>NW_027441816.1:0-600000 GCF_048569485.1 Anomaloglossus baeobatrachus | reverse complement strand
ACCTACCCCGGTGTCATCCTGGGGACGGTTAATTATGGCGTATTTTTGAATGTGCTTGATGCAAATCAAAACATCCTGTTTGCAACTAGGGCCCAAGTGCTGCCACTGATGGGGTGGGTGTCTGTGTGGCCCAATTTTTGGAAAAAAGGGAGACTCCGCTTGGAGTAACCCTTGCTTGCTGTGTTTTTAAAAGAAGCCAAGATGAACAAGTCATGGGTCAGCAAAGACTTTATCTACCTACCCCGGTGTCATCCTGGGGACGGATAAGCATGGCGTATTTTTGAATGTGCTTGATGCAAATCAAAACATCCTGTTTGCAACTAGGGCCCAAGTCCTGCCACTGATGGGGTGGGTGTCTGTGTGGCCCAATTTTTGGAAAAAAGGGAGACTCCGCTTGGAGTAACCCTTGCTTGCTGTGTTTTTAAAAGAAGCCAAGATGAACAGAGCTGGGATCAGGAAAGACTTTGCTACCTACCCCGGTGTCATCCTGGGGACGGTTAATTATGGCGTATTTTTGAATTTGCTTGATGCAAATCAAAACATCCTGTTTGCAACTAGGGCCCAAGTGCTGCCACTGATGGGGTGGGTGTCTGTGTGGCCCAATTTTTGGAAAAAAGGGAGACTCCGCTTGGAGTAACCCTTGCTTGCTGTGTTTTTAAAAGAAGCCAAGATGAACAGAGCTGGGATCAGGAAAGACTTTGCTACCTAACCCGGTGTCATCCTGGGGACGGTTAAGAATAGCGTATTTTTGAATGTGCTTGATGCAAATGTAGCTGTGAAGTGTACAACTGGGGCACAACTGCTGCCACTGAAGGGGTGGGTGTGTGTGGGGCCCAATTTTTGGAAAAAAGGGAGACTCCGCTTGGAGTCACCTTGCGGTGTTTTACATGATTTTAGAATGGCGTGCCATGCCTATATCTGTGTGTCCTCCTCTTTTTCCTTGTCCAGCTGTTTTGTTTTCGCATGAGTATATGTCCTTGTCACTTTCCCATGTGTTTGTGTTGTGTTGTGAGTTGTTTGTCACCTTTTGGACACCTTTGAGGGTGTTTTCTAGGTGTTTTACTGTGTTTGTGATTGCCTGCCATTGTTTCCTATTGGCTCGAGTTCGGTTCGTCGAACGTTCGACGAGCCGAACTCGAACGGGAGCTCCGTTCGGCGAACCGACCTCGAGCCGAACCGGGACTGGTTCGCTCATCTCTACTCCTGGACATAGCATTCGAATTAACAGGTCCCTGAAGGCTGAAATGCGTAGTGGCCGGAAATCATGAACAATTACAATGGGCGTATGTGCTGTAGATCCTGCGTCAGTTGTAGCTTGGAACTTTGTCTTTTCACGGATTTGCCCGTCTCTCATGGTGTTGGGCTATTTTCGGATCAAAATGGTGTGTCCCTCCTTGGCCCGTATCATGGGTTATTTCAGGGGCAAATTTAACTCTCTTAGCACTTTTCTCCTTAATTGTGGCCGTTGAATTGTGGGGTCAAGGTCTATCCAACCAGCATATTTGTTGTTTTTCAGACAATTTAGGGCTCGTGCATAGTAATAATAACACAGGTTTCCAAGGGTAAAAATTTTTGAAAGATGTGATTTTTTTCATACTTTCGATCATTGGACTCAGTAAAAATATTGAAAAAATATCATCACGTACAGTTTTTTCACAAACACTGATTCTATAGGTGTTAGGGCCAGGTGGACGGGCAGACCCAGGAGGTGGATCCATGTTAAAAAATATACTCTTAAATATATTTTTTCTTCAAATACGTAAAGCCGCATGAAAGAAAGAACTTCCAAAGATGTAAAAAAATAAATGTATTTTATCTATTTAAAAATGGTTGCCAGGGTTCAGTTACAGAAAGGAAAAATAATATACTTTGATAGCTTACGCAAAGAGTTCATTTAGTCCATAATGATCTATGGGAAGTCTTTACCCAACTTTCTTAGGTTCCAGAATGGCATGGCAGGAGATGTCATCTCTTGGACAGCATGTCTTGCAGCACTGGAGTCTTCTCACAGCAGGCAAAGTGGAGGAGCGAGCCCCCTAGCCTCCTCCATCGTGTATTATATACCAGCTGCTCAGTCCATATAGGGTGTTCTAGTGGAACGTAGTTGAATATAGTTCCATATTACGTAACCTTCTGGAAGCTTTGGGAAGCTTCTGGAGGGATTTATATATATCCTTCCATGCTCAGCATATATATATTCAATATGGATATTTTAATACTTATTCCTTATAAAAACTTAATTAATAAACTATGCCCTCCCACATAAACAGAACTGTGAACTTATATGTCTTACTATAACATATTTGATAACTAGATGTATTAATTTTAAGGTTTTTACAATTCCCCCTTGAAGCGGGTAGAATAACCCCGAAATTAATTAATACATCATTGAAACAACAAATCTTCTTTCCTTATTTGGCGATAATGGATTAATATCAATAATAATGATGAATAATAATTAATTTGCATTATTCATGTTGTAAGTTCAATAATATAATATTGTGGATTCCTGTTATGACAGGCTGTGACTGATCAATCATATAAAAATGTATATAACTATACTTCGCTAGACCTAAAAAGAAATGCAAAAACCAAATCCGGTCACCATATGATGTCCTCTGAGTTGATGTCTTCTTATCTCCGATGTAATCCGGCATTAACACAGTCTCTTAGAAATAAATCCTTTGATAAAAATGAATGGTTACCAATTTATACAGTCCCATATTGCGTTTATCATTGTTAGATCAAAGTCCATAAACTTTATTTTTTTTTATTGCAAAGTCCATAGCCAATGTTGATAAACCACAGTTCATGAATGTAGAAGAATAGCAAAAGTCTTTGATGTCTGTGCAGTGTGATTTACACTAGTCACCTTTCATGCTGCCTGTTGTCAAATAACCCAGGAACAGATGTTAAGACGTTCTTGGTCAGCACGACAGGGGTTAACTTTAACACGTCATTGCTCTTCTTAGTAACTTTAGGGAGGTCTTAATGCACAGACCATGTGTCATTGTCCATCCTGGAATCATAGGATCACTGTGTTTCTGAGGTGCTAACGCGGTAAGTGTATTTTGTATGTTTCACAGTCTTATTTGAGACGTTACCTTTTGGACCTTTTGCAGAATCCCTTTTAACTTTAGGAAAAATATAAAGTCGTTTTATCTTCTATAATCTTGATTGAAGACTTCATTCCCTACCTAAATACCAAATATGGCAATAACTATCACTAATAAATGTCACAGCGTATCATAACTCTAATACTATAATACCATGTCATTATTATTATCGTAAAAGTATTAATATAATTGATACTCAGAATGATAAAATACTGCATAATGGTATAGACAATAGTATTCTCTTGTAATGACCTTTTTTGTCATTGGTGCATTACGCTTCCAAACCCATAGGTGGCAATGTGTTGAATGTAACCAAAATATAATATAAAATATGAAACAATATAATGTGTACCTATAACATGTATCATATTATAAATATGAAAGGCAACAATGTGGCTTATTAGTTAGATCATTTGTAAATTATAAACCAAAGCAAATAACCTTTTAGAAAAGACTGGATGATACCATCAAAACACAACAATACCCATTATAAATTATTATTGATTAAAAATATAATATATATTATTTGTAAATATAGGAAGGTAAACCTAGATGTACCTTAATCTTCCATCTTTATTACTCTAATTTAATTTATTTGATTTGTCTATTATTTATTAAATAACCTACTATAAGGAAATGTGTAACTATAAGTAATACTTCATCCTTATTGTGTTAACATGCTAATATAAAAATAATGTATTACCAGAAAGTAAACAATTGTATATATGATGAAGGAAGTATCTTTTCTTCCAAAAAAGTGGAACTTTTCCCTTTTAATATGATTCATATTTAATAAAGTAATATTCTTATATTAGATATTACTGAACTAAATATTGAAGTGTTTTCTCAATTGAGATATTTAAAATCTGAAGAAAAAATAAAAATTGTAGAATTTAGATTTTGATTAAAAATGTGAATATTAAATAATAATTAATATAAAAAATAGGAATAAAAAGAAAAATGAAAATCGGAATAAAAATAAAACTTGAAATAAAAATAAGGCCTTCTATGTATATAACACCTATGTCTTTAATAATACATAACCTTAATGTTACCAGATAACCTTAATATTACCAGTATCTTATAAAATTACCAAACCTATCAATAACCAATAAAAATAATTAAGTCATGTAACCTTGCAAATAATACACTTCTCTTAGTATATAAATGCATTATGATATACTTCAAATATATTTTTTTATTCCCAATTCTTCCTTTGTACTTAAAATATTAATTATTAAAGTATCCTGTAAACACATATATTTATCAAATATAAATGTGTGTGATTGAGACCAAACCTCTCCCTTTCAATATCATGAAATATGATATTATAAAAATTAATATGTTTAGATTAAATTAAATTCAAATTTGTGTTGTAAATCTTCAAGACCATTTATAAATATCACTTCCATATTTGAAAAGAAAAATGATTTCCAATCTATGTACCAATAAAAAAAGTGACTAACACAAAAGACATAAAAAAAATCAAAACGTTATAACCTTATTCTAGAATGTAACTCTTCAGAATAAACCCTTAATAAAAAATCCTAATATCTCTATACTAAAGAAATATGTCTAAGAATAATATATATATATATATATATATTCGGTATAAATTCCTTCATTTATACTTATGTACTATAACTTATTATCTAAAAGTATACATACATATAATATAATATAATATAATATAACCTCGAAGTTAAAACAAAAATTCCCTTTTTTTTTTTTTTTTTTTTTTTTTTCCTGGATCCAAGTACTCTGACTTTAGCATTTGCAGCTGCTCAAACAATCAATCATTCATAGACACATCTATGCACACAAGACTGTAACATATACTTTCACATAAAAACATTGACGGACACAAATCCCTGTATTCCCAATTATTCTATGCGCATTTCAAAGATTATGTTACTAATTTGAAGTACTTCTTGAAAAAAACAAATTCCAATGAATTACAGACTGTACATATGACCATGGAACAAACATTTATTTTTAGCTTTAGTACCAAGTCACATGCTTTGGTCACGTGCAAGGAACACCATTCCAAGACAGCAAGCAGTTTTATACCACTCCAAAGCTCAGATTACATCTCTAATAACTCTAAAGAAGATATATATTCTTTAAAGAAACATTAAAGTAATAGTTCTCTGGCAATTGGTACCTGAGGAAATAATAATATTAATCGTGCTTTCGCGATTAATCTTACCCAATAAAATATATGTTACCTGATTGAGGACAAGAACATATGTATAAATAAAAAGTTAATACTTCATCAATCTGCTTTACTGATAAATTCTGAGGGAAATAAAAGAATAAAATTATTATCATATTTATGATAAAAATGAAACACTTTGAATCTGTTACTTTCTCTTATTGTTTTATTTTAAATATTATTATTCATATACAGAGATCAAATTATTAATTTATAACATTTAACTATCATTTGACTAAATGAAAATATGACCTTGATATACTATCACTACCTTTAATATATATATATATATATATATATATATATATATATATATATATATATGTATAGATTCACTGTATATGAATAAACATATTTATCAAACAATAAAATTAATTTACCCAGAAATCCACTTTATTTAACTGAAGACCATACCTAATTTTTTCTTCAAAGATTCGATTTATTAGATTCCCTTTGAACTTATAGGAATCCCTGAACTTATGTAATTCAAGGTTTTCTCTTATTTGAGAGAGAATGTCTCTCTCAGAAAAACCACCCAGCTGTTGCTGGCTATCAAATCCTAACCCAGGGAAAGAGTCTGCACAAGACACCTGTTTCTGTCTTTCAAAGCTATTACTCATCATTTGTCTGGGATTTTCAATCCCAGTGACCAATCCCTTCACTGGTGACAGGGGTTTTTCCTGTGAAAAAAGACTTTTAGATGATAAAAATTGGGGTGGATTGTATGGTTTATAACACGTATGCATCTTCCTCCGAATTGCATATACCCTGTCACAGAAATATCTGGATCTGGGAGACACTGTTGGTTTTTCACAAAAACTCACCCTTTTTTGTGTTGGTTTTTCAGAATTAATTAATTTCTGTTTTGATTGACTTTGGCGATTTCTAACAAAATCGACAAATGTCGTACATTCGAATAGGGACTTTTTATTTAATGCCACCGCACAGGCGGCATTGTCAAGGAAATTAAATTTCTTGATGAATAAACGTATCATTCCATCCAATCCGACATTTGGAATAACCGCCCTATACAAACGTTCAAAAACGGACATAAATGAGAACGTACTCTCATTTTGTTCAATTTGTAATTCCTTCAACATCTCATAGTTTGGATCAGATTCATTCCTTGTACAGAATATGAGATTTTTCAGCCTTATGATATCGTTATCATTTGAACAATCAAATGTCTCATTGTCAGAAAACTTTTTCAAAGCCAATTGTCTAAAGAAATGCTGAGGTATCCACATACGGAATAACTGATTCGTCTCACTATTGGTTAAGTTTAATTTCTCGATGGAACTTTTAAATATCTCTGAATTTCTGCAAACATGTATTTTAGGATTATATGCGGGAATTAATTTGCATATGTCCAATAAATTTTTTCTAAGTGTAATCCCTAACTTGGCCTGTTCTATTTTTAGAAACTGATCGTCGCCATTTTCTCTCTCCACGTGTCTTTTCTGCACGTCTCCCACTCTGGCTCCTCCCCCTTCTGGCTTCTCTACGTCATTTCCTGTTTTTTTCCCAGTGTCCTGAAAATGACCTTGATTACGTAGCACATGTCTGCCGCCATTATCAAAATTCTGATTTACAAAATTACAGCCAACATTACAGTCAGAATTCACAATATCACTGACTGACATTCCAGGTTCTAAGCAGTCTTTGGATTTCTCTGTCATTGACTCTCCTGACAATTCAGGTTGTCTATTTCCACCATTTTTACACTTTTCTACGATTAACTTGTGAAAATCATAGACTAAATGACAGACATTTCTGATTTTCTGTTTCTCTCTATTAAAAGACCTTGCACATTCTATACGTGAATTCTCAAGTTCACACTCCTCATAAAAGCGTAACCAAATCTCTTCTACATTAGAAATATCTGGATAAGTGAACTGAAGTTTACTTTGCTTAACATATGAAGAGATAAAATCCATTTTCTTACCTGAAATGATCAGATGATCTGATGGATGATCCT
This sequence comes from Anomaloglossus baeobatrachus, assembly GCF_048569485.1. Classification (NCBI taxonomy): domain Eukaryota; kingdom Metazoa; phylum Chordata; class Amphibia; order Anura; family Aromobatidae; genus Anomaloglossus; species Anomaloglossus baeobatrachus. The sequence goes on along the minus strand of NW_027441816.1, from coordinate 592,691 downwards.
GTAAGACTTGATCCACCTTGTTCAGCACGTCCAATACTTCTTATGGACTGACTTTATCTTTCTTGCTCAAAAATACGTCGAAAGTTAACTTCTGTAACTTTGTAAAGACTTTAAAGTTCATTAAAAAAAACATTCATGCAACTTGACTTATACGTATTTCCTAGGTTCTGCGTGATTTTTATAAATTGTCGATTCCTGATCCTTTGCAGGAGATACTTAAAATACTTATGACTTTGATAACTTCGACCCCCCTTATGCAAAGTGAAGGAACAACAAAAAAAAATATATAAAAAAAAATCACGAATAGCTGACTCGCCAAAATGTTAAAAAATATACTCTTAAATATATTTTTTCTTCAAATACGTAAAGCCGCATGAAAGAAAGAACTTCCAAAGATGTAAAAAAATAAATGTATTTTATCTATTTAAAAATGGTTGCCAGGGTTCAGTTACAGAAAGGAAAAATAATATACTTTGATAGCTTACGCAAAGAGTTCATTTAGTCCATAATGATCTATGGGAAGTCTTTACCCAACTTTCTTAGGTTCCAGAATGGCATGGCAGGAGATGTCATCTCTTGGACAGCATGTCTTGCAGCACTGGAGTCTTCTCACAGCAGGCAAAGTGGAGGAGCGAGCCCCCTAGCCCCCTCCATCGTGTATTATATACCAGCTGCTCAGTCCATATAGGGTGTTCTAGTGGAACGTAGTTGAATACAGTTCCATATTACGTAACCTTCTGGAAGCTTCGGGAAGCTTCTGGAGGGATTTATATATATCCTTCCATGCTCAGCATATATATATTCAATATGGATATTTTAATACTTATTCCTTATAAAAACTTAATTAATAAACTATGCCCTCACACATAAACAGAACTGTGAACTTATATGTCTTACTATAACATATTTGATAACTAGATGTATTAATTTTAAGGTTTTTACAATCCACTGGGCCGAACACCTTAATGAAGGCAAGGGGTCCGGTAGCCGGAGCACTACGGGTAGCAGGACAGTCCGTGCAAAAGAGTGGAATGGAGAAGTCCCTGGGACCACGGAGTCACTGATGGTAGTCCGGGTGACGGAGCTCAGGTTCGGAGGCCGAGATGTCAGGCAGAGTCCGGAACCGATGGAGCGAGAGGACGGGTCACCACAGGGATCAGAGATGGTACGGACTGACGGGATGGCAGATAGTCAGCGTTCGGGGTTCGGGAATCGGCAGGACCGGATGGCGAGGCAGGAGCGGCTCTAGAAGAGAGATAGGTAAGTATATCACAGAGACACAAGGAGACCTGACTCCTAGCTTAGGAAACACGAAGAACAGGCCCCGCCCACTTGGACATTAAACCCCTTTATACCCTGTACCTGTGTGTTCAATTTCCTGTCAGTGGACGCTGGCCCTTTAAGAGAGGGTCAATGACCGCGCGCGCGCCCTAATGCGCATGCGCGAGGCCCGGGTGCCAGAAGCCAGGGCAGGGAGCGGTGTATAGGAAGCAGGGGAGCCGGCCTGGAGCAGGGCTGCCGACGGGCGCCGGGAGCGGGGACCGGGCCGCCTGGGGACCGCAGGTGGTGGAGGCTGGAGACCGTGGAGCAGGGGATGTCTGCCAGAGGAGCCGGGGAGCGAAGCAGGGAAGCCGGGGAGCGTGGCAGGTGAGCCGGGGGGCAGAGCAGGGGACCCGGAGAGCGTGACAATAGGTTTCCAAAAGGTTAGAATTCTGAAAAGATTCCCTCCATACTTTTCTGAAGATGGTGCTCTAGTGTATTCAAGCGATGTTCCTGTGCTGATGGAAAATGTAACATTAAGTACAATGTGAGCGAGTGGTGACACGTCATTGTTTCATCCAAAAAGTCTGAAAGCTGTGCTACTGCTCAATGGCAGTAAGTATTCTTCAGTGTGTGTAGGGCATGTGTCGCGGGCAGAGGGGCCACGCACGCTACGCTCGGGTTCGGGGACTTCTGCTGCTGCTGCTGCTCGGTGGCTCGAGCGGAGGGCCAGATCCGGGGACTCGAGCAGCGCTCCTCGCCCACGAGTGAAAAGGGGGTGGTTTGTTTGGGGAGATAGTTAGTGACGTCACCCACAGGTCGTGGTGATAATGGGCACCACCACTGCTGGTGACGGGGATCCCGGGAGCGATGGCAGGGAGCAGCTAGGATGTTGGTTCCCCCTCCGTGGGTAGGGGTTGGTGATCCCGGGGCCCGGTGGCGGTACGGGGAGGCTGGATGGCTGGGGTGTACGTACCGAGGGAGCCCGTTTGCCCGCAGGCGCTGGCCCTTGGATCTCTAGCCTATGGCGGTGGCTTTTTATCCTCACGGTGTGGACGGTTGCCTTCTGTCGGGTCTTGGGTGTTAGGGAACCCCTGGGATTCCGGTCACTCTCGGATTTGACCATTGTCGGCGGCTCCTAGCCTGGTCAGGGTCCAATGGCCCTGCCTTTGTGCTTGGTACAGATCCGCTCACCGGTTCAGTTCCCCTCGGGTCACCGCCCGTCCCCGGTCCTACGGTTCAGCTGACTTGTACCACCTCCTGCAGACGGCCACCACCGTCTGCCGACCTTGCTGACAGTGCCTGGGCTCCTACCCAGACACTAACAGTTTCTGTCCTCTCACTTTCCACTACAAAACTAAACTAACTGCTTTTTCCCGCCTCCAGGCCTGTGAACTCCTCGGTGGGTGGGGCCAACTGCCTGGCTCCGCCCCACCTGGTGTGGACATCAGACCCTGGAGGAGGCAACAAGGATTTTGTGTGACTGATGTAGACTATCCAGGGGAGGGGGTGTGTGTGATTTTGTGTTTGTGACTACCTGGCTAGTCCAGGGCGTCACACATGCTATGCACTTGGAAGAAAGCTGTGAGAATTTAGACTTTATTCTCAAGAAACTTAACTACAAGGAGCATGGATGGTCAATATGTGGTGGTCTAAAAATGTTCTCATTGCTTCTTGGGCAGCAAGGAGGATATATTAAATACCCATGCTGTTCTGCCTCATGGCAGCCTGCTAATAGTCATTCATTGAAATTTCTGTTACAACCCCTAGAGGTCATTGTTATTCTTTTGAATTGCTGAGTTTCCCTTTAAGCTAAATGTATTCTGGGTAAGGAATGCCTCCCTGAGCTGAGAAGAAGCCTGCAGCCATTTTCTCTTTGGATTTGTCAGGAAAGGACATGCCGACTTACCTCTCTGTACATTCACCCCTGCCTAGTGTAATCCGGTGAGCAAAGCAAATTACATGTGTTAGTGATAGAATCCTAGATGGAAGAGTGTAGTAAATGCATTGTACATTGTACTTCTACACCTTTAGTGTCATCCCTGTCTTGTTTGTCTAGATAAGATTTCTATGTATTGCAGATGCAGTGACCTTTCACCTACATTCTTGTAAGAACTGCATCTCATGTACTGTTATGCTATGTTAACTCTGTATTAACACTGTACTGACTGTAATCATTTTCTTGTTATAGTTTTTACCCGTATAAAACAGTATCTTGGATATACCGTATTCTGTCTTCAACTGCATCTTGGATATTCCTATATTCACTGTATATTCCATGTATACTGCAATCAAGTTCACGTTACCAGCTAATAAATCAAGGCTATTGAACTCCACAGTCTGTTTATTTGAAATGTGAACTAGGGTTTAGCTGTATGCTAGAGATTCACAGCATTACGTAAAAGAAGGCAGAACACATGCTTTTTGTGTGAATTGGAAAGCCAGGTTAGGACTCTTCACTGGAGCAAAAAAAATTGGCCAACAAGAACATCTTTGTAACCGGGACTCAAGAACATTGTTGCATAAAGCTTAGTTGATCCCACCTAAAGTTCTCTTGCCACCACTCCACTGTAAGCTTGGACTGATGAAGCTGCTTGTGAAAGCGCTACTGAAAGAAGGAGAGATGTTTAAGTACCTGTGTACCAAGTTTCAGGGACTCCAGCCGGGAGCGGACTCCTGAGTTCCAGACCAGGCAGTCCACCATACACAAAAACAAGTGCAGAGTAAAGGACAGCGACCACCAGCCTGGGTGGGGGACCTGAATGCAACCGGCCGGGGCGGCAGGCCACCAGCACCTTTGGTTTACCGAAAGACTCGTGTGATTCATTTACTGTGAGTAACCAAACATCCCCCTGCTTGCTCAGGCGCGCCGGCCCTTGCCATCACCATACCCTGCACAAAGACACTGGGCCCCGGGGCAATCATCCCTACACACGGAGGGGTTAACATCCAGCTGCCACTACATCTCTCCCGGGTATCCCATAACGGCAGCGGTGGTGTCCCACCTCACCACACACCGTTGGTGGCGTCACAAACTTAATACGGCCTAGCCCATACATCTACATTCCTCCTTTTATTCGACATGTCCGCGAGACCCCCGGGTCGAGCCACTCTCTTAGAAGGTCTGGATCCGACCAACGGCGGCTGCTGGCACAGGGGCAGCACAAAAGCATTTTTGTGGGTTCGGATATTCAGAAACCCATGAATGAAGGATGACGTGTTTTAAACAATAATGAAAACTGTTGAAAAAAGGGCTTGGGACTCTTTGAAAGAAGCAATAAATACGTTTCTAGGTAACAACAAAGAATCAAAATTTAAGTCCATCGTGGAGAACATGCTGAAACGTTTCAAAGCCTTGGGTTGTCTAATGAATTTGAAGTTACATTTTTTACATTCCTATTTGGACTACTTGTCTGAAAACCTTGGTGCTGGTGGGAAGAACAAGAAGGTTTTCATCGGAATATCAAGGAGATGGAACGACGATACCAAAGTAAATGAAACGTGAACATGATTGCCGGATGCTTCACAGAGAAGATCCACAGGCCTTCTATAAGAGAAAAGGGGGATCTAGAGAAAAGGAAAAAGTGCAAGAATAAATTTCTAATAAAGTTGCAGAATGACTGTACAATAAATAAATGTATTTTATATATAAAATTGTGAATATTTTTGGTTACAATAAGTATTTTTCTTGTTCATGTCACTTGTATGTAACTTCACACATGGATTGTACAAAATCAATATTTGATGGTTAAAAAAAAATATTTATTTTTTTTTTTAAATCAGGACATTAGAAAACATAATAATCAGTCACTGGATTTGAAGTTTCATAAACCAAAATTTTACATAGCTGTGTAATTTGTCGGGCACCCACCGACAATAGAATAGCGCCAGATTTAGGAAGCTGGCTGAGGTCTGCAAAGTCTGTAGCCAGGTGACAAAATTGTCCAACCTGGGTTTCTTCCTTAAGTAGTCTCTGGTATGATGATATGGTATAATCCTGGCAGCCGGAGTCGAAATCCCTAGATTGCGGTTATGATCTCCAATCGGAATTGGAGCCCCTAGATTGAAGCCATGTAGCCAAGTGATCCTCTAGTTGAAGCCAAAGTCCCTAGACCGAGTCCACAAGGCATCCTGGTTCTGATCCCCTAGCCAGCTCCTAAGAGCTTAGACTAGATCATGCAACATCCATCAACAACCTGGTGACTCCAAGAAGTCCCCTTTTATAGCCATAACCTTCCCTTAGGATATACTGTGCCCTTATCAGATTGGTTGTACAAGGTTGCTTCTCTTATTGGATGAATTTCAAGCTGCATGGATAATGTTCATTTAAATGATGTGGATAGAAAGACTGAAGATATCTACATGTAGTCTGAAATCCATCATGAATCAATACTATTTTACACAGTCATAAGCAGCCCATGGGCATTCACCTGCATTCAAACCAATAACAGCTCATAGACCAGACAATCCATCTACCACTGGACCAAAGACAGGAAGTTAAATCCACTGCCTGCGGTAACCAACTTAATCCTATAGGCTACTCACACAACAAACCCAACAGAAAGGAAAAAAACATGGCTTTGATTATCCATCCAATGAAAACGCATAACCATTGTGAGCCATTGGACAATGCAATTGGACACTTGGTGACATGGTGCACGGCCCAATGAATCAAGTCTTTACTTCATATTCACGGTTTAAGCCCTTGGGTTCTAATGTGCCCAGAGTACATATCCAGAAAGATTCTCTTTCTTTGAGCTAAACACAAGTCAACAATACATTGTAAGCAGATTCTATTACCAGTCCCACACCATTTTGTGATGCATAATCACACAGTGATCCAATTAAGATTCCAAGTCATCGAACATGTCCAAGCCATACGCAGAGGAGGCAATAGAATTAGGAAGCTCAAAGAAAGGGAATCTTTCTGGATATATACTCTGGGCACATTGGAACCCAAAGGCTTAAACCATGAATATGAAGTACAGACTTGATTCATTGGGCCATGCATGGACATAATGGACATAATTCTAATAGGCAGGACAGGTAATAAGGAGCACAAGTTATATGCTAAAATGTGTTGTGTGACAAGACAGACACAGGAAAGGACATGATAACAGGTGTAGGGACCAACAAGGTGAGACAAGGGGTATCAGGATAGGGTCAAGTAGGTATGAATGTAGTAATGGGGCAGGCATAGAGAATTGTATGTGAATGTGAATTACAATAAATCACTAAGGAAAGGAATATGTGAGTGTGTGCCTAATGTAAACTAATATTGTACTGGCAAAATTATAGATGGAAAGGGAGAAGGGGAGGGGGGAGAGAGGAGGCTGTAATTGACTACAAGGGTATGAGTTATGAGTGATCATAGGGATAGTGTTACATAAGTGGAAATACCTATGGAGGACCGGATGTGTAAGCGCATACCTTATACAAACCTATAGAGTGCTGATGGGTGAGAGTGTGATGTTAGATATAAGACATCCTATAGTGAATAGTGAGCCGTAATCAAGTGCAACAGGGATATTTCACGTGACTATGGGAACCTGGAAGGTAAAGAAAGGGGAGAAAAAACTGTTAGACAAGGTAATCAGACATAATGTAACCAGTTGATCAGACATGATCACCTGGTTTGAGACCCCCTGCCTTACACTATATAGATATCATGTTCATTCCCCATCTATCTTGCTCAGGAGAGCATCTCCCTCCCCCGGCACCAAGAGCAGCTCATACTGAATTGTTACATTGACTAGTAACACTGCACACAGAAATGCACCTTAATATTCCACTGTTAACCCTTTCCTCCCAGCAGTAACACACAACTCCTCACCTTGATATCATGGTGATTTATGGTCAGAATGACTTCAATGCGATCAGTGATTTCTATTCTAGCTCTGCTCACATAGATTTTATATCCACACTCAACTATAGGCCGTTCTTCATATTTTGGGGGATTTTAGTCAGATATACTAGTTTGTGCCTGTATAGTATTGGTGTAGATGGGAGTGTAGGGCATGGGTTACATGGCACTGTGGTGGAATACTGATGGGAGGTATTGGTGCTGTGTTTGATGCTTCTACTGGGTATTTTCCTACAAATACTGGAACAGCTCACTGCTTAGAATGATCCTTCCCAGCTCTATAATATATTATATATACCCCACAATGCAGGCTCACACACACATTTGTCTCAAGTGTGTTGTAGGGACACAGATACAGTCTTGGTCATGTGACTAAAGGCTACTTTACACACTGCGATATCGGTCCCGATATCGCTAGTGTGGGTACCCGCCCCCATCTGTTGCGCGACACGGGCAAATCGCTGCCCATGCCGCACAACACCGACCAGACCCGTCACACATACTTACCTGCCCGGCGACGTCGCTGTGTCCGGCGAACCGCCTCCTTTCTAAGGGGGCGGTCCGTGCGGCGTCACAGCGACGTCACTGAGCGACCGCCCAATAGCAGCGGAGGGGCGGAGATGAGTGGCCGGAACATCCCGCCCACCTCCTTCCTTCCTCATAGCGGCTGGGAGGCAGGTAAGGAGAGGTTCCTCGTTTCTGCGGTGTCACACGGAGCGATGTGTGCTACCGCAGGAGCGACGAACTACATCGTTACTGCTGCAGTAACGATAATCGAGAATGGAGACCCATGTCACCGATGAGCGATTTTGCACGTTTTTGCAACGATGCAAAATCGCTCATCGGTATCACACGCAGCAACATCGCTAATGCGGCCGGATGTGCGTCACAAATTCCGTGACCCCAACGACTCCGCTTTAGCGATGTCGCAGCGTGTAAAGCCCCCTTTAGTGGGAGTGGTGTACAGGGTCTTAGCAGTAAAGAGTATTCCATATTTCTGCCAGATACCCACAGAGATATTGAAATCTGAAAAAAGAGACTTCTGCTCATTGAAGGTAAGAACTGCTCACATAGCGTTCAACTCCACAGCAAACGAGTGCTCTAGCACTGGCATCTCAGCAGGGATATTCCCCTACTACACATGTGTGTCTAGGTCACTGTGACAGTTTACAGGACATAACTCAGGGCACCTAGACAGAAGGCAGAGGGACTACTTTCTATTTCTGGTGTAGAGCTTAGTACAATATATATATATTTATACTATTACATGGGACACATGTACCTTGTATTACCATTATTCGCTGTATATGAACCCCTTTTCTCCGGGCATTATTTGTCTATAGCATTTTTCACGAACCTGAGGCAACTGAGAACCCTTCAGTGAAGGAATTCCACTAACCCTCACAATACCTACCAGGGGCCTCCCTGCAGTAACTCAGGTAGTTGTACCCATTCTCTTTCCGCATTCTATGTGTTCTTCTTCTTTCTTCTTTTTTTTCTTTTTTCTTCTTTTTATTTCTATCATGTAGTTCAGGGGTTTATAGATATATGTCCTGCATCTCATATTTCCTTTAGTGGTGCTTCTTACCCATTCTCATATCATTTACCCTAGTATTTCATGATCCTGAGGCGACTGAGAACCCTTTAATAAAGGAATCCTTTTTCACCTGAATTGTCAAGTGATACTTACCAGTGACTATCACGTAATGTTACAGGTAGTTCCATTTTCTTCCTCTTCTTTCTCTCCTTTCTTCTTTGTCACACGGTCCATTGTGTTATAGCCCACGTGTCATGATAACACTTGTACCATCTTTTCATTTAGATTCCACCTACAATTATTTACCGATTCCAGTTCTGGAATAGGCTTTCATCATCTACTCACTAGAATTCTCAAGTTCATAAGGTACTGAGACATATACATGTTCACACCATTATAAAGAACAAAGTATAAACATTGAGGTTTTTCTCACACCCATGTTCCTGTGTTCTTTGATATGATATGTGTTCATTTCCTTCACTATATAGGATTGCAAGTTTTCCATTTGTACCTTAATGGCAATGACGCTATACAATTGAACACATATCATCCTGTTATCCATATAGGTGTGTATTTACCTGCTTGACTATTTTTGGTTGTTTGATCCAGAATGTTCCTCCAGATAGGTCATGTGGAAATTTTCTTTCCTCAGTACAAATGTTTTCACTATGGCTTTGGAAAATTTTTTTGTATGTGCATCATGGTCATTTGACCCATTGTACTCTCAAGTAGCAATATATTGTACTGTTATGTTGTACTATGTACTAATTACGTGTTTATATGGTTTTGTAACCCTTTATGATCTTAGATAACTTTATCCTTGATAAAGACCTAAAAACAAGCTCGAAACGTTGGATGAATTATCCTTTTGCACAAATAAAGAATTTTCAGCATTCTAAGAGTTCTTTTCTTACGTTATTGATCACTATAGTGTGCCAGAGCTATTTCTATTGAATTGACTCTTATTTTTTCTGAGCACCTGCTATATACACAGTGAGCCAGACATATTCAATTTTCATTCAGAAGGCAGAGGGAAGCCTTAGCAGCTGAGCCTATATCTTGGCTTGTGAGCATTAGAACAGGCCGGCGATTACAGGGTAACATGAAAAATGTCCAGCTTGCATTATGACTAGAACATGACAATATCCTTTTAAGTACTAACCTATGATGCGTTCCTAAGCAGTTGATGTTATATGTTCTACATTTCATTTTCTGCATACTTTACAAGTAGTAGAATTTGCTTTGATATAGGCAACTGGATTTTCACAATGAAAAGGCAAAGGATAACGCCCGAAAAAGACGCCATACATTATGTCAGTGCCATCACTGACAAACCTGGATTGACCATGAAATACATCAATCCCCTTAAAGGTGAGTTAAAACAAGTTTTAACTAAATTGCCTTAATATTGTCATGCATTAGAATGACTGTCTTAGGTAATGATAAATATTTTCTACAGGAAGAGGAGTGTTTGCTGAAACTGAAATCGAAAAAGGGAGTTTTGTTGCAGAATATCGAGGTGAGCTCACGTATGCACTTACGATGGTAGACAACTACTCGAGATTTATGGTTGTGGTACAAGTCAAAGATCTAATGGCCCATACTGCAGCGAAGGTCTTCCAAGCACACTTATGCAGACCTCATGGCTACTCAGAGAGAGTCCTCACAGATCAAGGCACTGCCTTTGAAGCGGAAATCTTCAAGGACTTCTGCAGCTTTTAGCGATGCAGGAAGATGCGTATTACACCCTACCATGCTCAAACCAATGGTTATCAACCTGCTCAGGACTTTACCCCATATTCCAGATGTGGCCTTACAAGTGATTTATAGAGGGGTAACAATACGTTGGGATCATCGGATCTAATCTCCCTTTTTATACACCCTAAAATCTTGTTTGCGTTAGAATAAACAATAACATCATAAAGGTATAGCAGTACCGTTTCAAAGTTTCGGTGTCCCAAGCAGCATTCCATCAGCCTCTTGAAGGTTCCTGGCAAATTGCACAGCTCGAAGGGCATGCTTTTGAACTCGCAGAGACCCATCGGGGTGGCAAAGGCGGTCTTCTCCCGGTCTGCCTCAGCAACGGACACTTGCCAATAGTGACTAGTGAGATCAAGGGTAGAAAAATAATTTGCAGTTGTCAATGCAGCTAGCTATTCCTCAATACAGGGGAGTGGTGCTGTCCTTCTTCTTTAACAGGACCAACGGAGCTGCCCAGAGGCTACAACTGTCACGGATAACCCCAGCCTCCTTCATGTTGCTCAACATGTCCTTGGTACACTGGTAATGTGCAGGTAGATTTGGCTTATATCTCTCTTTGATGGGTGGGTGTGCACTTGTGGGGATGTAGTGTTTGACCCCTTTTATTTTTCAAAAGTATAGCGGATGTTTGCTGAAGACTTGCTCGTATTCTTGCACTAGCCTGTAGACCCCCTTCTTGTGATGTGAAGGTGTGGAGTCAGTGCCTACGTGTAATTCCTTACACCACTCCTCTGGCTGACTTGGTGAGCTGTCACTGAATGGGTGGGCTGAAGCAATGGTGGATGCTGCTGTTTGGATAGCATGTGTATCTACTGAGAACAGCTTATCAATGGTGGCAAATCGGAGCAGCTTAATCTTTTGCTCTCCGCAGTTCAACACTCTCATGGGCACTCTTCCCTTCCATATTAATGAATAAAACTATGATGTAAATAGCATATAAATACCCCACAAATGCAGATAAAAGTAGGTTATGGGAAAAGGGGGAAGAGAGAAACAGGAAAATAGTGGAATAAAGTATACCTTCCAGGTGGGAGAGGAAATGGCAGCACAGCCAGTGGAGGTGAAGCAAGGGGAGCCTGCAACTAAAGAGTTGAGAGCGTTATCACATGGTGACTGAGCCTGATTGTAACGGGAGCATAGAGGTGCCGATCCTGTCTTACCTGCGTTGGTGTAGAAGTGGGTGTCCTGTGGTGGAGTCAGCTATGTGCAGTGGTGGCCGTGGGTTCTTTTATGTGCGACCGTAGTAATAGCTGCGCCCACTTCCTGTATGGGAGTGGAATGCAGTGAGGGTAATGGAACGCACGCCTGCGCATTTGTGTTTAACGTCGCGCATGTGCAGAACGGAGAAAAGGCTGCGCTCACTTCCTAATGAAAGGGAGTGAGACGCATCTGGGAAGGGAAGGGAAAAGATTAGGGTTTGGGGATGATGAAAGGGCTTTCTACGGGCAAGGATGGCAAAGGGTGGCAGTGACGGAAAGTCAGGCAGCCTGTCCTGTCCTGTCCTGTCCGTCCGTCTTTTTGTATCATGAATTGGAAAGACTGCAAGGGGGAGGGGAGGTGCTTGTGTCCAAAAGGAGGAGTTATTCAGATTCATTGCAGTGGGCGGCGGCTGCAAAAAGCACCATTCTTCTTGTTTTTGCTCTGCAAAACAGCCTTTTCAAGGGTTGGCTTGGGTGACAAAATGTCTTCTGTAGGCGTGGGTTTGTCTCCCTCTCCCTAAGATGTGTCCGGTATAGGCCAGGGTGCCACTCAAGGCCGTAACCAATTCGGGTTATAGCTTCTCGGCCTTTTGGCTAAGATCAAGTGTAGTTTCGGAGGACGCTACCTTGGTCGGTACTGGAAGGTGCCTGGGATTGCACGTCTGCCGGCCTTGAGGAAGTGTGTGCGCCTTCTAGTGACACATAGCCCTCTTGTGCCTGGACGGTTCCCAGGCAACGGGAGGCGATCACCTTTGTTATTTTGAAGTCCTACTGATAAACAGAAAAAAAAAAAAATTAAATCTGTTCTTATCAGTTTAATATCTGATACGTCCCCTCTCTGGGGACCATATATTAAATGGATTTTTAGAACAAGGAGATGGAAAAAATCTTGCTCTGTCCACTGCACGCATTGACCTGGTATTGCAGTACCTCCAGGACCGGTGCACCCCTTCTTAACCCAGTTTCCAAAAGCAGAACTCAATTCACCTGATTCAAATGAGCCCCATTAGTGAATTGAAAGAAAGCAAAAACTTTATATGCACCTCAATTTGGCCAATTCACTTTTCACACTTTCACCCTTTTTTTTATCTTTCACACCTTTTACTTGCTTTATTGATGCAAAAAGCTGTGCCAAATAGCAAACTCATCTCCACTCAACTTGACCAACTCTGCTATGTCCCGTGCAGTATCTTATTCTCAGTCTTATCTAGATCATTTGCAATTGAATAGAATAGATCCCTTTTGGCTGCTTATGACTGTGTAAAATATGTAGTTTTACTGGGCTGGGATGAGAGAATCCATTGAAGCATGGTGTAGGGATTGTGGTTCCTGTGTGCTAAGAAGAGAGGCTGGCACCAGCCAGAAAGCCCCATTGCAGCCAATAATCACTTAATAACTTTTTCAACTTGTCATCATATGGGAGGCCTTCCATTCCTTGTAGTAGTCTAGTTGCCCACCTTTGAACTGACTCTAACTTCTGAATGTCCTTTTTAAAATGTGGAGCCCAAAACTGGTTCCCATATTCCAGATGTAGCCTTACAAGTGATTTATAGAGGTGTAACAATACGTTGGGATCACGGGATCTAATCTCCCTTTTTATACACCCTAAAATCTTGTCCCAAGCAGCATTCCATCAGCCTCTGGAAGGTTCCTGGCGCATTGCACAGCTCGAAGGGCATGCTTTTGAACTCGCAGAGACCCATAGGGGTGGCGAAGGCGGTCTTCTCCCGGTCTGCCTCAGCAACGGACACTTGCCAATAGTGACTAGTGAGATCAAGGGTAGAAAAATAATTTGCAGTTCTCAATGCAGCTAGCGATTCCTCAATACGGGGAGTGGTGCCGTCCTTCTTTTTTAACAGGATCAACAGAGCTGCCCAAAGGCTACAACTGTCACGGATAACCCCAGCCGCCTTCATGTTGCTCAACATGTCCTTGGTACACTGGCAATGTGAAGGTGGTATTGGCTTATAGCTCTCTTTGATGGGTGGGTGTGCACCTGTGGGGATGTGGTGTTGGACCCCTTTTATTCCCCCAAAATCTAGCGGGCTTCCCACCGGTAACCCGCTCCCCAGCTTGGATGGATGCTGAGGGAGCCCCTTTTGCCCGCAGGCTCTGGCCCTGGGAACTGTAGCCTTGGCGGTGACTGTGCTTCCCTCTACGGTGTGAGCTGTTGCCTTCAATCGGGTCTTGACTGCTGGGAAACCCTGGAGGTTCCTGTCGCTAACGGATTTGACCGGTTTTACGGCGACTCCTAGCCTGGTCGGGGTCCGTAGGCCCTGCCGGATGGTGCTGGCTTCTCTTCACTCTCAGATCTGGTACCGGCGGGCCACCGCCCATCCCCGGTCCGTACGGTTCACTCCAATCAGCCTCTCCTGCAGAAGGTCACCACCGTCTGCCAACCTTGCTGAGTGCCCGGGCCACACACCCGGACACGGTCAGTCTCCTCTCCTCTTCACTTCTCTAACTCCAAAACTGATCTCTAATCTGACTCCTTTTCCCGCCTCCAGGACTGTGAACTCCTCGGTGGGTGGGATCAACCGCCTGGCCCACCCCCTGGTGTGGACATCAGCCCCTGGAGGAAGGCAACTAGGATTTGTGTTTAGCTTCGGTGTGCCTAGCCGGAGTGTAGAGTGTGTTGGTGTAGTACCTGTGACGACCTGGCTTGTCCAGGGCGCCACATTCCCCTATAGTAAAATGCAGACCGTCCGCGGGCTGCCCGTCCATCACCGGTTTTATTTTCACAACTGAAAAAGAATAAAACGGTAAAACATGTAAAAGCATCATAAACATTTTACAACGGTACAGCTTCCGCTCTTCTCCCACCCAAACAACCTGGCCCTGATGCTGCCCCTAAGAAGCGGGCAGCACCCCTTGACCCCAGTCCAGCACCAAGTTGCCCGAGCGGGTTCTGTCTCTTTCAGGGGGCCCACGTCCAAGGGGACCCCTGAACCCCCGGAGGATCGCCACCGGTTACGGTAGTGGCGGGCCTAGGCCATCCCTTTCCTCCAGGCCCATCCTCCCAAATCAGCCTCTCCGGAGGCGGTAACGGTGTCAAGTCAACAAACATTTTTATTTACATTGCACTAAGTTTGTGGTTGCCCTGCAAGTTCTCGGGCTTGTCCGTAAGCAGTTCCTTACGCAATGGTTGCACAGTCCCTACGGGGACAACAGTTGCCGGCAACGGCCGGTTTAATCACGGTTCAATCAGGTAAACTTCTTTGGTTGATCATCTTTACTTATCATTTAAAACTTTCAAACTGGTACACTCAACACATAAAGCCCCCCCCTTTTAAAGAGTAGTTTCCCTGTACCTAAGTGGGGGTTTACCTAGGTTGGGGCGAGTGGACCTTCGGGGTCCGGTGTCAGTGGTGACAGGCAGTGGGGCAGAGGGAACAGTCAGTTCCTCCTCCCTGCTATCATGTGGGGCAGGCGGAGGCGTAGGGGAGCTGGGTACAGGTACATCCCTGGGCACTGGCTCGCGGTTAACCGTTTCCATCATTTCTTCATCCACGGGTTGTGGGAACAGTATCACTGGAAGGATCACCGCACCGTTCTGTGTAGGCCAGTCTGCTGGAAAATCACCCATCATGGTGTGGATTACCTCTTTTTCCTTCTCCACTGGACTGGGAACTGGAGCCTCATCCGCTACTCTCAATGCTGGTGGGCACTTCTTCAGGTGGTCTCGGGAAACCGTGGCCAAAGTCCCCCCCTGGTCACGGCTGATCTGGTAGGCCTTCCCATTCTCCCATCCTGTGGGCTGGACTACATACGGGGTTTTTTCCCATTGATCATCCAGCTTGTGGGCCCTTCTTTTCCGCTTCAGCACTACATCCCCAGGTTGGAAGGAACCGGCAGGCGCCTTCTTGTTGAAGCACTGCTCCTGTTGTCCCCGACTCCGGCACAAGTTCTTTTCAACATACTCCTGGACCTGTCGGTACTGTGTCCTCCGCCGAGTGTCCCATTCAGCTGTCGACAGGAGTGCTTCTGAAGCTTCCAAGCCCATTTCCAGATCCACTGGTAGCCGGCCGGGACGAGCTCTCATCAGGTATGCTGGAGTGCATTTCGTAGAGCTGGAAGGGATGTTGTTGTACATATCGACCAGGTCAGGTAGCTTCTCCAGCCACAGGTTCCGCTCTTCCAGTGGTAACGTCTTGAGGAGGCCCAGGACCAAGTGGTTCATCTTTTCACAAATGCCATTGGTTTGGGCGTGGTAAGGCGTGGTCCGGATTTTCTTGCAGCCGTACAACTGGCAGAATTCCTGGAATACCTCTGCTTCAAAGGCCGGACCCTGGTCGGTAAGCACCCTCTCCGGGTACCAATGCGGTCAACAGAAATAAGCCTGGAAAGCCTTAGCAGCGGTGCGGCCGGTTAAGTCCTTAACTGGGATAACCACCAGGAACCTCGAGTAGTGGTCTACGATGGTCAGAGCGTAGGTGTACCCACTTCGGCTGGGGGTGAGCTTTACATGGTCAAGGGCAACCAGCTCCAGCGGTTGGTGTGTAATGATCGGGTGTAGGGGTGCCTTCTGGCTGGCCTCGTCCTTCCTTCTCAATGCGCAAGGGCCACATTCTCGGCACCAGGCCTCCACAGATTCCCGCATTCCACTCCAATAGAACCGCTCTCTTAACAACATCTCTAGCTTCTTCCACCCGAAGTGCACTGCACCATCATGGTATGCTTGCAGGACGGTGGGCACGTTAGCCTGGGGAATCACCAGCTGGCGGATCTTCTCGTGAGTCTTTGGATTAATCAGCTCGCGATACAACTTCCCCTGGTGTAGGAATAGCCGGGTCCGTTCTTGCCACAGACGTTGGGCTTCGGCAGGGGCAGCAGGGTCTATCCCAGCAGAACCCTGTTCCACTAGAGTCTTGACCAGGCGGACAGCAGGTGCCTGGTCCTGAGCTTCCTGCCAGTCCTGTCGGGGCAGCGGATCCAGGTTCACCCGTTGTTGGTAGACGTGCACCTTCTCAGTGAATGGCCGGTGAAATGCAGGCAACTCGATCTCTTCGAGGTCATCATCCTCTGGCCCCTCTTCCGACAGGTGGGGCATCCGGGAGAGTGCATTGGCATTGACGTTGGTACGGCCGGCCCGGTACTTGATGGTGAAATCGTAGTTGGCTAACCTGGTCACCCACCGCTGCTCCAACGCGCCCAGCTTGGCCGTATCTAGATGGGTCAGCAGGTTATTGTCTGTGTACGCGGTGAACTTGGCTGCTGCCAGGTAATGGCGGAACCGCTCGGTGATAGCCCACACCAGTGCCAAGAGCTCAAGCTTGAAGGAGATGTAGTTCTCAGGGTTCCTCTCAGTCGGTCGGAGTTTTCGGCTAGCATAAGCTATTACCTTTTCCCTTCTGTCTTGGACCTGGGATAGAACAGCCCCCAAGCCCACATTGCTGGCGTCGGTGTAGAGGATGAATGGGCGGCTGTAGTCAGGGTACGCTAGGATTTCCTCTCCGGTCAGGGCTGTTCTCAGCTGGCGGAAGGATTCCTCATGCTTTTCTTCCCACACCAATGGGGCTACTAGGGATCTACCACCATTGGTCTGTCCTACGAGGAGGTCTTGCATGGGGGCAGCCATCTTTGTGTACCCCTTAATGAAGCGACGGTAATATCCCACCAGGCCCAGAAACTGCCTCACTTCCCTCACTGTGGTCGGTCTCGGCCAGTCTTGGATGGCGGTGATCTTCTCGGGGTTGGGGGCGACACCTTCCGCACCAACCACATGTCCTAGGTACTGCACTCTGGGTTTCAGCAGATGACACTTTGAGGGCTTCAACTTCATCCCATACTTGGCAAGGGACGCGAACACCTCGGCTAGGTGCTCCAGGTGGGCTTCATACGTCTGTGAGTACACAATCACATCATCCAAGTACAGCAAAACGGTCCCATAGGCAGTCTTCTCTCGGTCTTCCGGTGCCACGGCCACCTGCCAGTACCCGCTGGTGAGGTCAAGGGTGGAGAAGTAGTTAGCGGTTCTTAGCGAGGCCAGGGACTCTTTGATGCGGGGCAGAGGGTAAGCATCCTTATGCGTTATCTGGTTAATCTTCCGGTAATCCACACACATCCGCATGGTGCCATCCTTCTTCTTAACCAGCACCAACGGAGTGGCCCAGGGACTACAGCTGCCCCTAATAACCCCTGCCTCCTTCATGTTCCTCAACATGTCTTTGGCGCATTGGTAGTGCGCAGGGGGAATAGGCCTGTATCTCTCTTTAATAGGGGAGTGTGTACCGGTAGGGATGTGGTGTTGAACCCCTTTAATCTGCCCAAAATCTAGAGGGTGCTTGCTAAAAACCCGCTCATACTCCTGTACCACCCGGTATACCCCTTCCTTGTGGTGTATGGGGGTATCATCAGTGCCGACATGTAGCTCTCGATACCACTCGCCTAACTCCCCCAGGGATGAGTGGGAACCGGCAGCAGGCGGTGTGACCGGGGGAACGGCTTCATGGATCGTGTGGGGATCTAGAGTGAGCAATTTGGCAAGGGTAGCGTACCGGGTGGTGCATGAATGCACACATATTGGTTTTATAATCTTATTGTATTACTTTATATTCTTATTTCACTTGTGCATATCTCCACCATAATCCTGGCTAAGAAATATAGCTTTTTTTGGGGTACACAGGTAGTAAGGTCTTCTTTCTATTTCTTTAGGGGTGATATAGCCTGGTGGAACTCTAGACCTCTAACATTATATATGCACCCTTTTTCTTTATGGTTCTTGGACACCTTATAACATTCTTCCATACATATATATCTTTCTCATAAATTATAAATAATTAGGCATTTTTATATATTTTATTTACATTTTCATAAATAACTTTTTACAAAGCATGGGGGACATTCTCACATACATATAATTTTCATGTACGCATTCTGAAAATTTACGCATAAACCGTACACACTCCTTTTTGTAACAATTTCTATAACTCATTCGCTGAACTCTCATCCCGGATATTCATTCTTACACCGAATTTCCTGTTATAACACAACATTCATGATTTTTATTCAATTTATTTTTATTTTTTAGGTTTATTAGTAGTGATGAGCGAGTACTAAAAAGCTCGGGTGCTCGAAGCTCGGGCCGAGCCTCCCAAGATACTCGTGTACTCGGCCCGAGCACCGAGCCCAATGTTATCCTATGGGAGACCCGAGTATTTTTGTGAAATGACCACCGGCAGCATGTAGAAACCCTAAAAATGGCACAAAAGTCTCCGAAGAGTGCTCAAATGACATGGCAACAGCATGGGGAAGACCCCTTGAAGCATTTATCACTCAAAAGTCACAGCTGTGAATAATTTTGTCCGCGTTTTACGCCATTTTTACGGACTCACCAGAAAACCTTCCAAAATGACACCAAAATGATTTTTCATAGCGGAAATGTTAAGGGCACATACCCAATAGTGAGATAGAGCTAATGTATGTTACTTTTTGAGATCAATACATGAAAGATTTTACGTAAAACATTGTGTGGCACTCCGATGTCCCTGAGAAGAGACGTACATAAAGGCCTCTGAGTCTAATGTGCCCATTTTGAGGAACTGAGTCTTTGTAGTATTTTCCTTTGCCAGGGCAGTCCAAAATTGTGAGGTTCACCAATGCCCCTGCATACAGACGTGCATGATGGCCTGTAAACCTGAAGTGCCCATTGTAAGGAAGTGGGTCTATTGTAGTATAGCCCTTAGGCAGGGCAGCCAAAAATTGGGAGGCTCCACGTTGTCCCTGGATAGAGACGTGCATGAGGGCCTCAAAACATTAAGTGTCCAGTGTCAGGAAGTGGGTGTATTATAGTATAGCCCTTAGGCAGGGCAGCCAAAAATTGGGAGGCTCCATGTTGTCCCTGGATAGAGACGTGCATGAGGGCCTGTAAACCTGAAGTGCCCATTGGAAGGAAGTGGGTCTTTTGTAGTATAGCCCTTTGGCAGGGCAGCCAAAAATTGGGAGGCTCCACGTTGTCCCTGGATAGAGACGTGCATGAGGGCCTGTAAACCTGAAGTGCCCATTGGAAGGAAGTGGGTCTTTTGTAGTATAGCCCTTTGGCAGGGCAGCCAAAAATTGGGAGGCTCCACGTTGTCCCTGGATAGAGACATGCATGAGGGCCTCAAAACATTAAGTGTCCATTGTCAGGAAGTGGGTGTATTATAGTATAGCCCTTAGGCAGGGCAGCCAAAAATTGGGAGGCTCCACGTTGTCCCTGGATAGAGACGTGCATGAGGGCCTGTAAACCTGAAGTGCCCATTGGAAGGAAGTGGGTCTTTTGTAGTATAGCCCTTTGGCAGGGCAGCCAAAAATTGGGAGGCTCCACGTTGTCCCTGGATAGAGACGTGCATGAGGGCCTCAAAACATTAAGTGTCCATTGTCAGGAAGTGGGTGTATTATAGTATAGCCCTTTGGCAGGGCAGCCAAAAATTGGGAGGCTCCACGTTGTCCCTGGATAGAGACGTGCATGAGGGCCTCAAAACATTAAGTGTCCATTGTCAGGAAGTGGGTGTATTATAGTATAGCCCTTAGGCAGGGCAGCCAAAAATTGGGAGGCTCCACGTTGTCCCTGGATAGAGACGTGCATGAGGGCCTCAAAACATTAAGTGTCCATTGTCAGGAAGTGGGTCTTTTGTAGTATAGCCCTTTGGCAGGGCAGCCAAAAATTGGGAGGCTCCATGTTGTCCCTGGATAGAGACGTGCATGAGGGCCTCAAAACATTAAGTGTCCATTGTCAGGAAGTGGGTGTATTATAGTATAGCCCTTAGGCAGGGCAGCCAAAAATTGGGAGGCTCCACGTTGTCCCTGGATAGAGACGTGCATGAGGGCCTCAAAACATTAAGTGTCCATTGTCAGGAAGTGGGTCTTTTGTAGTATAGCCCTTTGGCAGGGCAGCCAAAAATTGGGAAGCTCCACGTTGTCCCTGGATAGAGACGTGCATGAGGGCCTCAAAACATTAAGTGTCCATTGTCAGGAAGTGGGTGTATTATAGTATAGCCCTTTGGCAGGGCAGCCAAAAATTGGGAGGCTCCACGTTGTCCCTGCATAGAGACGTGCATGAGGGCCTCAAAACATTGTTCCCATTGCAAAGGAGCGGGTCTCCTGTCGTTGTAATGTCCATTCTGCAAAGAATGGGCGAAAAAATTTACCACTGGGGGTATACCTGAAACAAAGGCCTAACTCTTGTAACGGTCATCATGGTGGCGCATGAGGAGAAGGAGGAGCAGTCCAGCGATTATCCAAAGTCCAGAAGTGTGTACCCATGGGTGACTGGAGGTACATGGCAAATTCCCGTTACAAACTTTAAATTCCGCTCTCATTTGCTGGTGGTGTGGTGAAGTCTGGCCCAATCCAACCCTTGTTCATCTTGATCAGAGTCAGCCTGTCAGCATTTTCAGTTGACAGGCGGGTGCGTTTATCTGTAATGATTCCACCTGCGGCACTAAAAACACGCTCTGACAAAACGCTAGCGGCAGGGCAGGCCAGGACTTCCAAGGCGTAGAGAGCCAATTCATGCCACGTGTCCACCTTGGATACCCAATAATTGTAAGGCACAGAGGAATGTCGGAGTACAGTTGTTCGATCTGCAAGGTACTCCTTGAGCATCTGGGCAAACTTAGGATTTCTTGTGGCACTACCCCGCACCTCAGGGGCTGTGGTACGTGAGGGGCTGAGAAAACTGTCCCACATCTTAAAGACTGTTCCCCTACCTCTGGCGGATTGGACTTGTGCCTCTCTCGGCTGTACGCCTTGGTTGTCCACTGATTCCTGACCTATGCCGCTAGCGTTTTGTGAGGGGAATGCTTTGCCTACTTCCGTGACTATGGCCTTCCGGAACTGCTGCATTTTGGTTGACCTCTCCGCCTCGGGAATAAGAGACATAAAGTTCTCCTTGTAGCGTGGGTCTAACAGTGTTACCAACCAGTAATGATTGTCGGCCAAGATGTTCTTAACGCGAGGGTCACGAGACAGGCAGCTTACCATAAAGTCAGCCATGTGCGCCAGACTCTTAACAGCCAGGACTTCAGTAGCCTGACCAACACGTTGACTGAACATGCTGTCCTCCTCCTCCTCCTCCTCCTCCTCATCTACCCTGTCCTCTGGCCAGCCACGCTGAACCGAGGATATGACTGGTGTGCATGTCATATCCTCAATTTGGCCGGAGATTTGCTCCATGTCTTCATCCTCCTCCTCGTCATAGTCCTCCACTGCACGTTGTGATGAGACGAGGCTGGGCTGTGTGTTATCACCCACACCCACTACTGTTTCTTGCTGCAACTCATCGCGCTCCGCCTGCAATGCATCATGTTTGGTTTTGAGCAGAGACCGTTTTAGAAGGCAGAGTAGCGGTATGGTGACGCTAATAATGGCGTCATCACCACTCACCATCTTGGTGGAGTCCTCAAAGTTTTGGAGGATGGTACATAGGTCGGACATCCATCTCCACTCCTCAGGTGTTATGTGTGGAGTTTGACCCATTTCCCGACGGCTTAGGTGATGCAGGTACTCAACAACTGCCCTTTTCTGCTCACATATCCTGACCAACATGTGCAGAGTTGAATTCCAACGCGTGGGGACATCACACACCAGTCTGTGAGCCGGAAGATGCAAACTGCACTGAAAGCCGGCAAGGCCGGCTGAAGCAGTAGGTGACTTTCGAAAATGTGCAGACAGGCGGCGAACTTTTACCAGCAGATCAGACAGCTCTGGGTATGACTTTAGAAACCGCTGAACCACGAGGTTGAGCACATGGGCCACGCATGGAACATGTGTCAGCTGGCCTCGCCTCAAAGCCGCCACCAGGTTCCGGCCATTGTCACACACGACCTTTCCTGGCTTTAGGTTCAGAGGTGTGAGCCAGTGATCTGCCTGCTGTTTCAGAGCTGTCCACAGCTCTTCTGCATTGTGGGGTTTGTCACCTATGCAGATTAGCTTCAGCACAGCCTGTTGCCGCTTCGCCGAGGCAGTGCTGCAGTGCTTCCAGCTTGGGACTGGTGTGGAGGGTACAGTGGATGAGGATGCGCAGGAGGAGGAGGAGGCTGAAGAGCATGACATTCCGGAGCTGTAGAGTGTGGGTGAAACACTGACTGAGGTAGGGCCTGCAAACCTTGGTGTGGGAAGGACGTGTTCCGTCCCTCGCTCAGACTGGGTCCCAGCTTCCACAATATTAACCCAGTGTGCCGTCAACGAGATGTAGCGGCCTTGCCCACAAGCACTTGTCCACGTGTCTGTGGTTAGGTGGACTTTGGGTGAAACAGCGTTGTTCAGGGCACGTGTGATGTTTTGTGACACGTGGTTATGCAACGCGGGGACGGCACACCGGGAGAAATAGTGGCGACTGGGGACCGAGTAACGTGGGATAGCTGCCGCCATCAGGTCGCGGAATGCTTCTGTCTCCACCAGTCTAAAAGGCAACATTTCCAGCGCAAGCAGTCGCGAAATGTTAGCATTTAGAACTGTGGCATGTGGGGTGTTGGCAGTGTATTTGCGCCTGCGTTCAAAGGTTTGCTGAATGGATAACTGAACGCTGCGCTGGGACAAGGACGTGCTTGATGATGGTGTTATTTCTGAGTAGGCAACTGCAGGTGCAGGACCGGAGGAGGCTTGTTCGCAGGCAGCATGGACAGGGGATTGGCTCGCATGCACAACCAGCGAAGACGTAGCAGTGACATTAGCAAGCACTGCTCCTCGACTCTGTTGTACTTCCCACAAAGTCGGGTGCTTGGCTGACATGTGCCTGATCATGCTGGTGGTGGTCAGGCTGCTAGTTTTGGTACCCCTGCTGATGCTGGCACGGCAGGTGTTGCAAATGGCCTTTTTAGAATCATCTCGATCCAACTTAAAAAACTGCCAGACTCGGGAAGACCTAACATTTGTACAGGCACCTTGTGTCGTGTTGTTGTTCCGGGGAACGGTTGCCTGACTTCTGCCTGGAGCCACCACCCTGCTTCTTACTGCCTGTTGGGATGCTACGCCTCCCTCCCCCTGTGCACTGCTGTCCTCGCTCTGCATATCCTCCTGCCAGGTTGGGTCAGTTACTGGATCATCCACCACGTCGTCTTCCTCTTCCGCACCCTGCTCCTCCTCCTGACTTCCTGACAATTGTGTCTCATCATCGTCCACCCCTTGTTGAGACACGTTGACAACTTCGTGAGAACATGGCTGCTCAAATATTTGGCCATCTGTACATACGATCTCCTCATGACCCACTTCAACATGAGCTGGCGAGAGGCCAGAATGTGCGAATGGAAACGTGAACAGCTCTTCCGAGTGTCCAAGTGTGGGATCATTAATGTCCAAGGACGTGTACTCAGCCTTGTGGTAGGAAGGAGGATCAGGTTCTGAAATGTGCGGTGCAGTATCACGGCTACTGACACTTGACCGTGTGGAAGACAGAGTGTTTGTGGTGGTGCCAATCTGACTGGAAGCATTATCCGCTATCCAACTAACAACCTGTTGACACTGGTCTTGGTTCAAGAGCGGTGTACTGCTGCGGTCCCCAAGAATTTGGGACAGGACGTGCGAGCGACTAGATGTGGCCCTTTGTTGTGGCAAAATTAGAGCTTGCCCACGACCTCGGCCTCTGCCTGCACCACCATCACGTCCACTTCCTTGTTCCTTGCCAACGCCCTTGCGCATTTTGCAATGCTGTGCTGACGTGTATTCACTAGACTTGGGCGTTATATCAAAGTTTGTGCAAATTGTGCACCTGTACGCTGCCACCGACAGGCACACACGTGCGGTTTTTAAATGCAAGCACGGACGCACTAAGAACCTAACAGGTTTTAGGAGCAAAAATTAATGACGAGAACTCTGACACTATCAGCCACTGCTGACTGACGTGTATTATACACTACACTTGTGCGTTATATAATAGTTTGGTAAAAACGCACACAAGTGCACCTGTACGCTGCCACCGACAGGCACACACGTGTGGTTTTTAAATGCAAGCACGGACGCACTAAGAACCTAACACAGGTTTTAGGAGCAAAAATTAATGACGAGAACTCTGACACTATCAGCCACTGCTGACTGACGTGTATTATACACTACACTTGTGCGTTATATAATAGTTTGGTAAAAACGCACACAAGTGCACCTGTACGCTGCCACCGACAGGCACACACGTGCGGTTTTTAAATGCAAGCACGGACGCACTAAGAACCTAACACAGGTTTTAGGAGCAAAAATTAATGACGAGAACTCTGACACTATCAGCCACTGCTGACTGACGTGTATTATACACTACACTTGTGCGTTATATAATAGTTTGGTAAAAACGCACACAAGTGCACCTGTACGCTGCCACCGACAGGCACACACGTGCGGTTTTTAAATGCAAGCACGGACGCACTAAGAACCTAACACAGGTTTTAGGAGCAAAAATTAATGACGAGAACTCTGACACTATCAGCCACTGCTGACTGACGTGTATTATACACTACACTTGTGCGTTATATAATAGTTTGGTAAAAACGCACACAAGTGCACCTGTACGCTGCCACCGACAGGCACACACGTGCGGTTTTTAAATGCAAGCACGGACGCACTAAGAACCTAACAGGTTTTAGGAGCGACAATTGCTGAGAAGTCTGACACTATCAGGACTGTTTTAGACTGTGTACACCAGCCCCAGATATGATGAAGGCTGGTATACGGTCACCACTAGGAATGGCTATATACCCTGCCTGCCTGCCTGCCTGCCTGTATACTGCTACAATAGTCCTGACAAGGACTCTTTTGGTCACTAGCCTGTATTCCAACCTGGCTATACCCTGCCTGTATACAGCAACAATAGTCCTGAGAAGGACTCTGCTACTGTACTCCGACCTGGCTATACCCTGCCTGCCTGTATACAACTAGAATAGTCCTGAGAAGGACTTTTGGTCACACTGTTTGCAGCCCTGCTACGGAAATAGCTATAAAGGGCCGCAAACCTTTCCCTGAAGCAGCGACCCTCTCCCTGCACTGACTGTCTGGATAGCTGTGAGCAGAGCACAGCGCGCCCGCCGGTATAAAGGCTCGGTCACGCTGTGCAGGCCGGCCAATCACTGCAATTCCACAACTAACAGGGCTGTGGCATTGCAGTGGTCTGCCAGCCAATCCCTGCATGAGGGCTGGCTCTCAAAAGAGCGCCAACATGCAGGGATGAAGACCACGAGTACAGCACGAGTATCGCGAGATTACTCGGTCCCCGTCGAGTAGACCGAGTACAGTGATACTCGTGCGAGTACCGAGTAGTAACAAGCATGCTCGCTCATCACTATTTATTAGTAAAATGGCTTACACTCCCCTTTTTTCCACTTTTTTCTTCACTACTTTTATAAAGAAATTTTTCCTTTCTTTATTCTTAATGCAATTTTATATAGCAACACCACCATTTTTTGCCACGAACATAATTTTTCTTGTCCGTCATCCCGTTCACCCTTACAGGGTTGTGGACAGATGCACTTGTCACTACACTTCTAAGACTCAATACAGGGTCTGGAGCTCAATGCTCCCTTTTTGTTTTTTTTTTCTTCTTTTTTTTCTTTTTTTCATTTTGTCCTTCTTCTTCTTCTTTTTCTGATTTTTGTCTCAAAAAGCTGATGAAATTTGAAACACTATACCCCAGTGATTTTATAAATGTTTCTCAATATATCACTTGAGAACTTTTATGGCCGGTATTGTAACAGTTGACCATCCCGGCAGTATTTGAAATACAGCAGTCAGTCCTCTGACGTAGCTCCATATGTGTATATATAGAGGTTCTTCCTCCTTTGATTGCATACTGTTCTTTTTTTGCCCTGATGAAGGAGACAGTGATCTCTGAAACACATTGACAGGAAAAAAGAATAAAGAGATGAAATAATTAACATCAGTTTCCTTTGGTGACAGCGCGGCACGCACCCGATTTTCCTCCTATACGTTATTGCTCTTCTACTAGGGGCTGCGGCTGTCGCCATTTGTAACGTGCATTTAGGGGTTGTGACTGGCACAACCTTAATAGGTGAGTGCAACTACTATTAATTATTTGTTACCTTACCAGGTAAGACCCTAATTTGTGCGTCTGCTCCAGAGTTATTTCCCTGATTATTAATATCTGACAGGCAGTGATTGATCCTGCATTCTCACCTTCCTCTCTGTTGCACATTCTTATTGTTCCTATATGCTCTCTATTTCCATCAGACTTTTTTTGTCCTTCGGTGGGGCTCTAACATATGTGCACCATTTATTATTTATTTTTCTGGATTCCTTTCTTTTTTCATGCTAGCGTTCATTATGCAGTAGTCATTCATGATATATCTTATATTTGTGAATCCATTAGGGCTCTATATGTCTGGTGCATCACATTGGGTCTTTTCAGTGCACAATAGGCACCTTTTTCTGTTATGCTCTGCTGCCACCTTATGGACATCCTATCAGTGATGCCAGAAAAAAATGGACATGTCTCCGTGCAGCAATCACGGACACGCGGGTACGCCGCACGGAGACACGTGCAGTGAAAAATCACTGATGTGTGAGCAGACCCATTCATTATAATGGATCTGCGTATCTCAGTGATTCTGGTATGTTTAAAAAAAAGCACAAACGTACCAGAATCACTGACGTGTGAAACAGGCCTTATAGTGTTTTGATTTATGTATGTATTATACAACTTCTGTGGATCTTGTATGAGTGACTTTTCTTCATTTTATTGGATTGTTTTAAAATATTGAAATAAAGTCACGCTTCCTATGCATCCTTTTGTATTCTGATTGGCTACTATAATACAGTTTTTAGGCACTGAGATCGATACCAGAGGCATGGTCTTCCGCTTACCAGAGGATAAGCTCAAAAGGCTAAGGGACATAATAGAAGGGTTTAGTGCTGTTAATAAGGTGGCATTAAGATAAATGAAATATATCTTCTCGGTCTTCTCGTTTTCTTGCTGAGTTGTGCCAATGGACAGAGTTTTTTCTAGACATTTGCTATTGGAAACTCAGGGAACCAAAGCTCCTGGATAGAGTTGAGCGCGGTTCGTGGTTCGTGGTTCTCCAGTTCTAGGCTCGAGTGATTTTGGGGCATGTTCTAGATCGAACTAGAACTCGAGCTTTTTGCAAAAGCTCGATAGTTCTAGAAACGTTCGAGAACGGTTCTAGCAGCCAAAAAACAGCTAAATCATAGCTTGGTTTCTGCTGTAATAGTGTAAGTCACTCTGTGAATCAAACTATTATCACATTTCAGTGTATAGTGTGCATGAACAGCGCCTTCAGATCACTGCTGTTTCTATAATGGCGATCGCCATTTTTTTTTTTTTTCTTGTCTTCCTTCCCTAAGTGCGCGCGTCTTGTGGGGCGGGCCAGCATGTCAGCCAATCACAGACACACACACAGCTAAGTTGACTTTGAGCCAGAGAAGCAACGGCATGTGTGATAGGATCTGCATGTCACATGTCCCTGCATTATAAAACCGGACATTTTCTTCACGGACGCCATTATCTGCCTTCTGCGTCTTTGGTGTCAGACATCACTGTCGCAGCTCCGTCCTCCTGAGTCCTATAGCCGATACAGCTGTATGCGCTGCATACACAGCGTTAGACAGCATAGGGAGAGCACTTTATAGCAGTCCTTTTAAGGGCTCAAACCGGCAGGGTCAGAGAGCCATAGGTGACAGGTCCTGCAAACAGCAACAGCATCTGTGTAGCCAAGGTCAGGGATTTCCTCCCTGCATTTCACCATTAGGAGGGAATAGAAAGGCAGGCTTCCATTCCTCTACCCAGAGCACCACAATCCTGCCACTGTACCCTCCTGTCCTCTGCACACTCCAACTCATTATAACTAAGCCATTATACTAGCAAACACTCAGTGTACCTAGTGGCATCCTATCTGTGGCTATTGGACTTTGCTATAGTCCCACTAGTGCAAAGACATTTGCAGAGCACGTCTGCCTGCATTGCACACTCCAACTTTTTTAAACTAAGCAATTTTACTAGCAAACACTCAGTGTACCTAGTGGCATCCTATACGTGGCTATTGGACTTTGCTATAGTCCCACTAGTGCCAAGACATTTGCAGAGCGCATCTGCCTGCGTTGCACACTCCAACTAATTTTAACTTAGCCATTATACTAGCAAACACTCAGTGTACCTAGTGGCATCCTATACGTGGCTATTGGACTTTGCTATAGTCCCACTAGTGCCAAGACATTTGCAGAGCGCATCTGCCTGCGTTGCACACTCCAACTAATTATAAGTAAGCCATTATACTAGCAAACACTCAGTGTACCTAGTGGCATCCTATCTGTGGCTATTGGACTTTGCTATAGTCCCACTAGTGCAAAGACATTTGCAGAGCACGTCTGCCTGCATTGCACACTCCAACTTTTTTAAACTAAGCAATTTTACTAGCAAACACTCAGTGTACCTAGTGGCATCCTATACGTGGCTATTGGACTTTGCTATAGTCCCACTAGTGCCAAGACATTTGCAGAGCGCATCTGCCTGCGTTGCACACTCCAACTAATTATAAGTAAGCCATTATACTAGCAAACACTCAGTGTACCTAGTGGCATCCTATCTGTGGCTATTGGACTTTGCTATAGTCCCACTAGTGCAAAGACATTTGCAGAGCACGTCTGCCTGCATTGCACACTCCAACTTTTTTAAACTAAGCAATTTTACTAGCAAACACTCAGTGTACCTAGTGGCATCCTATACGTGGCTATTGGACTTTGCTATAGTCCCACTAGTGCCAAGACATTTGCAGAGCGCATCTGCCTGCGTTGCACACTCCAACTAATTATAAGTAAGCCATTATACTAGCAAACACTCAGTGTACCTAGTGGCATCCTATACGTGGCTATTGGACCTTGCTATAGTCCCACTAGTGCCAAGACATTTGCAGAGCGCATCTGCCTGCGTTGCACACTCCAACTAATTATAAGTAAGCCATTATACTAGCAAACACTCAGTGTACCTAGTGGCATCCTATCTGTGGCTATTGGACTTTGCTATAGTCCCACTAGTGCCAAGACATTTGCAGAGCGCATCTGCCTGCGTTGCACACTCCAACTAATTATAAGTAAGCCATTATACTAGCAAACACTCAGTGTACCTAGTGGCATCCTATACGTGGCTATTGGACCTTGCTATAGTCCCACTAGTGCCAAGACATTTGCAGATCGCATCTGCCTGCGTTGCACACTCCAACTAATTATAAGTAAGCCATTATACTAGCAAACACTCAGTGTACCTAGTGGCATCCTATACGTGGCTATTGGACCTTGCTATAGTCCCACTAGTGCCAAGACATTTGCAGAGCGCATCTGCCTGCGTTGCACACTCCAACTAATTATAAGTAAGCCATTATACTAGCAAACACTCAGTGTACCTGGTGGCATCCTATCTGTGGCTATTGGACTTTGCTATAGTCCCACTAGTGCCAAGACATTTGCAGAGCGCATCTGCCTGCGTTGCACACTCCAACTAATTATAAGTAAGCCATTATACTAGCAAAAACTCAGTGTACCTAGTGGCATCCTATCTGTGGCTATTGGACTTTGCTATAGTCCCACTAGTGCAAAGACATTTGCAGAGCACGTCTGCCTGCATTGCACACTCCAACTTTTTTAAACTAAGCAATTTTACTAGCAAACACTCAGTGTACCTAGTGGCATCCTATACGTGGCTATTGGACCTTGCTATAGTCCCACTAGTGCCAAGACATTTGCAGAGCGCATCTGCCTGCGTTGCACACTCCAACTAATTATAAGTAAGCCATTATACTAGCAAACACTCAGTGTACCTAGTGGCATCCTATACGTGGCTATTGGACCTTGCTATAGTCCCACTAGTGCCAAGACATTTGCAGAGCGCATCTGCCTGCGTTGCACACTCCAACTAATTTTAACTTAGCCATTATACTAGCAAACACTCAGTGTACCTAGTGGCATCCTATACGTGGCTATTGGACTTTGCTATATTCCCACTAGTGCCAAGACATTTGCAGAGCGCATCTGCCTGCGTTGCACACTCCAACTAATTATAAGTAAGCCATTATACTAGCAAACACTCAGTGTACCTAGTGGCGTCCTATACGTGGCTATTGGACCTTGCTATAGTCCCACTAGTGCCAAGACATTTGCAGAGCGCATCTGCCTGCGTTGCACACTCCAACTAATTATAAGTAAGCCATTATACTAGCAAACACTCAGTGTACCTAGTGGCATCCTATACGTGGCTATTGGACTTTGCTATAGTCCCACTAGTGCCAAGACATTTGCAGAGCGCATCTGCCTGCGTTGCACACTCCAACTAATTATAAGTAAGCCATTATACTAGCAAACACTCAGTGTACCTAGTGGCATCCTATACGTGGCTATTGGACCTTGCTATAGTCCCACTAGTGCCAAGACATTTGCAGAGCGCATCTGCCTGCGTTGCACACTCCAACTAATTATAAGTAAGCCATTATACTAGCAAACACTCAGTGTACCTAGTGGCATCCTATCTGTGGCTATTGGACTTTGCTATAGTCCCACTAGTGCCAAGACATTTGCAGAGCGCATCTGCCTGCGTTGCACACTCCAACTAATTATAAGTAAGCCATTATACTAGCAAACACTCAGTGTACCTAGTGGCATCCTATACGTGGCTATTGGACTTTGCTATAGTCCCACTAGTGCCAAGACATTTGCAGAGCGCATCTGCCTGCGTTGCACACTCCAACTAATTATAAGTAAGCCATTATACTAGCAAACACTCAGTGTACCTAGTGGCATCCTATACGTGGCTATTGGACTTTGCTATAGTCCCACTAGTGCCAAGACATTTGCAGAGCGCATCTGCCTGCGTTGCACACTCCAACTAATTTTAACTTAGCCATTATACTAGCAAACACTCAGTGTACCTAGTGGCATCCTATACGTGGCTATTGGACTTTGCTATAGTCCCACTAGTGCCAAGACATTTGCAGAGCGCATCTGCCTGCGTTGCACACTCCAACTAATTATAAGTAAGCCATTATACTAGCAAACACTCAGTGTACCTAGTGGCATCCTATACGTGGCTATTGGACTTTGCTATAGTCCCACTAGTGCCAAGACATTTGCAGAGCGCATCTGCCTGCGTTGCACACTCCAACTAATTTTAACTTAGCCATTATACTAGCAAACACTCAGTGTACCTAGTGGCATCCTATACGTGGCTATTGGACTTTGCTATAGTCCCACTAGTGCCAAGACATTTGCAGAGCGCATCTGCCTGCGTTGCACACTCCAACTCATTATAACTAAGTTGCATTGTCAGGGATATTTATTCTTTATTATTCTGCTGTTAATAAAGCTAGACCACCACTGCAATCTTCACCACCTCTCAATTTTTACTACCACATTTTCAGTCCACAATCTTGTCGCAATCAACATGAGTGGCAAAATGACAGATGCTGGTGGAAAGGGGAAGAGGCGTGGTGGAAAAGGCAAAAAAGGTTTTGTCTGTGGGGAAAGTGGCAAAGCTCCATTATCATCTGCTGAAGATAGACCATCTACCAGCAAAAGTAAGATGTCTACTACTTACCGTGGACAATCCGATGTGCTCCCTTTTTTACGGACACGAACAACAGGAAGAAAGGTAGATGATGGGCAAAAAAGGAAAATGCTTGAATGGATCTCAAGTGGTCCAACAAGTGCCCTCTCAGCCACTTCAAGTACCGCATCCAAAAAACACCAGTCCTCTGAGTTGTCATCCCAATCACACTTGATTTCTCCCAGCTCTGAAGTCTCCATCAGCCCTGCACAGTATGGTGGAACTGAGATGGCTGAGTCTGCAGAGCTGTTCAGTCACACTATAGCCTGGGAATCAGAGGTCTGCTCCCAATCTACAGTGAGTACAGAACAGGAAATGGTCTGCAGTGATGCCCAGAACCTTTGTGACTCTGATTCAGGCCGTGAGGACCAAGTTTCTGAGCATAATGTTGACCCTTTGTCACAAACTGTAACACCTGTGGTTATAGACAATGAGGAACATACTGATGAAGATGAGATGCAGATACCCGATTGGGATGACAACTTAAATATTCGGTCAGGGCAAGAAGAGGCTCGGTCTGAGGGGGAGGGGAGTGCAAACACAACAATTGATTATGAAGTTCTAGATCCCACCTACTGTCAACCCCCAGTCAGGCACTCGAGGAGGTCAACAGAGGCGGTGGAGGAGGATGCAACCGACGACGAAGTTACCTTGCGCCTTCCTGGACAGAGTCGGAGCACTGGTAGCACGTCTACAACTGCATCCTCAGCCACCACTCTGCCTATGAGCATTATTCGGGGTGGATCAACAGGTCGCATGGCCTCTAAGCCTTGCCTAGCCTGGTCCTTTTTTGACATAGAAAAAGATCGCCCAAATCATGTGATATGTAAAATTTGTCATGATTCTCTTAGTAGAGGTCAAAACCTCAGCAGTTTGACAACTTCTTCCATGAATCGTCACATGAATAAATATCATAGGTCCCGGTGGGAAGCTCACTGTGCTGCAATGCTGCAAGAGCGAACCATCCACCGCCCGCCCCTTCCAGTGCATCCGCGCGCTCTTCATCTTCTAGGACTGTGGGGACAGCTGTCACACCTGTTTTTCCACGCCAAACTTCCACCACTGTAACCGCAACAGGCAGTTTGCTTGTGAGGTCGTCAGTTGGTTTGGAAGGGGAAACAAGTGAGTGTGTACAGCTCTCTCAGACATCGATAGCACCAACGTTGGATGAAGGCAACATCATGTCTCCGCCTGCACTTTCCTCACAAACCTGCATTTTTCCAGGGACACCCTACTCAACACCGTCTACACACAGCAGCCAGATCTCTGTCCCTCAGATGTGGTCAAATAAAAGGCCACTTCCTCCGACCCATGACAAAGCTAAGAGGTTGACTCTATCCCTCTGTAAGCTGTTGGCTACCGAAATGCTGCCTTTCCGCCTAGTGGACACACAGGATTTTAGAGACCTTATGTCTGTCGCTGTGCCCCAGTACCAGATGCCTAGTCGCCACTACTTCTCTAAGAAAGGTGTGCCCGCGCTACACCAGCATGTCGCACACAACATCACCGCTTCCTTGAGAAACTCTGTGTGTGAACGGGTGCATTTCACCACCGATACTTGGACCAGTAAGCATGGACAGGGACGTTACATGTCGCTGACTGGGCACTGGGTAACTATGGTGATAGATGGTGAAGGGTCTGCTGCACAAGTCTTGCCGTCCCCACGACTTGTGTGTCAATCCTCTGTCTGTCCAAGTTCTGCCACAGCTTCTGCATCCTCCACCTCATCTGGGTCCTCCACCTCCGCCCCAAGCCTGCCTGGTCAGGCCACCAGCGTTCTCACTGCGCAGAAGGAATCACGCACGCCTCATTACTATGCTGGCAGCAGAGCGCAACGGCATCAGGCGGTCTTTAGCTTGACATGTCTTGGGAATAAGAGTCACACAGCTGAGGAGTTGTGGTCAGCTCTGCGGTCCGAGTTTAATAAATGGTTGTCTCCACTCAACCTGCAGCCTGGTAAGGCCGTGTGCGACAATGCTGCAAACCTGGGTGCGGCACTTCGCCTGGGCATTGTGACACACGTACCTTGTATGGCTCACGTGTTGAACCTTGTCGTCCAGCAATTTTTAACACACTATCCCGGCCTAGATGGCCTTCTGAACAGGGCACGAAAACTGTCAGCTCACTTCCGCCGTTCAAGCGCCGCAGCAGAGCGACTTGCATCGCTCCAGAAGTCTTTCGGCCTGCCGGTTCATCGCCTGAAATGCGATGTGGCGACACGCTGGAATTCCACTCTCCACATGTTACAGCGACTGTGGCAGCACCGCAGAGCCCTGGTGCAATACGTCATGACGTATAGCCTGGGCCAACGAGATGCAGAGGTGGGGCAGATCACCCTGATGGAGTGGTCTCAGATCAAGGACCTATGCACCCTTCTGCACAGTTTCGACATGGCGACGAATATGTTTAGCTCTGACAATGCCATTATCAGCATGACGATTCCAGTCATTTACATGCTGGAGCACACGCTAAACACTATTCGGAGTCAGGGGGTGGGACAACATGAAGGGGAGGAACTACAGGAGGATTCATATGCGCAAGGGACAACAACATCACCAAGGTCCAGACGTTCATCATCACCAACGCAGCAGGCATGGGACCATGGGGAACAGGGATCGACAAGGGCGCATAGTAGCAGGCGAAATGTTGAGCAAGGTGCAGGAGAACATGAAGAAATGGAGGACGAACTGTCCATGGACATGGAAGACTCAGCGGATGAGGGAGACCTTGGTCAAATTTCAGTTGAAAGAGGTTGGGGGGAGATGTCAGAGGAAGAAAGAACGGGTAGCACCTCTATGCCACAAACACAGCGTGGACTTGGTCCGCATGGCTGCGCAAGACACATGAGTGCCTTTTTGTTGCACTACCTCCAACATGACAGTCGTATTGTCAAAATTAGAAGTGATGATGACTACTGGATTGCAACACTATTAGATCCCCGGTACAAGTCCAAATTTTGTGACATAATTCCAGCCATAGAAAGGGACGCACGTATGCAGGAGTATCAGCAGAAGCTGTTACTCGATCTTAGCTCGGCTTTTCCACCAAACAACCGTGCAGGTGCAGGGAGGGAATCTCCCAGTTGTAACTTGACAAACATGGGACGGTCTCGTCATCTTCAACAGTCTACCCGTACCAGTAGGACCGTATCTGGTGCCGGTAACAGCAATTTTATGGAATCTTTTCATAATTTTTTTAGACCCTCTTTTGCAAGGCCACCAGAGACAACAAGTCTGACACATACTCAACGGCTGGAGAGGATGATACAGGAGTATCTCCAAATGAACATCGATGCCATGACTGTGCAACTGGAGCCTTGCTCCTTTTGGGCTTCAAACCTAGAAAAATGGCCAGAGCTCTCCAGTTACGCCTTGGAGATTTTGTCGTGTCCAGCTGCCAGCGTTGTCTCTGAACGTGTATTCAGTGCTGCTGGGTGTGTGCTGACAGATAAGCGCACGCGTCTGTCCAGTGAAAATGTGGACAGACTGACGTTCATCAAAATGAACAAGTCATGGATCCAGAAGGAATTTACTACCCCTGTGTCATCCTGGGGAGAGTAAATGCTTGTTGATTTGGAATGTGCTTGATGCAAATCAAAACATCCTGTTTGCAACTAGGGCCCAAGTGCTGCCACTGATGGGGTGGGTGTCTGTGTGGCCCAATTTTTGGAAAAAAGGGAGACTCCGCTTGGAGTAACCCTTGCTTGCTGTGTTTTTAAAAGAAGCCAAGATGAACAGAGCTGGGATCAGGAAAGACTTTGCTACCTACCCCGGTGTCATCCTGGGGACGGTTAAGAATAGCGTATTTTTGAATGTGCTTGATGCAAATGTAGCTGTGAAGTGTACAACTGGGGCACAACTGCTGCCACTGAAGGGGTGGGTGTGTGTGGGGCCCAATTTTTGGAAAAAAGGGAGACTCCGCTTGGAGTAACCCTTGCTTGCTGTGTTTTTAAAAGAAGCCAAGATGAACAGAGCTGGGATCAGGAAAGACTTTGCTACCTACCCCGGTGTCATCCTGGGGACGGTTAATTATGGCGTATTTTTGAATGTGCTTGATGCAAATCAAAACATCCTGTTTGCAACTAGGGCCCAAGTGCTGCCACTGATGGGGTGGGTGTCTGTGTGGCCCAATTTTTGGAAAAAGGGAGACTCCGCTTGGAGTAACCCTTGCTTGCTGTGTTTTTAAAAGAAGCCAAGATGAACAGAGCTGGGATCAGGAAAGACTTTGCTACCTACCCCGGTGTCATCCTGGGGACGGTTAAGAATAGCGTATTTTTGAATGTGCTTGATGCAAATGTAGCTGTGAAATGTACAACTGGGGCACAACTGCTGCCACTGAAGGGGTGGGTGTGTGTGGGGCCCAATTTTTGGAAAAAGGGAGACTCCGCTTGGAGTAACCCTTGCTTGCTGTGTTTTTAAAAGAAGCCAAGATGAACAGAGCTGGGATCAGGAAAGACTTTGCTACCTACCCCGGTGTCATCCTGGGGACGGTTAATTATGGCGTATTTTTGAATGTGCTTGATGCAAATCAAAACATCCTGTTTGCAACTAGGGCCCAAGTGCTGCCACTGATGGGGTGGGTGTCTGTGTGGCCCAATTTTTGGAAAAAAGGGAGACTCCGCTTGGAGTAACCCTTGCTTGCTGTGTTTTTAAAAGAAGCCAAGATGAACAGAGCTGGGATCAGGAAAGACTTTGCTACCTACCCCGGTGTCATCCTGGGGACGGTTAATTATGGCGTATTTTTGAATGTGCTTGATGCAAATCAAAACATCCTGTTTGCAACTAGGGCCCAAGTGCTGCCACTGATGGGGTGGGTGTCTGTGTGGCCCAATTTTTGGAAAAAAGGGAGACTCCGCTTGGAGTAACCCTTGCTTGCTGTGTTTTTAAAAGAAGCCAAGATGAACAGAGCTGGGATCAGGAAAGACTTTGCTACCTACCCCGGTGTCATCCTGGGGACGGTTAATTATGGCGTATTTTTGAATGTGCTTGATGCAAATCAAAACATCCTGTTTGCAACTAGGGCCCAAGTGCTGCCACTGATGGGGTGGGTGTCTGTGTGGCCCAATTTTTGGAAAAAAGGGAGACTCCGCTTGGAGTAACCCTTGCTTGCTGTGTTTTTAAAAGAAGCCAAGATGAACAGAGCTGGGATCAGGAAAGACTTTGCTACCTACCCCGATGTCATCCTGGGGACGGTTAATTATGGCGAATTTTGGAATGTGCTTGATGCAAATCAAAACATACTGTTTGCAACTAGGGCCCAAGTGCTGCCACTGATGGGGTGGGTGTCTGTGTGGCCCAATTTTTGGAAAAAAGGGAGACTCCGCTTGGAGTAACCCTTGCTTGCTGTGTTTTTAAAAGAAGCCAAGATGAACAAGTCATGGGTCAGCAAAGACTTTATCTACCTACCCCGGTGTCATCCTGGGGACGGATAAGAATGGCGTATTTTTGAATGTACTTGATGCAAATCAAAACATCCTGTTTGCAACTAGGGCCCAAGTGCTGCCACTGATGGGGTGGGTGTCTGTGTGGCCCAATTTTTGGAAAAAAGGGAGACTCCGCTTGGAGTAACCCTTGCTTGCTGTGTTTTTAAAAGAAGCCAAGATGAACAGAGCTGGGATCAGGAAAGACTTTGCTACCTACCCCGGTGTCACCCTGGGGACGGTTAATTATGGCGTATTTTTGAATGTGCTTGATGCAAATCAAAACATCCTGTTTGCAACTAGGGCCCAAGTGCTGCCACTGATGGGGTGGGTGTCTGTGTGGCCCAATTTTTGGAAAAAAGGGAGACTCCGCTTGGAGTAACCCTTGCTTGCTGTGTTTTTAAAAGAAGCCAAGATGAACAAGTCATGGGTCAGCAAAGACTTTATCTACCTACCCCGGTGTCATCCTGGGGACGGATAAGAATGGCGTATTTTTGAATGTGCTTGATGCAAATCAAAACATCCTGTTTGCAACTAGGGCCCAAGTCCTGCCACTGATGGGGTGGGTGTCTGTGTGGCCCAATTTTTGGAAAAAAGGGAGACTCCGCTTGGAGTAACCCTTGCTTGCTGTGTTTTTAAAAGAAGCCAAGATGAACAGAGCTGGGATCAGGAAAGACTTTGCTACCTACCCCGGTGTCATCCTGGGCACGGTTAATTATGGCGTATTTTTGAATTTGCTTGATGCAAATCAAAACATCCTGTTTGCAACTAGGGCCCAAGTGCTGCCACTGATGGGGTGGGTGTCTGTGTGGCCCAATTTTTGGAAAAAAGGGAGACTCCGCTTGGAGTAACCCTTGCTTGCTGTGTTTTTAAAAGAAGCCAAGATGAACAGAGCTGGGATCAGGAAAGACTTTGCTACCTACCCCGGTGTCATCCTGGGGACGGTTAAGAATAGCGTATTTTTGAATGTGCTTGATGCAAATGTAGCTGTGAAGTGTACAACTGGGGCACAACTGCTGCCACTGAAGGGGTGGGTGTGTGTGGGGCCCAATTTTTGGAAAAAAGGGAGACTCCGCTTGGAGTCACCTTGCGGTGTTTTACATGATTTTAGAATGGCGTGCCATGCCTATATCTGTGTGTCCTCCTCTTTTTCCTTGTCCAGCTGTTTTGTTTTCGCATGAGTATATGTCCTTGTCACTTTCCCATGTGTTTGTGTTGTGTTGTGAGTTGTTTGTCACCTTTTGGACACCTTTGAGGGTGTTTTCTAGGTGTTTTACTGTGTTTGTGATTGCCTGCCATTGTTTCCTATTGGCTCGAGTTCGGTTCGTCGAACGTTCGACGAGCCGAACTCGAACGGGAGCTCCGTTCGGCGAACCGACCTCGAGCCGAACCGGGACCGGTTCGCTCATCTCTACTCCTGGACATAGCATTCGAATTACCAGGTCCCTGAAGGCTGAAATGCGTAGTGGCCGGAAATCATGAACAATTACAATGGGCGTATGTGCTGTAGATCCTGCGTCAGTTGTAGCTTGGAACTTTGTCTTTTCACGGATTTGCCCGTCTCTCATGGTGTTGGGCTATTTTCGGATCAAAATGGTGTGTCCCTCCTTGGCCCGTATCATGGGTTATTTCAGGGGCAAATTTAACTCTCTTAGCACTTTTCTCCTTAATTGTGGCCGTTGAATTGTGGGGTCAAGGTCTATCCAACCAGCATATTTGTTGTTTTTCAGACAATTTAGGGCTCGTGCATAGTAATAATAACACAGGTTTCCAAGGGTAAAAATTTTTGAAAGATGTGATTTTTTTCATACTTTCGATCATTGGACTCAGTAAAAATATTGAAAAAATATCATCACGTACAGTTTTTTCACAAACACTGATTCTATAGGTGTTAGGGCCAGGTGGACGGGCAGACCCAGGAGGTGGATCCACTGGGCCGAACACCTTAATGAAGGCAAGGGGTCCGGTAGCCGGAGCACTACGGGTAGCAGGACAGTCCGTGCAAAAGAGTGGAATGGAGAAGTCCCTGGGACCACGGAGTCACTGATGGTAGTCCGGGTGACGGAGCTCAGGTTCGGAGGCCGAGATGTCAGGCAGAGTCCGGAACCGATGGAGCGAGAGGACGGGTCACCACAGGGATCAGAGATGGTACGGACTGACGGGATGGCAGATAGTCAGCGTTCGGGGTTCGGGAATCGGCAGGACCGGATGGCGAGGCAGGAGCGGCTCTAGAAGAGAGATAGGTAAGTATATCACAGAGACACAAGGAGACCTGACTCCTAGCTTAGGAAACACGAAGAACAGGCCCCGCCCACTTGGACATTAAACCCCTTTATACCCTGTACCTGTGTGTTCAATTTCCTGTCAGTGGACGCTGGCCCTTTAAGAGAGGGTCAATGACCGCGCGCGCGCCCTAATGCGCATGCGCGAGGCCCGGGTGCCAGAAGCCAGGGCAGGGAGCGGTGTATAGGAAGCAGGGGAGCCGGCCTGGAGCAGGGCTGCCGACAGGCGCCGGGAGCGGGGACCGGGCCGCCTGGGGACCGCAGGTGGTGGAGGCTGGAGACCGTGGAGCGGGGGATGTCTGCCAGAGGAGCCGGGGAGCGAAGCAGGGAAGCCGGGGAGCGTGGCAGGTGAGCCGGGGGGCAGAGCAGGGGACCCGGAGAGCGTGACAATAGGTTTCCAAAAGGTTAGAATTCTGAAAAGATTCCCTCCATACTTTTCTGAAGATGGTGCTCTAGTGTATTCAAGCAATGTTCCTGTGCTGATGGAAAATGTAACATTAAGTACAATGTGAGCGAGTGGAGACACGTCATTGTTTCATCCAAAAAGTCTGAAAGCTGTGCTACTGCTCAATGGCAGTAAGTATTCTTCAGTGTGTGTAGGGCATGTGTCGCGGGCAGAGGGGCCACGCACGCTACGCTCGGGTTCGGGGACTTCTGCTGCTGCTCGGTGGCTCGAGCGGAGGGCCAGATCCGGGGACTCGAGCAGCGCTCCTCGCCCACGAGTGAAAAGGGGGTGGTTTGTTTGGGGAGATAGTTAGTGACGTCACCCACAGGTCGTGGTGATAATGGGCACCACCACTGCTGGTGACGGGGATCCCGGGAGCGATGGCAGGGAGCAGCTAGGATGTTGGTTCCCCCTCCGTGGGTAGGGGTTGGTGATCCCGGGGCCCGGTGGCGGTACGGGGAGGCTGGATGGCTGGGGTGTACGTACCGAGGGAGCCCGTTTGCCCGCAGGCGCTGGCCCTTGGATCTCTAGCCTATGGCGGTGGCTTTTTATCCTCACGGTGTGGACGGTTGCCTTCTGTCGGGTCTTGGGTGTTAGGGAACCCCTGGGATTCCGGTCACTCTCGGATTTGACCATTGTCGGCGGCTCCTAGCCTGGTCAGGGTCCAATGGCCCTGCCTTTGTGCTTGGTACAGATCCGCTCACCGGTTCAGTTCCCCTCGGGTCACCGCCCGTCCCCGGTCCTACGGTTCAGCTGACTTGTACCACCTCCTGCAGACGGCCACCACCGTCTGCCGACCTTGCTGACAGTGCCTGGGCTCCTACCCAGACACTAACAGTTTCTGTCCTCTCACTTTCCACTACAAAACTAAACTAACTGCTTTTTCCCGCCTCCAGGCCTGTGAACTCCTCGGTGGGTGGGGCCAACCGCCTGGCTCCGCCCCACCTGGTGTGGACATCAGACCCTGGAGGAGGCAACAAGGATTTTGTGTGACTGATGTAGACTATCCAGGGGAGGGGGTGTGTGTGATTTTGTGTTTGTGACTACCTGGCTAGTCCAGGGCGTCACACATGCTATGCACTTGGAAGAAAGCTGTGAGAATTTAGACTTTATTCTCAAGAAACTTAACTACAAGGAGCATGGATGGTCAATATGTGGTGGTCTAAAAATGTTCTCATTGCTTCTTGGGCAGCAAGGAGGATATATTAAATACCCATGCTGTTCTGCCTCATGGCAGCCTGCTAATAGTCATTCATTGAAATTTCTGTTACAACCCCTAGAGGTCATTGTTATTCTTTTGAATTGCTGAGTTTCCCTTTAAGCTAAATGTATTCTGGGTAAGGAATGCCTCCCTGAGCTGAGAAGAAGCCTGCAGCCATTTTCTCTTTGGATTTGTCAGGAAAGGACATGCCGACTTACCTCTCTGTACATTCACCCCTGCCTAGTGTAATCCGGTGAGCAAAGCAAATTACATGTGTTAGTGATAGAATCCTAGATGGAAGAGTGTAGTAAATGCATTGTACATTGTACTTCTACACCTTTAGTGTCATCCCTGTCTTGTTTGTCTAGATAGGATTTCTATGTATTGCAGATGCAGTGACCTTTCACCTACATTCTCGTAAGAACTGCATCTCATGTACTGTTATGCTATGTTAACTCTGTATTAACACT
Source organism: Anomaloglossus baeobatrachus (assembly GCF_048569485.1). Taxonomy (NCBI): domain Eukaryota; kingdom Metazoa; phylum Chordata; class Amphibia; order Anura; family Aromobatidae; genus Anomaloglossus; species Anomaloglossus baeobatrachus. The sequence continues at coordinate 550,733 of NW_027441816.1, read as the reverse complement.
GTACTGACTGTAATCATTTTCTTGTTATAGTTTTTACCCGTATAAAACAGTATCTTGGATATACCGTATTCTGTCTTCAACTGCATCTTGGATATTCCTATATTCACTGTATATTCCATGTATACTGCAATCAAGTTCACGTTACCAGCTAATAAATCAAGGCTATTGAACTCCACAGTCTGTTTATTTGAAATGTGAACTAGGGTTTAGCTGTATGCTAAAGATTCACAGCATTACGTAAAAGAAGGCAGAACACATGCTTTTTGTGTGAATTGGAAAGCCAGGTTAGGACTCTTCACTGGAGCAAAAAAAATTGGCCAACAAGAACATCTTTGTAACCGGGACTCAAGAACATTGTTGCATAAAGCTTAGTTGATCCCACCTAAAGTTCTCTTGCCACCACTCCACTGTAAGCTTGGACTGATGAAGCTGTTTGTGAAAGCGCTACTGAAAGAAGGAGAGATGTTTAAGTACCTGTGTACCAAGTTTCAGGGACTGTCAGAATCAAGTCTGAAGGAAGGTGTGATGCCCTGACAAAACCAGGTAGTTACAGATAGGCCCCCGCACAACACCTTTCCTCACTTAGGAAACACACAGCCGACCTGAAACCCTAGTCACCTAGGACCCTGAAGCCAGGACCGAAACCAGCGGCCTAGCTAATTAAATGATTGAGGGCAGGATTATAGGTCCTATCCCACCTAAAGTCCCTCAAAGAAGACAACAGCCCACTGATAGGGATAAGGCCACCGCCAGGGCCCTTAGATCCCACGGGCCAGCGCCTGCGGGCACGGCTCCTTAGGCCATATCCAGCCGGGAGCGGACTCCTGAGTTCCAGACCAGGCAGTCCACCATACACAAAAACAAGTGCAGAGTAAAGGACAGCGACCACCAGCCTGGGTGGGGGACCTGAATGCAACCGGCCGGGGCGGCAGGCCACCAGCACCTTTGGTTTACCGAAAGACTCGTGTGATTCATTTACTGTGAGTAACCAAACATCCCCCTGCTTGCTCAGGCGCGCCGGCCCTTGCCATCACCATACCCTGCACAAAGACACTGGGCCCCGGGGCAATCATCCCTACACACGGAGGGGTTAACATCCAGCTGCCACTACATCTCTCCCGGGTATCCCATAACGGCAGCGGTGGTGTCCCACCTCACCACACACCGTTGGTGGCGTCACAAACTTAATACGGCCTAGCCCATACATCTACATTCCTCCTTTTATTCGACATGTCCGCGAGACCCCCGGGTCGAGCCACTCTCTTAGAAGGTCTGGATCCGACCAACGGCGGCTGCTGGCACAGGGGCAGCACAAAAGCATTTTTGTGGGTTCGGATATTCAGAAACCCATGAATGAAGGATGACGTGTTTTAAACAATAATGAAAACTGTTGAAAAAAGGGCTTGGGACTCTTTGAAAGAAGCAATAAATACGTTTCTAGGTAACAACAAAGAATCAAAATTTAAGTCCATCGTGGAGAACATGCTGAAACGTTTCAAAGCCTTGGGTTGTCTAATGAATTTGAAGTTACATTTTTTACATTCCTATTTGGACTACTTGTCTGAAAACCTTGGTGCTGGTGGGAAGAACAAGAAGGTTTTCATCGGAATATCAAGGAGATGGAACGACGATACCAAAGTAAATGAAACGTGAACATGATTGCCGGATGCTTCACAGAGAAGATCCACAGGCCTTCTATAAGAGAAAAGGGGGATCTAGAGAAAAGGAAAAAGTGCAAGAATAAATTTCTAATAAAGTTGCAGAATGACTGTACAATAAATAAATGTATTTTATATATAAAATTGTGAATATTTTTGGTTACAATAAGTATTTTTCTTGTTCATGTCACTTGTATGTAACTTCACACATGGATTGTACAAAATCAATATTTGATGGTTAAAAAAAAATATTTTTTTTTTTTTTTAAATCAGGACATTAGAAAACATAATAATCAGTCACTGGATTTGAAGTTTCATAAACCAAAATTTTACATAGCTGTGTAATTTGTCGGGCACCCACCGACAATAGAATAGCGCCAGATTTAGGAAGCTGGCTGAGGTCTGCAAAGTCTGTAGCCAGGTGACAAAATTGTCCAACCTGGGTTTCTTCCTTAAGTAGTCTCTGGTATGATGATATGGTATAATCCTGGCAGCCGGAGTCGAAATCCCTAGATTGCGGTTATGATCTCCAATCGGAATTGGAGCCCCTAGATTGAAGCCATGTAGCCAAGTGATCCTCTAGTTGAAGCCAAAGTCCCTAGACCGAGTCCACAAGGCATCCTGGTTCTGATCCCCTAGCCAGCTCCTAAGAGCTTAGACTAGATCATGCAACATCCATCAACAACCTGGTGACTCCAAGAAGTCCCCTTTTATAGCCATAACCTTCCCTTAGGATATACTGGGCCCTTATCAGATTGGTTGTACAAGGTTGCTTCTCTTATTGGATGAATTTCAAGCTGCATGGATAATGTTCATTTAAATGATGTGGATAGAAAGACTGAAGATATCTACATGTAGTCTGAAATCCATCATGAATCAATACTATTTTACACAGTCATAAGCAGCCCATGGGCATTCACCTGCATTCAAACCAATAACAGCTCATAGACCAGACAATCCATCTACCACTGGACCAAAGACAGGAAGTTAAATCCACTGCCTGCGGTAACCAACTTAATCCTATAGGCTACTCACACAACAAACCCAACAGAAAGGAAAAAAACATGGCTTCGATTATCCATCCAATGAAAACGCATAACCATTGTGAGCCATTGGACAATGCAATTGGACACTTGGTGACATGGTGCACGGCCCAGTGAATCAAGTCTTTACTTCATATTCACGGTTTAAGCCCTTGGGTTCTAATGTGCCCAGAGTACATATCCAGAAAGATTCTCTTTCTTTGAGCTAAACACAAGTCAACAATACATTGTAAGCAGATTCTATTACCAGTCCCACACCATTTTGTGACGCATAATCACACAGTGATCCAATTAAGATTCCAAGTCATCGGACATGTCCAAGCCATACGCAGAGGAGGCAATAGAATTAGGAAGCTCAAAGAAAGGGAATCTTTCTGGATATATACTCTGGGCACATTGGAACCCAAAGGCTTAAACCATGAATATGAAGTACAGACTTGATTCATTGGGCCATGCATGGACATAATGGACATAATTCTAATAGGCAGGACAGGTAATAAGGAGCACAAGTTATATGCTAAAATGTGTTGTGTGACAAGACAGACACAGGAAAGGACATGATAACAGGTGTAGGGACCAACAAGGTGAGACAAGGGGTATCAGGATAGGGTCAAGTAGGTATGAATGTAGTAATGGGGCAGGCATAGAGAATTGTATGTGAATGTGAATTACAATAAATCACTAAGGAAAGGAATATGTGAGTGTGTGCCTAATGTAAACTAATATTGTACTGGCAAAATTATAGATGGAAAGGGAGAAGGGGAGGGGGGAGAGAGGAGGCTGTAATTGACTACAAGGGTATGAGTTATGAGTGATCATAGGGATAGTGTTACATAAGTGGAAATACCTATGGAGGACCGGATGTGTAAGCGCATACCTTATACAAACCTATAGAGTGCTGATGGGTGAGAGTGTGATGTTAGATATAAGACATCCTATAGTGAAAAGTGAGCCGTAATCAAGTGCAACAGGGATATTTCACGTGACTATGGGAACCTGGAAGGTAAAGAAAGGGGAGAAAAAACTGTTAGACAAGGTAATCAGACATAATGTAACCAGTTGATCAGACATGATCACCTGGTTTGAGACCCCCTGCCTTACACTATATAGATATCATGTTCATTCCCCATCTATCTTGCTCAGGAGAGCATCTCCCTCCCCCGGCACCAAGAGCAGCTCATACTGAATTGTTACATTGACTAGTAACACTGCACACAGAAATGCACCTTAATATTCCACTGTTAACCCTTTCCTCCCAGCAGTAACACACAACTCCTCACCTTGATATCATGGTGATTTATGGTCAGAATGACTTCAATGCGATCAGTGATTTCTATTCTAGCTCTGCTCACATAGATTTTATATCCACACTCAACTATAGGCCGTTCTTCATATTTTGGGGGCTTTTAGTCAGATATACTAGTTTGTGCCTGTATAGTATTGGTGTAGATGGGAGTGTAGGGCATGGGTTACATGGCACTGTGGTGGAATACTGATGGGAGGTATTGGTGCTGTGTTTGATGCTTCTACTGGGTATTTTCCTACAAATACTGGAACAGCTCACTGCTTAGAATGATCCTTCCCAGCTCTATAATATATTATATATACCCCACAATGCAGGCTCACACACACATTTGTCTCAAGTGTGTTGTAGGGACACAGATACAGTCTTGGTCATGTGACTAAAGGCTACTTTACACACTGCGATATCGGTCCCGATATCGCTAGTGTGGGTACCCGCCCCCATCTGTTGCGCGACACGGGCAAATCGCTGCCCATGCCGCACAAACACCGACCAGACCCGTCACACATACTTACCTGCCCGGCGACGTCGCTGTGTCCGGCGAACCGCCTCCTTTCTAAGGGGGCGGTCCGTGCGGCGTCACAGCGACGTCACTGAGCGACCGCCCAATAGCAGCGGAGGGGCGGAGATGAGTGGCCGGAACATCCCGCCCACCTCCTTCCTTCCTCATAGCGGCTGGGAGGCAGGTAAGGAGAGGTTCCTAGTTTCTGCGGTGTCACACGGAGCGATGTGTGCTACCGCAGGAGTGACGAACTACATCGTTACTGCTGCAGTAACGATAATCGAGAATGGAGACCCATGTCACCGATGAGCGATTTTGCACGTTTTTGCAACGATGCAAAATCGCTCATCGGTATCACACGCAGCAACATCGCTAATGCGGCCGGATGTGCGTCACAAATTCCGTGACCCCAACGACTCCGCATTAGCGATGTCGCAGCGTGTAAAGCCCCCTTTAGTGGGAGTGGTGTACAGGGTCTTAGCAGTAAAGAGTATTCCATATTTCTGCCAGATACCCACAGAGATATTGAAATCTGAAAAAAGAGACTTCTGCTCATTGAAGGTAAGAACTGCTCACATAGCGTTCAACTCCACAGCAAACGAGTGCTCTAGCACTGGCATCTCAGCAGGGATATTCCCCTACTACACATGTGTGTCTAGGTCACTGTGACAGTTTACAGGACATAACTCAGGGCACCTAGACAGAAGGCAGAGGGACTACTTTCTATTTCTGGTGTAGAGCTTAGTACAATATATATATATTTATACTATTACATGGGACACATGTACCTTGTATTACCATTATTCGCTGTATATGAACCCCTTTTCTCCGGGCATTATTTGTCTATAGCATTTTTCACGAACCTGAGGCAACTGAGAACCCTTCAGTGAAGGAATTCCACTAACCCTCACAATACCTACCAGGGGCCTCCCTGCAGTAACTCAGGTAGTTGTACCCATTCTCTTTCCGCATTCTATGTGTTCTTCTTTCTTCTTTTTTTTCTTTTTTCTTCTTTTTATTTCTATCATGTAGTTCAGGGGTTTATAGATATATGTCCTGCATCTCATATTTCCTTTAGTGGTGCTTCTTACCCATTCTCATATCATTTACCCTAGTATTTCATGATCCTGAGGCAACTGAGAACCCTTTAATAAAGGAATCCTTTTTCACCTGAATTGTCAAGTGATACTTACCAGTGACTATCACGTAATGTTACAGGTAGTTCCATTTTCTTCCTCTTCTTTCTCTCCTTTCTTCTTTGTCACACGGTCCATTGTGTTATAGCCCACGTGTCATGATAACACTTGTACCATCTTTTCATTTAGATTCCACCTACAATTATTTACCGATTCCAGTTCTGGAATAGGCTTTCATCATCTACTCACTAGAATTCTCAAGTTCATAAGGTACTGAGACATATACATGTTCACACCATTATAAAGAACAAAGTATAAACATTGAGGTTTTTCTCACACCCATGTTCCTGTGTTCTTTGATATGATATGTGTTCATTTCCTTCACTATATAGGATTGCAAGTTTTCCATTTGTACCTTAATGGCAATGACGCTATACAATTGAACACATATCATCCTGTTATCCATATAGGTGTGTATTTACCTGCTTGACTATTTTTGGTTGTTTGATCCAGAATGTTTCTCCAGATAGGTCATGTGGAAATTTTCTTTCCTCAGTACAAATGTTTTCACTATGGCTTTGGAAAATTTTTTTGTATGTGCATCATGGTCATTTGACCCATTGTACTCTCAAGTAGCAATATATTGTACTGTTATGTTGTACTATGTACTAATTACGTGTTTATATGGTTTTGTAACCCTTTATGATCTTAGATAACTTTATCCTTGATAAAGACCTAAAAACAAGCTCGAAACGTTGGATGAATTATCCTTTTGCACAAATAAAGAATTTTCAGCATTCTAAGAGTTCTTTTCTTACGTTATTGATCACTATAGTGTGCCAGAGCTATTTCTATTGAATTGACTCTTATTTTTTCTGAGCACCTGCTATATACACAGTGAGCCAGACATATTCAATTTTCATTCAGAAGGCAGAGGGAAGCCTTAGCAGCTGAGCCTATATCTTGGCTTGTGAGCATTAGAACAGGCCGGCGATTACAGGGTAACATGAAAAATGTCCAGCTTGCATTATGACTAGAACATGACAATATCCTTTTAAGTACTAACCTATGATGCGTTCCTAAGCAGTTGATGTTATATGTTCTACATTTCATTTTCTGCATACTTTACAAGTAGTAGAATTTGCTTTGATATAGGCAACTGGATTTTCACAATGAAAAGGCAAAGGATAACGCCCGAAAAAGACGCCATACATTATGTCAGTGCCATCACTGACAAACCTGGATTGACCATGAAATACATCAATCCCCTTAAAGGTGAGTTAAAACAAGTTTTAACTAAATTGCCTTAATATTGTCATGCATTAGAATGACTGTCTTAGGTAATGATAAATATTTTCTACAGGAAGAGGAGTGTTTGCTGAAACTGAAATCGAAAAAGGGAGTTTTGTTGCAGAATATCGAGGTGAGCTCACGTATGCACTTACGATGGTAGACAACTACTCGAGATTTATGGTTGTGGTACAAGTCAAAGATCTAATGGCCCATACTGCAGCGAAGGTCTTCCAAGCACACTTATGCAGACCTCATGGCTACTCAGAGAGAGTCCTCACAGATCAAGGCACTGCCTTTGAAGCGGAAATCTTCAAGGACTTCTGCAGCTTTTACCGATGCAGGAAGATGCGTACTACACCCTACCATGCTCAAACCAATGGTTATCAACCTGCTCAGGACTTTACCCCATATTCCAGATGTGGCCTTACAAGTGATTTATAGAGGGGTAACAATACGTTGGGATCATCGGATCTAATCTCCCTTTTTATACACCCTAAAATCTTGTTTGCGTTAGAATAAACAATAACATCATAAAGGTATAGCAGTACCGTTTCAAAGTTTCGGTGTCCCAAGCAGCATTCCATCAGCCTCTGGAAGGTTCCTGGCAAATTGCACAGCTCGAAGGGCATGCTTTTGAACTCGCAGAGACCCATCGGGGTGGCAAAGGCGGTCTTCTCCCGGTCTTCCTCAGCAACGGACACTTGCCAATAGTGACTAGTGAGATCAAGGGTAGAAAAATAATTTGCAGTTGTCAATGCAGCTAGCTATTCCTCAATACAGGGGAGTGGTGCTGTCCTTCTTCTTTAACAGGACCAACGGAGCTGCCCAGAGGCTACAACTGTCACGGATAACCCCAGCCTCCTTCATGTTGCTCAACATGTCCTTGGTACACTGGTAATGTGCAGGTAGATTTGGCTTATATCTCTCTTTGATGGGTGGGTGTGCACTTGTGGGGATGTAGTGTTTGACCCCTTTTATTTTTCAAAAGTCTAGCGGATGTTTGCTGAAGACTTGCTCGTATTCTTGCACTAGCCTGTAGACCCCCTTCTTGTGATGTGAAGGTGTGGAGTCAGTGCCTACGTGTAATTCCTTACACCACTCCTCTGGCTGACTTGGTGAGCTGTCACTGAATGGGTGGGCTGAAGCAATGGTGGATGCTGCTGTTTGGATAGCATGTGTATCTACTGAGAACAGCTTATCAATGGTGGCAAATCGGAGCAGCTTAATCTTTTGCTCTCCGCAGTTCAACACTCTCATGGGCACTCTTCCCTTCCATATTAATGAATAAAACTATGATGTAAATAGCATATAGATACCCCACAAATGCAGATAAAAGTAGGTTATGGGAAAAGGGGGAAGAGAGAAACAGGAAAATAGTGGAATAAAGTATACCTTCCAGGTGGGAGAGGAAATGGCAGCACAGCCAGTGGAGGTGAAGCAAGGAAAGCCTGCAACTAAAGAGTTGAGAGCGTTATCACATGGTGACTGAGCCTGATTGTAACGGGAGCATAGAGGTGCCGATCCTGTCTTACCTGCGTTGGTGTAGAAGTGGGTGTCCTGTGGTGGAGTCAGCTATGTGCAGTGGTGGCCGTGGGTTCTTTTATGTGCGACCGTAGTAATAGCTGTGCCCACTTCCTGTATGGGAGTGGAATGCAGTGAGGCTAATGGAACGCACGCCTGCGCATTTGTGTTTAACGTCGCGCATGTGCAGAACGGAGAAAAGGCTGCGCTCACTTCCTAATGAAAGGGAGTGAGACGCAGCTGGGAAGGGAAGGGAAAAGATTAGGGTTTGGGGATGATGAAAGGGCTTTCTACGGGCAAGGATGGCAAAGGGTGGCAGTGACGGAAAGTCAGGCAGATGGTCCTGTCCTGTCCTGTCCGTCCGTCTTTTTGTATCATGAATTGGAAAGACTGCAAGGGGGAGGGGAGGTGCTTGTGCCCAAAAGGAGGAGTTATTCAGATTCATTGCAGTGGGCGGCGGCTGCAAAAAGCACCATTCTCCTTGTTTTTGCTCTGCAAAACAGCCTTTTCAAGGGTTTGGCTTGGGTGACAAAATGTCTTCTGTAGGCGTGGGTTTGTCTCCCTCTCCCTAAGATGTGTCCGGTATAGGCCAGGGTGCCACTCAAGGCCGTAACCAATTCGGGTTATAGCTTCTCGGCCTTTTGGCTAAGATCAAGTGTAGTTTCGGAGGACGCTACCTTGGTCGGTACTGGAAGGTGCCTGGGATTGCACGTCTGCCGGCCTTGAGGGAGTGTGTGCGCCTTCTGGTGACACATAGCCCTCTTGTGCCTGGACGGTTCCCAGGCAACGGGAGGCGATCACCTTTGTTATTTTGAAGTCCTACTGATAAACAGAAAAAAAAAAAATTAAATCTGTTCTTATCAGTTTAATATCTGATACGTCCCCTCTCTAGGGACCATATATTAAATGGATTTTTAGAACAAGGAGATGGAAAAAATCTTGCTCTGTCCACTCCACGCATTGACCTGGTATTGCAGTACCTCCAGGACCGGTGCACCCCTTCTTAACCGAGTTTCCAAAAGCAGAACTCAATTCACCTGATTCAAATGAGCCTCATTAGTGAATTGAAAGAAAGCAAAAACTTTATATGCACCTCAATTTGGCCAATTCACTTTTCACACTTTCACCCTTTTTTTTTATCTTTCACACCTTTTACTTGCTTTATTGATGCAAAAGCTGTGCCAAATAGCAAACTCATCTCCACTCAACTTGACCAACTCTGCTATGTCCCGTGCAGTATCTTATTCTCAGTCTTATCTAGATCATTTGCAATTGAATAGAATAGATCCCTTTTGGACACATTGGATTCAGCTGCTGCAGTGACTGCAGGTGTTAGAAGATGCAGACTTGGCATCAGGTGCTGTCTATCAGATTCCACTCCAATTAAAGCTTCCATTGTTTTTCGGTGTTTTCTTTGAGCAATGATGATGTCTTTAGTGATCTGTTGGCTCCCTCTCCTGGAGGAAGAGTTTGCTTGCTCTTGGACTTTCAAAAAGAGAGGTCATGATAGACATTTAGCTTCTGAGCCCAATTGGGGACAGTCATGGGTGATGAATGTTTTGCAACCTGCTGCGAAGCCTGATACCGCAATATAAGGAACGTCAAATACTAAGAATGGGCGGCCTATGAAAGAATTAGTACTTTCATTAAGCATACTTAAACGGCTAATTGGGAATAGACAAACTGTAAAAAGCCCTCTGAGAAAGCCCCTCTCTATCCTTTGTCAGTAAGCTTTTCTGTAGTCTGCCTGTTGATGTATTTTCCGTTTGAACAGTGCACAACATGAAGTGACGGAACACTGGCTTGTCACAATGTCCCCCGCTGACATCACAATAGCGCTGCTGCCTAGAAAGCCAGCTGCGCAGCAGAAGTTGCTCTTTGGGTGGGATGGTGGGCTAATGTATCTATTCCTGCTTGGTGAGAGTTTGACATGATCTAGAGCAACGAGTTCCAGCGGCTAGCGGTTGATTATTGGCTGTAATGGGGCTTTCTGGCTGGTGCTAGCCTTTCTTCTTAGCACACAGGAACCACAATCCCTACACCATGCTTCGATGGATTCTCTCATCCCAGCCCAGTAAAACTACATATTTCACACAGTTATAGGCAGCCCATGGGCATTCACCTGGATTAAAACCCATAACAGCTCATAGACCAAACAATCAATCTACCACTGGACCAAAGACAGGAAGCTAAATCCACTGCCTGCGGTAACTAACTTAATCCTATAGGCTACTCACACAACAAACCCAAGAGAAAGGAAAAAAACATGGCTTCGATTATCCATCCAATGAAAACGCATAACCATTGTGAGCCATTGGACAATGCAATTGCACACATGGTGACATGGTGCACGGCCCAATGAATCAAGTCTGTACTTCATATTCACGGTTTAAGCCCTTGGGTTTTAATGTGTCCAGAGTACATATCCAGAAAGATTCCCTTTTTTTGTGCTAAGCACAAGTCAACAATACATTGTAAGCAGATTCTATTACCAGTCCCACACCATTTTGTGACGCATAATCACACAGTGGCCCAATTAAGATTCCAAGTCATCGAACATGTCCCAGCCATACGCAGAGGAGGCAATAGAATTAGGAAGCTCAAAGAAAGGGAATCTTTCTGGATATATACTCTGGGCACGTTGGAACCCAAGGGCTTAAACCATGAATATGAAGAACCGACTTGATTCATTGGGCCGTGCACATTTTTTCTAACGCCCGGTTCTTTTTCGTGTTCACACTATATATGGTTCCACTATGTATGGAGTTCCATTCTTCCTTGTTTTTTATTTGTCATGTTTGTCATGTCTGATCAACTGGTTACATTATGTCTGATTACCTTGTCTAACAGTTTTTTCTCCCCTTTCTTTACCTTCCATGTTCCCATAGTCACGTGAAATATCCCTGTTGCACTTGATTACGGCTCACTATTCACTATAGGATGTCTTATATCTAACATCACACTCTCACCCATCAGCACTCTATAGGTTTGTATAAGGTATGCGCTTACACATCCGGTCCTCCATAGGTATTTCCACTTATGTAACACTATCCCTATGATCACTCATAACTCATACCCTTGTAGTCAATTACAGCCTCCTCTCTCCCCCCCTCCCCTTCTCCCTTTCCATCTATAATTTTGCCAGTACAATATTAGTTTACATTAGGCACACACTCACATATTCCTTTCCTTAGTGATTTATTGTAATTCACATTCACATACAATTCTCTATGCCTGCCCCATTACTACATTCATACCTACTTGACAATATCCTGATACCCCTTGTCTCACCTTGTTGGTCCCTACACCTGTTATCATGTCCTTTCCTGTGTCTGTCTTGTCACACAACACATTTTAGCATATCCCTTGTGCTCCTTATTACCTGTCCTGCCTATTAGAATTATGTCCATTATGTCCATGCATGGCCCAATGAATCAAGTCTGTACTTCATATTCATGGTTTAAGCCTTTGGGTTCCAATGTGCCCAGAGTATATATCCAGAAAGATTCCCTTTCTTTGAGCTTCCTAATTCTATTGCCTCCTCTGCGTATGGCTTGGACATGTTCGATGACTTGGAATCTTAATTCGATCACTGTGTGATTATGCGTCACAAAATGGTGTGGGACTGGTAATAGAATCTGCTTACAATGTATTGTTGACTTGTGTTTAGCTCAAAGAAAGAGAATCTTTCTGGATATGTACTCTGGGCACATTAGAACCCAAGGGCTTAAACCGTGAATATGAAGTAAAGACTTGATTCATTGGGCCGTGCACCATGTCACCAAGTGTCCAATTGCATTGTCCAATGGCTCACAATGGTTATGCATTTTCATTGGATGGATAATCGAAGCCATGTTTTTTTCCTTTCTGTTGGGTTTGTTGTGTGAGTAGCCTATAGGATTAAGTTGGTTACCGCAGGCAGTGGATTTAACTTCCTGTCTTTGGTCCAGTGGTAGATGGATTGTCTGGTCTATGAGCTGTTATTGGTTTGAATGCAGGTGAATGCCCATGGGCTGCTTATGACTGTGTAAAATATGTAGTTTTACTGGGCTGGGATGAGAGAATCCATTGAAGCATGGTGTAGGGATTGTGGTTCCTGTGTGCTAAGAAGAGAGGCTGGCACCAGCCAGAAAGCCCCATTGCAGCCAATAATCACTTAATAACTTTTTCAACTTGTCATCATATGGGAGGCCTTCCATTCCTTGTAGTAGTCTAGTTGCCCACCTTTGAACTGACTCTAACTTCTGAATGTCCTTTTTAAAATGTGGAGCCCAAAACTGGTTCCCATATTCCAGATGTGGCCTTACAAGTGATTTATAGAGGTGTAACAATACGTTGGGATCACGGGATCAAATCTCCCTTTTTATACACCCTAAAATCTTGTCCCAAGCAGCATTCCATCAGCCTCTGGAAGGTTCCTGGTGCATTGCACAGCTCGAAGGGCATGCTTTTGAACTCGCAGAGACCCATAGGGGTGGCGAAGGCGGTCTTCTCCCGGTCTGCCTCAGCAACGGACACTTGCCAATAGTGACTAGTGAGATCAAGGGTAGAAAAATAATTTGCAGTTCTCAATGCAGCTAGCGATTCCTCAATACGGGGAGTGGTGCCGTCCTTCTTCTTTAACAGGATCAACAGAGCTGCCCAAAGGCTACAACTGTCACGGATAACCCCAGCCGCCTTCATGTTGCTCAACATGTCCTTGGTACACTGGCAATGTGAAGGTGGTATTGGCTTATAGCTCTCTTTGATGGGTGGGTGTGCACCTGTGGGGATGTGGTGTTGGACCCCTTTTATTCCCCTAAAATCTAGCGGAGGTTTGCTGAAGACTTGCTCGTCTTCTTGCACTACCCTGTAGACCCCCTTCTTGTGATGTGAAGGTGTCGAGTCAGTGCCTACGTGTAATTCCTGACACCACTCCTCTGGCTGACTTGGTGAGCAGTCACTGACTGGGTGGGGTGCAGTAATGGTGGATGCTGCTACTTGGATAGCATGTGTATCTACTGTGAACAGCTTATCAATGGTGGCAAGTCAGGGCAGCTTAACCTCCTGCTCTCCGCAGTTCAACACTCTCACGGGCACTCTTCCCTTCCGCATTAATGAGTAAAACTATGATGTAAATATCATATAGATACCCCACAAATGTAAATAAAGGTAGGTTATGGGAAAAGGGGGAACAGGGAAAGAGGAAAATAGTGTAATAAAGTATACCTTCTGGGGGTGAGAGGAAATGGCAGTACAGCCAGTGGAGGTGAAGCAAAAGGAAGCCTGCAACTAAAGAGTTGAGAGCGTTATCACATGGTGACTGAGCCTGATTGTAAAGGGAGCATAGAGTGGAGCATACTCTGGGCACGTTAGATCCCAAGTTCTTAAACCATGAATATGGACCCTTTTATTCTCCCAAAGCCTAGCGGATGTTTGCTGAAGACTTGTTCATATTCTTGCACTACCCTGTGGACCCGCTTCTTGTGATGTGAAGGTGTGGAGTCAGTGCCTACGTGTAATTCCTTACACCACTCCTCTGGCTGACTTGGTGAGCTGTCACTGAATGGGTGTGGTGAAGTAACGGTGGATGCTGTGGCTTGGATATCATATTAAATATAGGGACCCCCATACAGTAGTATGAGAAATTTTTTTGTATTCAATGATCGGTATTACCTTCAGGGGCGCGGCACGTGGACGTGCGTTCCATTAGCCTCACTGCGTTCCACTCCCATACAGGAAGTGGGCGCAGCTATTACTACGGTCGCACATAAAAGAACCCACAGCCACCACTGCACACAGCTGACTCCACCACTGGAAACCCACTTCTACACCAACGCAGGTAAGACAGGATCGGCACCTCTATGCTCCCGTTACAATCAGGCTCAGTCACCATGTGATAATGCTCTCAACAATTTAGTTGCAGGCTTCCCCTTGCTTCACCTCCACTGGCTGTGCTGCCATTTCCTCTCCCCCCTGGAAGGTATACTTTATTACACTATTTTCCTGTTTCCCTCTTCTCCCTTTTCCCATAACCTACCTTTATCTGCATTTGTGGGGTATCTATATACTATTTATATCACAGTTTTATTCATTAATACGGAAGGGAAGAGTGCGCGTGAGAGTGTTGAACTGCGGAAAGCAAGAGGTTAAGCTTCCCCGATTTGCCACCATTGATAAGCTGTTCACAGTAAATACACATGCTATCCAAGCAGCAGCAGCATCCACCATTACTGCACCCCACCCAGTCAGTGACAGCTCACCAAGTCAGCCAGAGGAGTGGTGTCAGGAATTACACGTAGGCACTGACTCCACACCTTCACATCACAAGAAGGGGGTCTACAGGGTAGTGCAAGTGTGACGCCCTGGACTAGCCAGTTAGTCACAGACATAACACACACACACACCCTTTCCCGGATAGTTACACTAGTCAGACACAAAACCGTTGTTGCCTCCCTCCAGGGGCTGATGTCCACACCAGGTGGGGCGGAGCCAGGTGGTTGGCCCCACCCACCAAGGAGTTCACAGGCCTGGAGGTGGATAAACCAGTCAGTTAGTTGAAGTTCAGTTTAGAGTTGAACCGTGGAGGTAGTGAGTTCAGTGAGGAGCCCAGTTTTGGGTAGGAGTGCAAAACTGCTAGTGTCTGGGTCAGATCCCAGGCACTATGGGGAGATAAGGTATGCACACCAGTGACTATGTAAGGGGAATACATGAAATAGCAGAAACTGCTGTGTGAATACTGAGTTGAAAAATCCAATAGCTATATGCAAGAGTGAATATGTGAAAAATGGAATCTGCATTACTGCCATGAACATATGAATCAAGAGAAATTTAGCTACTGAATTGATCAATGCAATAGAGCCCCAACACTACGCCAAAGTATTTCTCTACGTTGGGGTCCCTAGCTTGTGTGTGTCCTCTCATGCAGTTAAAAAACCTACCGTGTGTGCAGTGGTGGCTGTGGGTTCTTTTATGTGCGACCGTAGTAATAGCTGCGCCCACTTCCTGTATGGGAGTGGAATGCAGTGAGGCTAATGGAACGCACGTCCACGTGCCGCGCCCCTGAAGGTAATACCGATCATTGAATACAAAAAAATTTCTCATACTACTGTATGGGGGTCCCTATATTTAATATGATATCCAAGCCACAGCATCCACCGTTACTTCACCACACCCATTCAGTGACAGCTCACCAAGTCAGCCAGAGGAGTGGTGTCAGGAATTACACGTAGGCACTGACTCCACACCTTCACATCACAAGAAGGGGGTCTACAGGGTAGTGCAAGTGTGACGCCCTGGACTAGCCAGTTAGTCACAGACATAACACACACACACCCCCTTTCCCGGATAGTTACACTAGTCAGACACAAAACCGTTGTTGCCTCCCTCCAGGGGCTGATGTCCACACCAGGTGGGGCGGAGCCAGGTGGTTGGCCCCACCCACCAAGGAGTTCACAGGCCTGGAGGTGGATAAACCAGTCAGTTAGTTGAAGTTCAGTTTAGAGTTGAACCGTGGAGGTAGTGAGTTCAGTGAGGAGCCCAGTTTTGGGTAGGAGTGCAAAACTGCTAGTGTCTGGGTCAGCTCCCAGGCACTATGGGGAGATAAGGTATGCACACCAGTGACTATGTAAGGGGAATACATGAAATAGCAGAAACTGCTGTGTGAATACTGAGTTGAAATCTCCAATAGCTATATGCAAGAGTGAATATGTGAAAAATGGAATCTGCATTACTGCCATGAACATATGAATCAAGAGAAATTTAGCTACTGAATTGATCAATGCAATAGAGCCCCAACACTACGCCAAAGTATTTCTCTACGTTGGGGTCCCTAGCTTGTGTGTGTCCTCTCATGCAGTTAAAAAACCTACCGTGTATGGGAAGCTGAGACCCAGGCTATTTATGCGTATGCTATGGATTGGCAATAGGTGTGGTTGGGGAGGGTTCCCAAACGAAAAAATACTAACAAATAGGAATAACGTTTGGAACACCATTCTAAGTCCGAACTGGGTGCAAAAACCTAAAAAAACATCACTATGGGGAGATAAGGTATGCACACCAGTGACTATGTAAGGGGAATACATGAAATAGCAGAAACTGCTGTGTGAATACTGACTTGAAAAATCCAATAGCTATATGCAAGAGTGAATATGTGAAAAATGGAATCTGCATTACTGCCATGAACATATGAATCAAGAGAAATTTAGCTACTGAATTGATCAATGCAATAGAGCCCCAACACTACGCCAAAGTATTTCTCTACGTTGGGGTCCCTAGCTTGTGTGTGTCCTCTCATGCAGTTAAAAAACCTACCGTGTGTGCAGTGGTGGCTGTGGGTTCTTTTATGTGCGACCGTAGTAATAGCTGCGCCCACTTCCTGTATGGGAGTGGAATGCAGTGAGGCTAATGGAACGCACGTCCACGTGCCGCGCCCCTGAAGGTAATACCGATCATTGAATACAAAAAAATTTCTCATACTACTGTATGGGGGTCCCTATATTTAATATGATATCCAAGCCACAGCATCCACCGTTACTTCACCACACCCATTCAGTGACAGCTCACCAAGTCAACCAGAGGAGTGGTGTAAGGAATTACACGTAGGCACTGACTCCACACCTTCACATCACAAGAAGCGGGTCCACAGGGTAGTGCAAGAATACGAGCAAGTCTTCAGCAAACATCCGCTAGACTTTGGGAGAATAAAAGGGGTCCATATTCATGGTTTAAGAACTTGGGTTCTAACGTGCCCAGAGTATGCTCCACTCTATGCTCCCTTTACAATCAGGCTCAGTCACCATGTGATAACGCTCTCAACTCTTTAGTTGCAGGCTTCCTTTTGCTTCACCTCCACTGGCTGTGCTGCCATTTCCTCTCACCCCCAGAAGGTATACTTTATTACACTATTTTCCTCTTTCCCTGTTCCCCCTTTTCCCATAACCTACCTTTATTTACAATTGTGGGGTATCTATATATTTACATCATAGTTTTATTCATTAATGCGGAAGGGAAGAGTGCCCGTGAGAGTGTTAAACTGCGGAGAGCAGGAGGTTAAGCTGCCCCGACTTGCCACCATTGATAAGCTGTTCACAGTAGATACACATGCTATCCAAGTAGCAGCATCCACTATTACTGCACCCCACCCAGTCAGTGACTGCTCACCAAGTCAGCCAGAGGAGTGGTGTCAGGAATTACATGTAGGCACTGACTCCACACCTTCACATCACAAGAAGCGGGTCCACAGGGTAGTGCAAGAATACGAGCAAGCAAGTCTTCAGCAAACATCCGCTAGATTTTGGGGGAATAAAAGGGGTCCATTACTACATCCCCACAGGTGCACACCCACCCATCAAAGAGAGCTATAAGCCAATACCACCTTCACATTACCAGTGTACCAAGGACATGTTGAGCAACATGAAGGCGGCTGGGGTTATCCGTGACAGTTGTAGCCTTTGGGCAGCTCCGTTGGTCCTGTTAAAGAAGAAGGACGGCACAACTCCCCCGTATTGAGGAATCGCTAGCTGCATTGAGAACTGCAAATTATTTTTCTACCCTTGATCTCACTAGTCACTATTGGCTAGTGTCCGTTGCTGAGGCAGACCGAGAGAAGACCGCCTTCACCACCCCTATGGCGCTGGAGGTCGACAGACTGTTGTTCAAAAGCAGTGTCTGACGAACAAATTCGCTTCATCCTGAGGAACTGGCCAGTCGGTACGGCCCGGATGGTGGAGGGGGTATGAGCAGAAGAAGCAACTATTGGCAAGTGTCCGTTGCTGAGGCAGACCGGGAGAAGACCGCCTTTGCCACCCCGATGGGTCTCTGCGAGTTCAAAAGCATGCCCTTCGAGCTGTGCAATTTGCCAGGAACCTTCCAGAGGCTGATGGAATGCTGCTTGGATCACCGAAACTTTGAAACGGTACTGCTATACCTTTATGATGTTATTGTTTATTCTAAAGCAAACAAGATTTTAGGGTGTATAAAAAGGGAGATTAGATCCGGTGATCCCAACGTATTGTTACCCCTCTATAAATCACTTGTAAGGCCACATCTGGAATATGGGGTAAAGTCCTGAGCAGGTTGATAACCATTGGTTTGAGCATGGTAGGGTGTAGTGCGCATCTTCCTGCATCGGTAAAAGCTGCAGAAGTCCTTGAAGATTTCCGCTTCAAAGGCAGTGCCTTGATCTGTGAGGACTCTCTCTGAGTAGCCATGAGGTCTGCATAAGTGTGCTTGGAAGACCTTCGCTGCAGTATGGGCCATTAGATCTTTGACTTGTACCACAACCATAAATCTCGAGTAGTTGTCTACCATCGTAAGTGCATACGTGAGCTCGCCTCGATATTCTGCAACAAAACTCCCTTTTTCGATTTCAGTTTCAGCAAACACTCCTCTTCCTGTAGAAAATATTTATCATTACCTAAGACAGTCATTCTAATGCATGACAATATTAAGGCAATTTAGTTAAAACTTGTTTTAACACACCTTTAAGGGGATTGATGTATTTCATGGTCAATCCAGGTTCGTCAGTGATGGCACTGACATAATGTATGGCGTCTTTTTCGGGCGTTATCCTTTGCCTTTTCATTGTGAAAATCCAGTTGCCTATATCAAAGCAAATTCTACTACTTGTAAAGTATAGCAACATCATGAAAAAACATATATCATATTTCTTCAAAAAAGGAGCATAGAGATCCAAAATCATAAATAGTAATCTTTATTACACAAAAGAACACAACAATTAAAAAGATTGTACAGTAAACAGACGAGCTGTAGCAGCATAATATTGCACATCACGAAATCAATCCAAGGAAAAGATGACATATTTTGGTGCAGTCCAAAAAAAGTTGGAAAATACTGTTATCATCAACAAAGTTATATTCTGACTGGCAAAAAAATGGCTATAACAAGATAGGGAGCTTGAATATCCAAATTACATTCCACCATGGGATATCTACTTTCAAGTCCCACTGCTACCACTCACGTAAACTTCATCCTATTGCCAATGCATTATCACCTGTACAGTAGCGATAAATTATACAGGACTACAACCACTTCATATTAACAAGGATAAGTAAGTAATGAGTGACGGATCAGCTTTATAGTCCGAACATACCAGTTGCTAAAGGCTCGGGGTAATCACACTACGGGGATATCTCCGCTATGCCATCTGTATACGCTATACTGGTCAATAATTGATTATTGACCAGTATAGCGTATACAGATGGCATAGCGGAGATATCCCCGTAGTGTGATTACCCCGAGCCTTTAGCAACTGGTATGTTCGGACTATAAAGCTGATCCGTCACTCATTACTTACTTATCCTTGTTAATATGAAGTGGTTGTAGTCCTGTATAATTTATCGCTACTGTACAGGTGATAATGCATTGGCAATAGGATGAAGTTTACGTGAGTGGTAGCAGTGGGACTTGAAAGTAGATATCCCATGGTGGAATGTAATTTGGATATTCAAGCTCCCTATCTTGTTATAGCCATTTTTTTGCCAGTCAGAATATAACTTTGTTGATGATAACAGTATTTTCCAACTTTTTTTGGACTGCACCAAAATATGTCATCTTTTCCTTGGATTGATTTCGTGATGTGCAATATTATGCTGCTACAGCTCGTCTGTTTACTGTACACATCTTTTTAATTGTTGTGTTCTTTTGTGTAATAAAGATTACTATTTATGATTTTGGATCTCTATGCTCCTTTTTTGAAGAAATATGATATATGTTTTTTCATGATGTTGCTATAAAGTATCATGGGAGTGTCCGATAACTTGAAGACCTTTTGTGTGTTAATTTTACTTGTAAAGTATGCAGAAAATGAAATGTAGAACATATAACATCAACTGCTTAGGAACGCATCATAGGTTAGTACTTAAAAGGATATTCTCATGTTCTAGTCATAATGCAAGCTGGACATTTTTCATGTTACCCTGTAATCGCCGGCCTGTTCTAATGCTCACAAGCCAAGATATAGGCTCAGCTGCTAAGGCTTCCCTCTGCCTTCTGAATGAAAATTGAATATGTCTGGCTCACTGTGTATATAGCAGGTGCTCAGAAAAAATAAGAGTCAATTCAATAGAAATAGCTCTGGCACACTATAGTGATCAATAACGTAAGAAAAGAACTCTTGGAATGCTGAAAATTCTTTATTTGTGCAAAAGGATAATTCATCCAACGTTTCGACCTTGTTTTTAGGTCTTTATCAAGGATAAAGTTATCTAAGATCATAAAGGGTTACAAAACCATATAAACACGTAATTAGTACATAGTACAACATAACAGTACAATATATTGCTACTTGAGAGTACAATGGGTCAAATGACCATGATGCACATACAAAAATTTTTTCCAAAGCCATAGTGAAAACATTTGTACTGAGGAAAGAAAATTTCCACATGACCTATCTGGAGAAACATTCTGGATCAAACAACCAAAAATAGTCAAGCAGGTAAATACACACCTATATGGATAACAGGATGATATGTGTTCAATTGTATAGCATCATTGCCATTAAGGTACAAATGGAAAACTTGCAATCCTATATAGTGAAGGAAATGAACACATATCATATCAAAGAACACAGGAACATGGGTGTGAGAAAAACCTCAATGTTTATACTTTGTTCTTTATAATGGTGTGAACATGTATATGTCTCAGTACCTTATGTACTTGAGAATTCTAGTGAGTAGATGATGAAAGCCTATTCCAGAACTGGAATCGGTAAATAATTGTAGGTGGAATCTAAATGAAAAGATGGTACAAGTGTTATCATGACACGTGGGCTATAACACAATGGACCATGTGACAAAGAAGAAAGGAGAGAAAGAAGAGGAAGAAAATGGAACTACCTGTAACATTACATGATAGTCACTGGTAAGTATCACTTGACAATTCAGGTGAAAAAGGATTCCTTTATTAAAGGGTTCTCAGTCGCCTCAGGATCATGAAATACTAGGGTAAATGATATGAGAATGGGTAAGAAGCACCACTAAAGGAAATATGAGATGCAGGACATATATCTATAAACCCCTGAACTACATGATAGAAATAAAAAGAAGAAAAAAGAAAAAAAAGAAGAAAGAAGAAGAACACATAGAATGCGGAAAGAGAATGGGTACAACTACCTGAGTTACTGCAGGGAGGCCCCTGGTTGGTATTGTGAGGGTTAGTGGAATTCCTTCACTGAAGGGTTCTCAGTTGCCTCAGGTTCGTGAAAAATGCTATAGACAAATAATAACCGGAGAAAAGGGGTTCATATACAGCGAATAATGGTAATACAAGGTACATGTGTCACATGTAATAGTATATATATATATATTGTACTAAGCTCTACACCAGAAATAGAAAGTAGTCCCTCTGCCTTCTGTCTAGGTGCCCTGAGTTATGTCCTGTAAACTGTCACAGCGAACCAGACACACATGTGTAGTAGGGGAATATCCCTGCTGAGATGCCAGTGCTAGAGCACTCGTTTGCTGTGGAGTTGAACGCTATGTGAGCAGTTCTTACCTTCAATAAGCAGAAGTCTCTTTTTTCAGATTTCAATATCTCTGTGGGTATCTGGCAGAAATATGGAATACTCTTTACTGCTAAGACCCTGTACACCACTCCCACTAAAGGGGGCTTTACACGCTGCGACATCGCTAATGCGGAGTCGTTGGGGTCACGGAATTTGTGACGCACATCCGGCCGCATTAGCGATGTTGCTGCGTGTGACACCGATGAGCGATTTTGCATCGTTGCAAAAACGTGCAAAATCGCTCATCGGTGACATGGGTCTCCATTCTCGATTATCGTTACTGTAGCAGTAACGATGTAGTTCGTCGCTCCTGCGGCAGCACACATCGCTCCGTGTGACACCGCAGAAACGAGGAACCTCTCCTTACCTGCCTCCCAGCCGCTATGAGGAAGGAAGGAGGTGGGCGGGATGTTCCGGCCACTCATCTCCGCCCCTCCGCTGCTATTGGGCGGTCGCTCAGTGACGTCGCTGTGACGCCGCACGGACTGCCCCCTTAGAAAGGAGGCGGTTCGCCGGTCACAGCGACGTCGCCGGGCAGGTAAGTATGTGTGACGGGTCTGGTCGGTGTTGTGCGGCATGGGCAGCGATTTGCCCGTGTCGCGCAACAGATGGGGCCGGGTACCCACACTAGCGATATCGGGACCGATATCGCAGTGTGTAAAGTAGCCTTTAGTCACATGACCAAGACTGTATCTGTGTCCCTACAACACACTTGAGACAAATGTGTGTGTGAGCCTGCATTGTGGGGTATATATAATATATTATAGAGCTGGGAAGGATCATTCTAAGCAGTGAGCTGTTCCAGTATTTGTAGGAAAATACCCAGTAGAAGCCTCAAACACAGCACCAATACCTCCCATCAGTATCCCACCACAGTGCCATGTAACCCATGCCCTACACTCCCATCTACACCAATACTATACAGGCACAAACTAGTATATCTGACTAAAAGCCCCCAAAATATGAAGAACGGCCTATAGTTGAGTGTGGATATAAAATCTATGTGAGCAGAGCTAGAATAGAAATCACTGATCGCATTGAAGTCATTCTGACCATAAATCACCATGATATCAAGGTGAGGAGTTGTGTGTTACTGCTGGGAGGAAAGGGTTAACAGTGGAATATTAAGGTGCATTTCTGTGTGCAGTGTTACTAGTCAATGTAACAATTCAGTATGAGCTGCTCTTGGTGCCGGGGGAGGGAGATGCTCTCCTGAGCAAGATAGATGGGGAATGAACATGATATCTATATAGTGTAAGGCAGGGGGTCTCAAACTCGGCTGGGTGTATGGGCCGCACAGAGGAAAAAAATAATTTGGGGGGCTGCATTCTTTGCAGGACAAAGTGACATTTTTATTGGTACCATATATATATATTTTTTTCACACACCTTTGGATGACTGATTTTCAACATTTTTCAAATGTGCACATTCTTTGGTTAAATCTAAAAAAAAAAAATTTGATGTTAAAAAAAAGTCATGCCTTATTTTGTTTTTTTTTTACATTTTATCCCTTTCTTTTAACTAATAGTGTTACAATTATGACGCTAGCGTTTTGTGAAGGGAATGCTTTGCCTACTTCCGTGACTATGGCCTTCCGGAACTGCTGCATTTTGGCTGACCTCTCCGCCTCGGGAATAAGAGACATAAAGTTCTCCTTGTAGCGTGGGTCTAACAGTGTTACCAACCAGTAATGATTGTCGGCCAAGATGTTCTTAACGCGAGGGTCACGAGACAGGCAGCTTACCATAAAGTCATCCATGTGTGCCAGACTCTTAACAGCCATCACTTCAGTATCCAGACCAACACGATGACTGAACATGCTGTCCTCCTCCTTCTCCTCCTCCTCCTCCTCCTCATCTACCCTGTCCTCTGGCCAGCCACGCTGAACTGAGCATATGACTGGTATGCATGTCATATCCTCAATTTGGCCGGAGAGTTGCTCCATGTCTTCATCCTCCTCCTCGTCATAGTCCTCCACTGCACGTTGTGATGAGACGAGGCTGGGCTGTGTGTTATCACCCACACCCACTACTGTTTCTTGCTCCAACTCATCGTGTTCCGCCTGCAATGCATCATGTTTGGTTTTGAGCAGAGACCGTTTTAGAAGGCAGAGAAGCGGTATGGTGACGCTAATAATGGCGTCATCGCCGCTCACCATCTTGGTGGAGTCCTCAAAGTTTTGGAGGATGGTACATAGGTCGGACATCCATCTCCACTCCTCAGGTGTTATGTGTGGAGTTTGACCCATTTCCCGACGGCTTAGGTGATGCAGGTACTCAACAACTGCCCTCTTCTGCTCACATATCCTGATCAACATGTGCAGAGTTGAATTCCAACTCGTTGGGACATCACACACCAGTCTGTGAGCCGGAAGATGCAAACGACGCTGAAAGCCGGCAAGGCCGGCTGAAGCAGTAGGTGACTTTCGAAAATGTGCAGAAAGGCGGCGAACTTTTACCAGCAGATCAGACAGCTCTGGGTATGACTTTAGAAACCGCTGAACCACGAGGTTGAGCACATGGGCCAAGCATGGAACATGTGTCAGCTGGCCTCGCCTCAAAGCCGCCACCAGGTTCCGGCCATTGTCACACACAACCTTTCCTGGCTTTAGGTTCAGAGGTGTGAGCCAGTGATCTGCATGCTGTTTTAGAGCTGTCCACACCTCTTCTGCATTGTGGGGTTTGTCACCTATGCAGATTAGCTTCAGCACAGCCTGTTGCCGCTTCGCCAAGGCAGTGCTGCAGTGCTTCCAGCTTGGGACTGGTGTGGAGGGTAAAGTGGATGAGGATGCGCAGGAGGAGGAGGAGGCTGAAGAGCATGACATTCCGGAGCTGTAGAGTGTGGGTGAAACCCTGACTGAGGTAGGGCCTGCAAACCTTGGTGTGGGAAGGACTTGTTCCGATCCTCGCTCAAACTGGGTCCCAGCTGGGCTGGGCTGGGTCCCTACCCGGCTGGGTAGGGCGTTGTGGGGGGTTTGTCTATCTCCGTTTGAGGTGAGTTTGTTTAAGTTAGCCTTTTCTTTGGCGTTTTTTGGAGCCCTGCGGGTTGGGGAGTTGGTATCGCCCAGTAAGGCATTCCCCGGGGGCTTGGATTGGGGTGACATTATGTCAGTGGAAAACGGAGTTGAATTTTGGATTAGGAAATCGAAAACTGATCAGAGAGGTGTGGGTAGACTAGTCCGTTTGGGGATGGTTGTGGCATCTGATATGTGCCCGTTCAAGTGTCTCGGGAATTTTCAACAGATCCGTCCGAAGGTGTATGGCCCCTTATTATGTCACGAGGATGGGTCCTTTTTATCGAGATACCAATTTGTGAGTGTTTTTAGGGCATGTTTGAAGTCGTTGGGGTTAGATCCGAAGTCTTTCGGATTGGGGCAGCGACGGAGGCCTCTATATGCGGCCTACCGGAGGAGACAGTTAAGCAGATTGGTAGGTGGAAGTCGCAGCGCTTTAAGTCGTATGTACGTCCCCAGGTGGTTGTTGGCAATTGAGGGGAAAAGGGGGGGGGGTATTAGGGTAGCAATGGGGGGGGGTGAGAGTGTGTGTTTTTTGTCAATTTGGTTTGGTGAGGCAATAAAATGGTGTCGTCTGTACATTTTGTATTGCAGAAGCACCCCCCCTTCCTTCCCTGGTCTGGATCCTTGGCCACTCTTATGTGTATTGGGGAGCCCGACGAGCGGACGTGAGATGGAACGGGAGACAGCTAGGTTTTGAGAAGGACCTGGCTCTCGTGCGATGGCTCGGTGTTCGGGGGTTAGGGTGGAACAGGGTGTTGCAGGAGGTGCATAGATACGCCCGGTTGGACAGACCTCCTGACATCTTAGTGTTGCATGCCGGGGGGAATGATTTGGGTGGGCGTCCTTTTCGAATCTTGATAAAGGACATCAAACATGATTTGTTACGGTTATGGGTGTCGTTTCCAGGTCTAACGATAGTCTGGTCGGAGATAGTAGCGAGAAAGAGTTAGCAGAAAGCGCGGTCAGTTGACAGGTTGAACAAGGCGCGGGCGAAGGTTAATAGGGCGATCTCGAAGTTTGTTAGTCGGAACGGGGGTATAGCAATACGGCATGTTGAGTTGGAAAGGACGGAAGAGGAATTTTGGTTGGCTAACGGGGTACACCTTAATGCGGTGGGAACTGACTTATGGGCTCTTGGCTTGCAGGGAAGTATTAAGAGGGCCCTTTGGTTGCGGGGGGTCTCAGGCACTTGAAGGGTTTCAAGGTGCCTTCGTTGTGGTGTTGTTTATTGGTGGGTCCTTGAAGTTGGTTTAAAATTGGTTCGGGGATTCATCCGGGTATGGATCCCCTCATTGGCAGAATTGATGGTCCCCTGGTGATTTTGGGGGGGAACCCCGACGGGGTATGTCGGGGCCCCTGGGGGTGTGGTTGGGGTTGACGGAGGATTAACCCTTACCATTTGGTGCTCCTGAGCCAGTGTGGGTAACGGCTGGGAGCAAGTTGAGGTTTTTTATTGCTCGGTTATGGGAATCACCAGGGTTTTGGTAGCTTCAAGGACCTTACCACATTGCAAATTTTATTGGTTATGTATTCTTGTTAATAAAATGGCTGCTATGGCCAAAATTATCCAAAGATAAATTTGTGTCTGTGTAATTACTTTTAAATAAGAAATGGGAATGGAGGTGTGGGGTATGAAAGGAAGACCGGAGTCAACAATTCCAGGGTCAAGCATGTTTATTTGCGTAAGCTTCGTTCCAGGGTAGAAAGGGTAAGAGTGCCTTTCAGAATTCGAAGTAGTCGGACTGTACGGACCACCAAGAACTGCAGGAGAGCTTGAACATCTTCCCATGGATTTGCGACATCCTCCCTCATCAGTTACGTAGGTAAGCAGGTTCTCAGCATTGCAGCCCATTTGTTGTCTTAAGTTAGTTAAGCGGGGTTAACTAACCTGTCAGTTCAGCCTCAGGTCTAAAGCAGAGGCCTGGACTCCACTCCTTACTCCTCACTCCACAACTCTCCTTAAAAACAACTGACTCCTTTTTCCTGCCCCGGGGTCTCCAGACACCTAGGTGGGCGTTTCCTTCCGTCTGTTCCTGCCCACTGGTGTGCTTGTCTTTCCCTGGGGGAGGTGACTAGGGTTTTCTGGTTGGCTTTGTGTGACTTAGGTGAGGGAAGTTGTTATGCGGGGGCCTATGTGTGACTACCTGCAGTGTCAGGGCGTCACATATGTATGTGTGTATGTCTGCTAAAGGAATCCGCACCGTCATATTTACAAACACAAAATTTTGACTCTATGCACAGAAGAGAGTCATTCTATTTACATGATTTGTGTTTTTTTACTTTTTAAAACTATCGTTAAATGTTAAGTTTTAGTTAGGGATTTATGCTTCTGTCTGTCTCTCTCCCAGTCTCTGTCATCTGTCTGTCTCTGTGTGTCTCTATCTCTATCCATGTCTGTCTGTCTCTCTATCTCTGTCTGTCTCTCTGTGTCTGTCTGTCTCTCTCTCTTTGTGGCTGTCTGTTTCTATGTCTGTCTGTCTCTTTTCCAGGTCTGTCTCTTTTCCAGGTCTGTCTCTTTTCCAGGTCTGTCTCTTTCCCTGTCTGTCTGTCTCTTCCCCTGTCTGTCTCTTCCCCTGTCTGTCTCTTCCCCTGTCTGTCTCTGTATTTCTTTGTCTGTCTCTGTCTGTCTCTTCCCCTGTCTGTCTCTTTCCCTGTCTCTCTCTGCCTGTCTCTCTTTGTCTCTCAAAGCCAACCAGAAAACCCTAGTCACCTCCCCCAGGGAAAGACAGGCACACCAGTGGGCAGGACCAGACGGAAGGAAACGCCCACCTAGGGGTCTGGAGACCCCGGGGCAGGAAAAAGGAGTCAGTTGTTTTTAAGGAGAGTTGTGGAGTGAGGAGTAAGGAGTGGAGTCCAGGCCTCTGCTTTAGACCTGAGGCTGAACTGACAGGTTAGTTAACCCCGCTTAACTAACTTAAGACAACAAATTGGCTGCAATGCTGAGAACCTGCTTACCTACGTAACTGATGAGGGAGGATGTCGCAAATCCATGGGAAGATGTTCAAGCTCTCCTGCAGTTCTTGGTGGTCCGTACAGTCCGACCACTTCGAATTCTGAAAGGCACTCTTACCCTTTCTACCCTGGAACGAAGCTTACGCAAATAAACATGCTTGACCCTGGAATTGTTGACTCCGGTCTTCCTTTCATACCCCACACCTCCATTCCCATTTCTTATTTAAAAGTAATTACACAGACACAAATTTATCTTTGGATAATTTTGGCCATAGCAGCCATTTTATTAACAAGAATACATAACCAATAAAATTTGCAATGTAATAAGGTCCTTGAAGCTACCAAAACCCTGGTGATTCCCATAACTGAGCAATAAAAAACCTCAACTTGCTCCCAGCCGTTACCCACACTGGCTCAGGAGCACCAAATGGTAAGGGTTAATCCTCCGTCAACCCCAACCACACCCCCAGGGGCCCCGACATACCCCGTCGGGGTTCCCCCCCAAAATCACCAGGGGACCATCAATTCTGCCAATGAGGGGATCCATACCCGGATGAATCCCCGAACCAATTTTAAACCAACTTCAAGGACCCACCAATAAACAACACCACAACGAAGGCACCTTGAAACCCTTCAAGTGCCTGAGACCCCCCGCAACCAAAGGGCCCTCTCCATACCTCCCTGCAAGCCAAGAGCCCATAAGTCAGTTCCCACCGCATTAAGGTGTACCCCGTCAGCCAACCAAAATTCCTCTTCCGTCCTTTCCAACTCAACATGCCGTATTGCTATACCCCCGTTCCGACTAACAAACTTCGAGATCGCCCTATTAACCTTCGCCCGCGCCTTGTTCAACCTGTCAACTGACCGCGCTTTCTGCCAACTCTTTCTCGCTACTATCTCCGACCAGACTATCGTTAGACCTGGAAACGACACCCATAACCGTAACAAATCATGTTTGATGTCCTTTATCAAGATTCGAAAAGGACGCCCACCCAAATCATTCCCCCCGGCATGCAACACTAAGATGTCAGGAGGTCTGTCCAACCGGGCGTATCTATGCACCTCCTGCAACACCCTGTTCCACCCTAACCCCCGAACACCGAGCCATCGCACAAGAGCCAGGTCCTTCTCAAAACCTAGCTGTCTCCCGTTCCATCTCGCGTCCGCTCGCCGGGCTCCCCAATACACATAAGAGTGGCCAAGGATCCAGACCAGGGAAGGAAGGGGGGGTGCTTCTGCAATACAAAATGTACAGACGACACCATTTTAGTATGGTGACGCTAATAATGGCGTCATCGCCGCTCACCATCTTGGTGGAGTCCTCAAAGTTTTGGAGGATGGTACATAGGTCGGACATCCATCTCCACTCCTCAGGTGTTATGTGTGGAGTTTGACCCACTTCCCGACGACTTAGGTGATGCAGGTACTCAACAACTGCCCTCTTCTGCTCACATATCCTGATCAACATGTGCAGAGTTGAATTCCAACGCGTGGGGACATCACACACCAGTCTGTGAGCCGGAAGATGCAAACGACGCTGAAAGCCGGCAAGGCCGGCTGAAGCAGTAGGTGACTTTCGAAAATGTGCAAACAGGCGGCGAACTTTTACCAGCAGATCAGACAGCTCTGGGTATGACTTTAGAAACCGCTGAACCACGAGGTTGAGCACATGGGCCATGCATGGAACATGTGTCAGCTGGCGCCGCCACCAGGTTCCGGCCATTGTCACACACAACCTTTCCTGGCTTTAGGTTCAGAGGTGTGAGCCAGTGATCTGCATGCTGTTTTAGAGCTGTCCACACCTCTTCTGCATTGTGGGGTTTGTCACCTATGCAGATTAGCTGCAGCACAGCCTGTTGCCGCTTCGCCGAGGCAGTGCTGCAGTGCTTCCAGCTTGGGACTGGTGTGGAGGGTAAAGTGGATGTGGATGCGCAGGAGGAAGAGGAGGCTGAAAAGCATGACATTCCGGAGCTGTAGAGTGTGGGTGAAACCCTGACTGAGGTAGGGCCTGCAAACCTTGGTGTGGAGAGGACTTGTTCCGTTCCTCGCTCAAACTGGGTCCCAGCTGGGCTGGGCTGGGTCCCTACCCGGTTGGGTAGGGCGTTGTGGGGGGTTTGTCTATCTCCGTTTGAGGTGAGTTTGTTTAAGTTAGCCTTTTCTTTGGCGATTTTTGGAGCCCTGCGGGTTGGGGAGTTGGTATCGCCCAGTAAGGCGTTCCCCGGGGGCTTGGATTGGGGTGACATTATGTCAGTGGAAAACGGAGTTGAATTTTGGATTAGGAAATCGAAAACTGATCAGAGAGGTGTGGGTAAACTAGTCCGTTTGGGGATGGTTGTGGCATCTGATATGTGCCCGTTCAAGTGTCTCGGGAATTTTCAACAGATCCGTCCGAAGGTGGATGGCCCCTTATTATGTCACGAGGATGGGTCCTTTTTATTGAGATACCAATTTGTGAGTGTTTTTAGGGCATGTTTGAAGTCGTTGGGGTTAGATCCGAAGTCTTTCGGATTGGGGCAGCGAAGGAGGCCTCTATATGCGGCCTACCGGAGGAGACAGTTAAGCAGATTGGTAGGTGGAAGTCGCAGCGCTTTAAGTCGTATGTACGTCCCCAGGTGGTTGTTGGCAATTGAGGGGAAAAGGGGGGGGTATTAGGGTAGCAATGGGGGGGGGTGAGAGTGTGTGTTTTTTGTCAATTTGGTTTGGTGAGGCAATAAAATGGTGTCGTCTGTACATTTTGTATTGCAGAAGCACCCCCCCTTCCTTCCCTGGTCTGGATCTTTGGCCACTCTTATGTGTATTGGGGAGCCCGACGAGCGGACGCGAGATGGAACGGGAGACAGCTAGGTTTTGAGAAGGACCTGGCTCTCGTGCGATGGCTCGGTGTTCGGGGGTTAGGGTGGAACAGGGTGTTGCAGGAGGTGCATACATACGCCCGGTTGGACAGACCTCCTGACATCTTAGTGTTGCATGCCGGGGGGAATGATTTGGGTGGGCGTCCTTTTCGAATCTTGATAACGGACATCAAACATGATTTGTTACGGTTATGGGTGTCGTTTCCAGGTCTAACGATAGTCTGGTCGGAGATAGTAGCGAGAAAGAGTTGGCAGAAAGCGCGGTCAGTTGACAGGTTGAACAAGGCGCGGGCGAAGGTTAATAGGGCGATCTCGAAGTTTGTTAGTCGGAACGGGGGTATAGCAATACGGCATGTTGAGTTGGAAAGGACGGAAGAGGAATTTTGGTTGGCTGACGGGGTACACCTTAATGCGGTGGGAACTGACTTATGGGCTCTTGGCTTGCAGGGAGGTTTTGAGAGGGCCCTTTGCTTGCGGGGGGTCTCAGGCACTTGAAGGGTTTCAAGGTGCCTTCGTTGTGGTGTTGTTTATTGGTGGGTCCTTGAAGTTGGTTTAAAATTGGTTCGGGGATTCATCCGGGTATGGATCCCCTCATTGGCAGAATTGATGGTCCCCTAGTGATTTTGGGGGGGAACCCCGACGGGGTATGTCGGGGCCCCTGGGGGTGTGGTTGGGGTTGACGGAGGATTAACCTTTACCATTTGGTGCTCCTGAGTCAGTGTGGGTAACGGCTGGGAGCAAGTTGAGGTTTTTTATTGCTCGGTTATGGGAATCACCAGGGTTTTGGTAGCTTCAAGGACCTTACCACATTGCAAATTTTATTGGTTATGTATTCTTGTTAATAAAATGGTTGCTATGGCCAAAATTATCCAAAGATAAATTTGTGTCTGTGTAATTACTTTTAAATAAGAAATGGGAATGGAGGTGTGGGGTATGAAAGGAAGACCGGAGTCAACAATTCCAGGGTCAAGCATGTTTATTTGCGTAAGCTTCGTTCCAGGGTAGAAAGGGTAAGAGTGCCTTTCAGAATTCGAAGTGGTCGGATTGTACGGACCACCAAGAACTGCAGGAGAGCTTGAACATCTTCCCATGGATTTGCGACATCCTCACTCATCAGTTACGTAGGTAAGCAGGTTCTCAGCATTGCAGCCCATTTGTTGTCTTAAGTTAGTTAAGCGGGGTTAACTAACCTGTCAGTTCAGCCTCAGGTCTAAAGCAGAGGCCTGGACTCCACTCCTTACTCCTCACTCCACAACTCTCCTTAAAAACAACTGACTCCTTTTTCCTGCCCCGGGGTCTCCAGACCCTTAGGTGGGCGTTTCCTTCCGTCTGGTCCTGCCCACTGGTGTGCCTGTCTTTCCCTGGGGGAGGTGACTAGGGTTTTCTGGTTGGCTTTGTGTGACTTAGGTGAGGGAAGTTGTTATGCGGGGGCCTATGTGTGACTACCTGCAGTGTCAGGGCGTCACATATGTATGTGTGTATGTCTGCTAAAGGAATCCGCACCGTCATATTTACAAACACAAAATTTTGACTCTATGCACAGAAGAGAGTCATTCTATTTACATGATTTGTGTTTTTTTACCTTTTAAAACTATCATTAAATGTTAAGTTTTAGTTAGGGATTTATGCTTCTGTCTGTCTCTCTCCCAGTCTCTGTCATCTGTCTGTCTCTGTGTGTCTCTATCTCTATCCATGTCTGTCTGTCTCTCTATCTCTGTCTGTCTCTCTGTGTCTGTCTGTCTTTCTCTCTTTGTGGCTGTCTGTTTCTATGTCTGTCTGTCTCTTTTCCAGGTCTGTCTCTTTTCCAGGTCTGTCTCTTTCCCTGTCTGTCTGTCTCTTCCCCTGTCTGTCTCTTCCCCTGTCTGTCTCTTCCCCTGTCTGTCTCTGTATTTCTTTGTCTGTCTCTTCCCCTGTCTGTCTCTTTCC
Organism: Anomaloglossus baeobatrachus; assembly: GCF_048569485.1. Taxonomy (NCBI): domain Eukaryota; kingdom Metazoa; phylum Chordata; class Amphibia; order Anura; family Aromobatidae; genus Anomaloglossus; species Anomaloglossus baeobatrachus. The sequence goes on along the minus strand of NW_027441816.1, from coordinate 518,027 downwards.
CTGTCTCTCTCTGCCTGTCTCTCTTTGTCTCTCTCTGTCTGACTCATTCCCCGTTTGTCTCTTTCCCTGTCTATCTCTGTATTTCTTTGTCTGTCTCTATCTGTCTGTCTCTCTCTGTCTGTCTCTTCCCCTGTCTGTCTGTTTCCCTGTCGGTCTGCCTTTTCTCCTGCCTGTCTCTGTATGTTTGTCTTTGTCTGTTTCCCTATCTGCCTCTGTCTCTTTCTCTGTCTCTGTCTGTCTGCCTTTTTTCCCTGTCTATCTCTGTCTGTCTCTTTCCCTGTCTGCCTCTGTCGGTTTGTCTCTGTCTCTTTCCCTGTCTGTCTATGCCTATCTGTCTCTGTCTGTTTGTCTCTCAGTCTGTGTCTGTCTCTCTCTATCTGTCTCCCCACTGACATCATATTATCTCACACATAAGCTTCTTATACTATGAATGTCCTTTGTTCCTATAGCAACCAATCACAGCTGCTATTAATAACTTGCAGCTCCCACCTCCATTCAGTTTAATGGAGGCAGGTTTTTTGGAGAGTAACTGTAAAGGTTAAATATTCTTGTTAAAACATAGTCTACAACGTTCCCTGAGTCACATGAGGTGTCTGCAAAATTTTGTGTTTGTAAATATGACGGTGCAGATTCCTTTAGCAGACATACACACATACATATGTGACGCCCTGACACTGCAGATAGTCACACATAGGCCCCCGCATAACAACTTCCCTCACCTAAGTCACACAAAGCCAACCAGAAAACCCTAGTCACCTCCCCTAGGGAAAGACAGGCACACCAGTGGGCAGGACCAGACGGAAGGAAACGCCCACCTAGGGGTCTGGAGACCCCGGGGCAGGAAAAAGGAGTCAGTTGTTTTTAAGGAGAGTTGTGGAGTGAGGAGTAAGGAGTGGAGTCCAGGCCTCTGCTTTAGACCTGAGGCTGAACTGACAGGTTAGTTAACCCCGCTTAACTAACTTAAGACAACAAATGGGCTGCAATGCTGAGAACCTGCTTACCTACGTAACTGATGAGGGAGGATGTCGCAAATCCATGGGAAGATGTTCAAGCTCTCCTGCAGTTATTGGTGGTCCGTACAGTCTGACCACTTCGAATTCTGAAAGGCACTCTTACCCTTTCTACTCTGGAACGAAGCTTACGCAAATAAACATGCTTGACCCTGGAATTGTTGACTCCGGTCTTCCTTTCATACCCCACACCTCCATTCCCATTTCTTATTTAAAAGTAATTACACAGACACAAATTTATCTTTGGATAATTTTGGCCATAGCAGCCATTTTATTAACAAGAATACATAACCAATTAAATTTGCAATGTGGTAAGGTCCTTGAAGCTACCAAAACCCTGGTGATTCCCATAACCGAGCAATAAAAAACCTCAACTTGCTCCCAGCCGTTACCCACACTGGCTCAGGAGCACCAAATTATAAGGGTTAATCCTCCGTCAACCCCAACCACACCCCCAGGGGCCCCGACATACCCCGTCGGGGTTCCCCCCCAAAATCACCAGGGGACCATCAATTCTGCCAATGAGGGGATCCATACCCGGATGAATCCCCGAACCAATTTTAAACCAACTTCAAGGACCCACCAATAAACAACACCACAACGAAGGCACCTTGAAACCCTTCAAGTGCCTGAGACCCCCCGCAACCAAAGGGCCCTCTTAATACTTCCCTGCAAGCCAAGAGCCCATAAGTCAGTTCCCACCACATTAAGGTGTACCCCGTTAGCCAACCAAAATTCCTCTTCCGTCCTTTCCAACTCAACATGCCGTATTGCTATACCCCCGTTCCGACTAACAAACTTCGAGATCGCCCTATTAACCTTCGCCCGCGCCTTGTTCAACCTGTCAACTGACCGCGCTTTCTGCCAACTCTTTCTCGCTACTATCTCCGACCAGACTATCGTTAGACGTGGAAACGACACCCATAACCGTAACAAATCATGTTTGATGTCCTTTATCAAGATTCGAAAAGGACGCCCACCCAAATCATTCCCCCCGGCATGCAACACTAAGATGTCAGGAGGTCTGTCCAACCGGGCGTATCTATGCACCTCCTGCACCCTAACCCCCGAACACCGAGCCATCGCACGAGAGCCAGGTCTTTCTCAAAACCTAGCTGTCTCCAGTTCCATCTCGCGTCCGCTCGTCGGGCTCCCCAATACACATAAGAGTGGCCAAGGATCCAGACCAGGGAAGGAAGGGGGGGTGCTTCTGCAATACAAAATGTACAGACGACACCATTTTATTGCCTCACCAAACCAAATTGACAAAAAACACACACTCTCACCTCCCCCATTGCTACCCTAATACCCTAATACCCCCCCCCTTTTCCCCTCAATTGCCAACAACCACCTGGGGACGTACATACGACTTAAAGCGCTGCGACTTCCACCTACCAATCTGCTTAACTGTCTCCTCCGGTAGGCCGCATATAGAGGCCTTCGTCGCTGCCCCAATCCGAAAGACTTCGGATCTAACCCCAACGACTTCAAACATGCCCTAAAAACACTCACAAATTGGTATCTCGATAAAAAGATATATGTAATAAGGGGCCATCCACCTTCGGACGGATCTGTTGAAAATTCCCGAGACACTTGAACGGGCACATATCAGATGCCACAACCATCCCCAAACGGACTAGTCTACCCACACCTCTCTGATCAGTTTTCGATTTCCTAATCCAAAATTCAACTCCGTTTTCCACTGACATAATGTCACCCCAATCCAAGCCCCCGGGGAACGCCTTACTGGGCGATACCAACTCCCCAACCCGCAGGGCTCCAAAAAACGCCAAAGAAAAGGCTAACTTAAACAAACTCACCTCAAACGGAGATAGACAAACCCCCCACAACGCCCTACCCAGCCGGGTAGGGACCCAGCCCAGCCCAGCTGGGACCCAGTTTGAGCGAGGAACGGAACAAGTCCTTCCCACACCAAGGTTTGCAGGCCCTACCTCAGCCAGGGTTTCACCCACACTCTACAGCTCCGGAATGTCATGCTCTTCAGCCTCCTCCTCCTCCTGCGCATCCTCATCCACTTTACCCTCCACACCAGTCCCAAGCTGGAAGCACTGCAGCACTGCCTCGGCGAAGCGGCAACAGGCTGTGCTGCAGCTAATCTGCATAGGTGACAAACCCCACAATGCAGAAGAGGTGTGGACAGCTCTAAAACAGCATGCAGATCACTGGCTCACACCTCTGAACCTAAAGCCAGGAAAGGTTGTGTGTGACAATGGCCGGAACCTGGTGGCGGCTTTGAGGCGAGGCCAGCTGACACATGTTCCATGCGTGGCCCATGTGCTCAACCTCGTGGTTCAGCGGTTTCTAAACTCATACCCAGAGCTGTCTGATCTGCTGGTAAAAGTTCACCGCCTGTCTGCACATTTTCGAAAGTCACCTACTGCTTCAGCCGGCCTTGCCGGCTTTCAGCGTCATTTGCATCTTCCGGCTCACAGACTGGTGTGTGATGTCCCCACGCATTGGAATTCAACTCTGCACATGTTGATCAGGATATGTGAGCAGAAGAGGGCAGTTGTTGAGTACCTGCATCACCTAAGCCATCGGGAAATGGGTCAAACTCCACACATAACACCTGAGGAGTGGAGATGGATGTCCGACCTATGTACCATCCTCCAAAACTTTGAGGACTCCACCAAGATGGTGAGCGGCGATGACGCCATTATTAGCGTCACCATACCGCTTCTCTACCTTCTAAAACGGTCTCTGCTCAAAACCAAACATGATGCATTGCAGGCGGAACACGATGAGTTGGAGCAAGAAACAGTAGTGGGTGTGGGTGATAACACACAGCCCAGCCTCGTCTCATCACAACGTGCAGTGGAGGACTATGACGAGGAGGAAGATGAAGACATGGAGCAACTCTCCGACCAAATTGAGGATATGACATGCATACCAGTCATATGCTCAGTTCAGCGTGGCTGGCCAGAGGACAGGGTAGATGAGGAGGAGGAGGAGGAGAAGGAGGAGGACAGCATGTTCAGTCATCGTGTTGGTCTGGATATTGAAGTGATGGCTGTTAAGAGTCTGGCGCACATGGATGACTTTATGGTAAGCTGCCTGTCTCGTGACCCTCGCGTTAAGAACATCTTGGCCGACAATCATTACTGGTTGGTAACACTGTTAGACCCACGCTACAAGGAGAACTTTATGTCTCTTATTCCCGAGGCGGAGAGGTCAGCCAAAATGCAGCAGTTCTGGAAGGCCATAGTCACGGAAGTAGGCAAAGCATTCCCTTCACAAAACGCTAGCGTCATAATTGTAACACTATTAGTTAAAAGAAAGGGATAAAATGTAAAAAAAACAAAATAAGGCATAACTTTTTTTTAACATCAATTTTTTTTTTTTAGATTTAACCAAAGAATGTGCACATTTGTTATAATAAACAAGTGAAAAATGTTGAAAATCAGTCATCCAAAGGTGTGTGAAAAAAAAATATATATATGGTACCAATAAAAATGTCACTTTGTCCTGCAAAGAATGCAGCCCCCCACATTATTTTTTTCCTCTGTGCGGCCCATACACCCAGCCGAGTTTGAGACCCCCTGCCTTACACTATATAGATATCATGTTCATTCCCCATCTATCTTGCTCAGGAGAGCATCTCCCTCCCCCGGCACCAAGAGCAGCTCATACTGAATTGTTACATTGACTAGTAACACTGCACACAGAAATGCACCTTAATATTCCACTGTTAACCCTTTCCTCCCAGCAGTAACACACAACTCCTCACCTTGATATCATGGTGATTTATGGTCAGAATGACTTCAATGCGATCAGTGATTTCTATTCTAGCTCTGCTCACATAGATTTTATATCCACACTCAACTATAGGCCGTTCTTCATATTTTGGGGGCTTTTAGTCAGATATACTAGTTTGTGCCTGTATAGTATTGGTGTAGATGGGAGTGTAGGGCATGGGTTACATGGCACTGTGGTGGGATACTGATGGGAGGTATTGGTGCTGTGTTTGATGCTTCTACTGGGTATTTTCCTACAAATACTGGAACAGCTCACTGCTTAGAATGATCCTTCCCAGCTCTATAATATATTATATATACCCCACAATGCAGGCTCACACACACATTTGTCTCAAGTGTGTTGTAGGGACACAGATACAGTCTTGGTCATGTGACTAAAGGCTACTTTACACACTGCGATATCGGTCCTGATATGGCTAGTGTGGGTACCCGCCCCCATCTGTTGCGCGACACGGGCAAATCGCTGCCCATGCTGCACAACACCGAACAGAACCAGTCACACATACTTACCTGCCCGGCGACGTCGCTGTGACCGGCGAACCGCCTCCTTTCTAAGGGGGCGGTCCGTGCGGCGTCACAGCAACGTCACTGAGCGACCGCCCAATAGCAGTGGAGGGGCGGAGATGAGTGGCCGGAACATCCCGCCCATCTCCTTCCTTCCTCATAGCGGCTGGGAGGCAGGTAAGGAGAGGTTCCTCGTTTCTGCGGTGTCACACGGAGCAATGTGTGCTGCCGCAGGAGCGACGAACTACATCGTTACTGCTGCAGTAACGATAATCGAGAATGGAGACCCATGTCACCGATGAGCGATTTTGCACGTTTTTGCAACGGTGTCACACGCAGCAACATCGCTAATGCGGCCGGATGTGCGTCACAAATTCCGTGACCCCAACGACTCCGCATTAGCGATGTCGCAGCGTGTAAAGCCCCCTTTAGTGGGAGTGGTGTACAGGGTCTTAGCAGTAAAGAGTATTCCATATTTCTGCCAGATACCCACAGAGATATTGAAATCTGAAAAAAGAGACTTCTGCTCATTGAAGGTAAGAACTGCTCACATAGCGTTCAAATCCACAGCAAACGAGTGCTCTAGCACTGGCATCTCAGCAGGGATATTCCCCTACTACACATGTGTGTCTGGGTCGCTGTGACAGTTTACAGGACATAACTCAGGGCACCTAGACAGAAGGCAGAGGGACTACTTTCTATTTCTGGTGTAGAGCTTAGTACAATATATATATATATACTATTACATGTGACACATGTACCTTGTATTACCATTATTCGCTGTATATGAACCCCTTTTCTCCGGGCATTATTTGTCTATAGCATTTTTCACGAACCTGAGGCAACTGAGAACCCTTCAGTGAAGGAATTCCACTAACCCTCACAATACCAACCAGGGGCCTCCCTGCAGTAACTCAGGTAGTTGTACCCATTCTCTTTCCGCATTCTATGTGTTCTTCTTCTTTCTTCTTTTTTTTCTTTTTTCTTCTTTTTATTTCTATCATGTAGTTCAGGGGTTTATAGATATATGTCCTGCATCTCATATTTCCTTTAGTGGTGCTTCTTACTCATTCTCATATCATTTACCCTAGTATTTCATGATCCTGAGGCGACTGAGAACCCTTTAATAAAGGAATCCTTTTTCACTTGAATTGTCAAGTGATACTTACCAGTGACTATCACGTAATGTTACAGGTAGTTGCATTTTCTTCCTCTTCTTTCTCTCCTTTCTTCTTTGTCACACGGTCCATTGTGTTATAGCCCACGTGTCATGATAACACTTGTACCATCTTTTCATTTAGATTCCACCTACAATTATTTACCGATTCCAGTTCTGAAATAGGCTTTCATCATCTACTCACTAGAATTCTCAAGTGCATAAGGTACTGAGACATATACATGTTCACACCATTATAAAGAACAAAGTATAAACATTGAGGTTTTTCTCACACCCATGTTCCTGTGTTCTTTGATATGATATGTGTTCATTTCCTTCACTATATAGGATTGCAAGTTTTCCATTTGTACCTTAATGGCAATGACGCTATACAATTGAACACATATCATCCTGTTATCCATATAGGTGTGTATTTACCTGCTTGACTATTTTTGGTTGTTTGATCCAGAATGTTTCTCCAGATAGGTCATGTGGAAATTTTCTTTCCTCAGTACAAATGTTTTCACTATGGCTTTGGAAAAATTTTTTGTATGTGCATCATGGTCATTTGACCCATTGTACTCTCAAGTAGCAATATATTGTACTGTTATGTTGTACTATGTACTAATTACGTGTTTATATGGTTTTGTAACCCTTTATGATCTTAGATAACTTTATCCTTGATAAAGACCTAAAAACAAGGTCGAAACGTTGGATGAATTATCCTTTTGCACAAATAAAGAATTTTCAGCATTCCAAGAGTTCTTTTCTTACGTTATTGATCACTATAGTATGCCAGAGCTATTTCTATTGAATTGACTCTTATTTTTTCTGAGCACCTGCTATATACACAGTGAGCCAGACATATTCAAGTTTCATTCAGAAGGCAGAGGGAAGCCTTAGCAGCTGAGCCTATATCTTGGCTTGTGAGCATTAGAACAGGCCGGCGATTACAGGGTAACATGAAAAATGTCCAGCTTGCATTATGACTAGAACATGACAATATCCTTTTAAGTACTAACCTATGATGCGTTCCTAAGCAGTTGATGTTATATGTTCTACATTTCATTTTCTGCATACTTTACAAGTAGTAGAATTTGCTTTGATATAGGCAACTGGATTTTCACAATGAAAAGGCAAAGGATAACGCCCGAAAAAGACGCCATACATTATGTCAGTGCCATCACTGACAAACCTGGATTGACCATGAAATACATCAATCCCCTTAAAGGTGAGTTAAAACAAGTTTTAACTAAATTGCCTTAATATTGTCATGCATTAGAATGACTGTCTTAGGTAATGATAAATATTTTCTACAGGAAGAGGAGTGTTTGCTGAAACTGAAATCGAAAAAGGGAGTTTTGTTGCAGAATATCGAGGCGAGCTCACGTATGCACTTACGATGGTAGACAACTACTCGAGATTTATGGTTGTGGTACAAGTCAAAGATCTAATGGCCCATACTGCAGCGAAGGTCTTCCAAGCACACTTATGCAGACCTCATGGCTACTCAGAGAGAGTCCTCACAGATCAAGGCACTGCCTTTGAAGCGGAAATCTTCAAGGACTTCTGCAGCTTTTACCGATGCAGGAAGATGCGCACTACACCCTACCATGCTCAAACCAATGGTTATCAACCTGCTCAGGACTTTACCCCATATTCCAGATGTGGCCTTACAAGTGATTTATAGAGGGTTAACAATACGTTGGGATCACCGGATCTAATCTCCCTTTTTATACACCCTAAAATCTTGTTTGCTTTAGAATAAACAATAACATCATAAAGGTATAGCAGTACCGTTTCAAAGTTTCGGTGTCCCAAGCAGCATTCCATCAGCCTCTGGAAGGTTCCTGGCAAATTGCACAGCTCGAAGGGCATGCTTTTGAACTCGCAGAGACCCATCGGGGTGGCAAAGGCGGTCTTCTCCCGGTCTGCCTCAGCAACGGACACTTGCCAATAGCGACTAGTGAGATCAAGGGTAGAAAAATAATTTGCAGTTCTCAATGCAGCTAGCTATTCCTCAATACAGGGGAGTGGTGCTGTCCTTCTTCTTTAACAGGACCAACGGAGCTGCCCAGAGGCTACAACTGTCACGGATAACCCCAGCCTCCTTCATGTTGCTCAACATGTCCTTGGTACACTGGTAATGTGCAGGTAGTTTTGGCTTATATCTCTCTTTGATGGGTGGGTGTGCACTTGTGGGGATGTAGTGTTTGACCCCTTTTATTCTTCAAAAGTCTAGCGGATGTTTGCTGAAGACTTGCTCGTATTCTTGCACTAGCCTGTAGACCCCCTTCTTGTGATGTGAAGGTGTGGAGTCAGTGCCTACGTGTAATTCCTTACACCACTCCTCTGGCTGACTTGGTGAGCTGTCACTGAATGGGTGGGCTGAAGCAATGGTGGATGCTGCTGTTTGGATAGCATGTGTATCTACTGAGAACAGCTTATCAATGGTGGCAAATCGGAGCAGCTTAATCTCTTGCTCTCCGCAGTTCAACACTCTCATGGGCACTCTTCCCTTCCATATTAATGAATAAAACTATGATGTAAATAGCATATAGATACCCCACAAATGCAGATAAAAGTAGGTTATGGGAAAAGGGGGAAGAGAGAAACAGGAAAATAGTGGAATAAAGTATACCTTCCAGGTGGGAGAGGAAATGGCAGCACAGCCAGTGGAGGTGAAGCAAGGGGAGCCTGCAACTAAAGAGTTGAGAGCGTTATCACATGGTGACTGAGCCTGATTGTAACGGGAGCATAGAGGTGCCGATCCTGTCTTACCTGCGTTGGTGTAGAAGTGGGTGTCCTGTGGTGGAGTCAGCTGTGTGCAGTGGTGGCCGTGGGTTCTTTTATGTGCGACCGTAGTAATAGCTGCGCCCACTTCCTGTATGGGAGTGGAATGCAGTGAGGCTAATGGAACGCACGCCTGCGCATTTGTGTTTAACGTCGCGCATGTGCAGAACGGAGAAAAGGCTGCGCTCACTTCCTAATGAAAGGGAGTGAGACGCAGCTGGGAAGGGAAGGGAAAAGATTAGGGTTTGGGGATGATGAAAGGGCTTTCTACGGGCAAGGATGGCAAAGGGTGGCAGTGACGGAAAGTCAGGCAGCCTGTCCTGTCCTGTCCTGTCCGTCCGTCTTTTTGTATCATGAATTGGAAAGACTGCAAGGGGGAGGGGAGGTGCTTGGAGGAGGAGGAGTTATTCAGATTAATTGCAGTGGGCGGCGGCTGCAAAAAGCATCGTTCTTCTTGTTTTTGCTCTGCAAAACAGCCTTTTCAAGGGTTGGCTTGGGTGACAAAATGTCTTCTGTAGGCGTGGGTTTGTCTCCCTCTCCCTAAGATGTGTCCGGTATAGGCCAGGGTGCCACTCAAGGCCGTAACCAATTCGGGTTATAGCTTCTCGGCCTTTTGGCTAAGATCAAGTGTAGTTTCGGAGGACGCTACCTTGGTCGGTACTGGAAGGTGCCTGGGATTGCACGTCTGCCGGCCTTGAGGAAGTGTGTGCGCCTTCTGGTGACACATAGCCCTCTTGTGCCTGGACGGTTCCCAGGCAACGGGAGGCGATCACCTTTGTTATTTTGAAGTCCTACTGATAAACAGAAAAAAAAAAAAATTAAATCTGTTCTTATCAGTTTAATATCTGATACGTCCCCTCTCTGGGGACCATATATTAAATGGATTTTTAGAACAAGGAGATGGAAAAAATCTTGCTCTGTCCACTCCACGCATTGACCTGGTATTGCAGTACCTCCAGGACCGGTGCACCCCTTCTTAACCCAGTTTCCAAAAGCAGAACTCAATTCACCTGATTCAAATGAGCCCCATTAGTGAATTGAAAGAAAGCAAAAACTTTATATGCACCTCAATTTGGCCAATTCACTTTTCACACTTTCACCCTTTTTTTTATCTTTCACACCTTTTACTTGCTTTATTGATGCAAAAGCTGTGCCAAATAGCAAACTCATCTCCACTCAACTTGACCAACTCTGCTATGTCCCGTGCAGTATCTTATTCTCAGTCTTATCTAGATCATTTGCAATTGAATAGAATAGATCCCTTTTGGACACATTGGATTCAGCTGCTGCAGTGACTGCAGGTGTTAGAAGATGCAGACTTGGCATCAGGTGCTGTCTATCAGATTCCACTCCAATTAAAGCTTCCATTGTTTTTCGGTGTTTTCTTTGAGCAATGATGATGTCTTTAGTGATCTGTTGGCTCCCTCTCCTGGAGGAAGAGTTTGCTTGCTCTTGGACTTTCAAAAAGAGAGGTCATGATAGACATTTAGCTTCTGAGCCCAATTGGGGACAGTCATGGGTGATGAATGTTTTGCAACCTGCTGCGAAGCCTGATACCGCAATATAAGGAACGTCAAATACTAAGAATGGGCGGCCTATGAAAGAATTAGTACTTTCATTAAGCATACTTAAACGGCTAATTGGGAATAGACAAACTGTAAAAAGCCCTCTGAGAAAGCCCCTCTCTAACCTTTGTTAGTAAGCTTTTCTGTAGTCTGCCTGTTGATGTATTTTCCGTTTGAACAGTGCACAACATGAAGTGACGGAACACTGGCTTGTCACAATGTCCCCCGCTGACATCACAATAGCGCTGCTGCCTAGAAAGCCAGCTGCGCAGCAGAAGTTGCTCTTTGGGTGGGATGGTGGGCTAATGTATCTATTCCTGCTTGGTGTGAGTTTGACATGATCTAGAGCAACGAGTTCCAGCGGCTAGCGGTTGATTATTGGCTGTAATGGGGCTTTCTGGCTGGTGCCAGCCTTTCTTCTTAGCACACAGGAACCACAATCCCTACACCATGCTTCGATGGATTCTCTCATCCCAGCCCAGTAAAACTACATATTTCACACAGTTATAAGCAGCCCATGGGCATTCACCTGGATTAAAACCCATAACAGCTCATAGACCAAACAATCAATCTACCACTGGACCAAAGACAGGAAGCTAAATCCACTGCCTGCGGTAACTAACTTAATCCTATAGTCTACTCACACAACAAATCCAAGAGAAAGGAAAAAAACATGGCTTCGATTATCCATCCAATGAAAACGCATAACCATTGTGAGCCATTGGACAATGCAATTGCACACATGGTGACATGGTGCACGGCCCAATGAATCAAGTCTGTACTTCATATTCACGGTTTAAGCCCTTGGGTTCTAATGTGTCCAGAGTACATATCCAGAAAGATTCCCTTTCTTTGTGCTAAGCACAAGTCAACAATACGTTGTAAGCAGATTCTATTACCAGTCCCACACCATTTTGTGACGCATAATCGCACAGTGGCCCAATTAAGATTCCAAGTCATCGAACATGTCCCAGCCATACGCAGAGGAGGCGATAGAATTAGGAAGCTCAAAGAAAGGGAATCTTTCTGGATATATACTCTGGGCACGTTGGAACCCAAGGGCTTAAACCATGAATATGAAGAACCGACTTGATTCATTGGGCCGTGCACATTTTTTCTAACGCCCGGTTCTTTTTCGTGTTCACACTATATATGGTTCCACTATGTATGGAGTTCCATTCTTCCTTGTTTTTTATTTGTCATGTTTGTCTGATTACCTTGTCTAACAGTTTTTTCTCCCCTTTCTTTACCTTCCAGGTTCCCATAGTCACGTGAAATATCCCTGTTGCACTTGATTACGGCTCACTATTCACTATAGGATGTCTTATATCTAACATCACACTCTCACCCATCAGCACTCTATAGGTTTGTATAAGGTATGCGCTTACACATCCGGTCCTCCATAGGTATTTCCACTTATGTAGCACTATCCCTATGATCACTCATAACTCATACCCTTGTAGTCAATTACAGCCTCCTCTCTCCCCTCTCCCCTTCTCCCTTTCCATCTATAATTTTGCCAGTACAATATTAGTTTACATTAGGCACACACTCACATATTCCTTTCCTTAGTGACTTATTGTAATTCACATTCGCATACAATTCTCTATGCCTGCCCCATTACTACATTCATACCTACTTGACCCTATCCTGATACCCCTTGTCTCACCTTGTTGGTCCCTACACCTGTTATCATCTCCTTTCCTGTGTCTGTCTTGTCACACAACACATTTTAGCATATCCCTTGTGCTCCTTATTACCTGTCCTGCCTATAAGAATTATGTCCATTATGTCCATGCATGGCCCAATGAATCAAGTCTGTACTTCATATTCATGGTTTAAGCCTTTGGGTTCCAATGTGCTCAGAGTATATATCCAGAAAGATTCCCTTTCTTTGAGCTTCCTAATTCTATTGCCTCCTCTGCGTATGGCTTGGACATGTTCGATGACTTGGAATCTTAATTGGATCACTGTGTGATTATGCGTCACAAAATGGTGTGGGACTGGTAATAGAATCTGCTTACAATGTATTGTTGACTTGTGTTTAGCTCAAAGAAAGAGAATCTTTCTGGATATGTACTCTGGGCACATTAGAACCCAAGGGCTTAAACCGTGAATATGAAGTAAAGACTTGATTCATTGGGCCGTGCACCATGTCACCATGTGTCCAATTGCATTGTCCAATGGCTCACAATGGTTATGCGTTTTCATTGGATGGATAATCGAAGCCATGTTTTTTTCCTTTCTGTTGGGTTTGTTGTGTGAGTAGCCTATAGGATTAAGTTGGTTACCGCAGGCAGTGGATTTAACTTCCTGTCTTTGGTCCAGTGGTAGATGGATTGTCTGGTCTATGAGCTGTTATTGGTTTGAATGCAGGTGAATGCCCATGGGCTGCTTATGACTGTGTAAAATATGTAGTTTTACTGGGCTGGGATGAGAGAATCCATTGAAGCATGGTGTAGGGATTGTGGTTCCTGTGTGCTAAGAAGAGAGGCTGGCACCAGCCAGAAAGCCCCATTGCAGCCAATAATCACTTAATAACTTTTTCAACTTGTCATCATATGGGAGGCCTTCCATTCCTTGTAGTAGTCTAGTTGCCCACCTTTGAACTGACTCTAACTTCTGAATGTCCTTTTTAAAATGTGGAGCCCAAAACTGGTTCCCATATTCCAGATGTAGCCTTACAAGTGATTTATAGAGGTGTAACAATACGTTGGGATCACGGGATCTAATCTCCCTTTTTATACACCCTAAAATCTTGTCCCAAGCAGCATTCCATCAGCCTCTGGAAGGTTCCTGGCGCATTGCACAGCTCGAAGGGCATGCTTTTGAACTCGCAGAGACCCATAGGGGTGGCGAAGGCGGTCTTCTCCCGGTCTGCCTCAGCAACGGACACTTGCCAATAGTGACTAGTGAGATCAAGGGTAGAAAAATAATTTGCAGTTCTCAATGCAGCTAGCGATTCCTCAATACGGGGAGTGGTGCCGTCCTTCTTTTTTAACAGGATCAACAGAGCTGCCCAAAGGCTACAACTGTCACGGATAACCCCAGCCGCCTTCATGTTGCTCAACATGTCCTTGGTACACTGGCAATGTGAAGGTGGTATTGGCTTATAGCTCTCTTTGATGGGTGGGTGTGCACCTGTGGGGATGTGGTGTTGGACCCCTTTTATTCCCCCAAAATCTAGCGGGCTTCCCACCGGTAACCCGCTCCCCAGCTTGGATGGATGCTGAGGGAGCCCCTTTTGCCCGCAGGCTCTGGCCCTGGGAACTGTAGCCTTGGCGGTGACTGTGCTTCCCTCTACGGTGTGAGCTGTTGCCTTCAATCGGGTCTTGACTGCTGGGAAACCCTGGAGGTTCCTGTCGCTAACGGATTTGACCGGTTTTACGGCGACTCCTAGACTGGTCGGGGTCCGTAGGCCCTGCCGGATGGTGCTGGCTTCTCTTCACTCCCCGATCTGGTACCGGCGGGCCACCGCCCATCCCCGGTCCGTACGGTTCACTCCAATCAGCCTCTCCTGCAGAAGGTCACCACCGTCTGCCAACCTTGCTGAGTGCCCGGGCCACACACCCGGACACGGTCAGTCTCCTCTCCTCTTCACTTCTCTAACTCCAAAACTGATCTCTAATCTGACTCCTTTTCCCGCCTCCAGGACTGTGAACTCCTCGGTGGGTGGGATCAACCGCCTGGCCCACCCCCTGGTGTGGACATCAGCCCCTGGAGGAAGGCAACTAGGATTTGTGTTTAGCTTCGGTGTGCCTAGCCGGAGTGTAGAGTGTGTTGGTGTAGTACCTGTGACGACCTGGCTTGTCCAGGGCGCCACATTCCCCTATAGTAAAATGCAGACCGTCCGCGGGCTGCCCGTCCATCACCGGTTTTATTTTCACAACTGAAAAAGAATAAAACGGTAAAACATGTAAAAGCATCATAAACATTTTACAACGGTACAGCTTCCGCTCTTCTCCCACCCAAACAACCTGGCCCTGATGCTGCCCCTAAGAAGCGGGCAGCACCCCTTGACCCCAGTCCAGCACCAAGTTGCCCGAGCGGGTTCTGTCTCTTTCAGGGGGCCCACGTCCAAGGGGACCCCTGAACCCCCGGAGGATCGCCACTGGTTACGGTAGTGGCGGGCCTAGGCCATCCCTTTCCTCCAGGCCCATCCTCCCAAATCAGCCTCTCCGGAGGCGGTAACGGTGTCAAGCCAACAAACATTTTTATTTACATTGCACTAAGTTTGTGGTTGCCCTGCAAGTTCTCGGGCTTGTCCGTAAGCAGTTCCTTACGCAATGGTTGCACAGTCCCTACGGGGACAACAGTTGCCGGCAACGGCCGGTTTAATCACGGTTCAATCAGGTAAACTTCTTTGGTTGATCATCTTTACTTATCATTTAAAACTTTCAAACTGGTACACTCAACACATAAAGCCCCCCCCTTTTAAAGAGTAGTTTCCCTGTACCTAAGTGGGGGTCTACCTAGGTTGGGGCGAGTGGACCTTCGGGGTCCGGTGTCAGTGGTGACAGGCAGTGGGGCAGAGGGAACAGTCAGTTCCTCCTCCCTGCTATCATGTGGGGCAGGCGGAGGCGTAGGGGAGCTGGGTACAGGTACATCCCTGGGCACTGGCTCGCGGTTAACCGTTTCCATCATTTCTTCATCCACGGGTTGTGGGAACAGTATCACTGGAAGGATCACCGCACCGTTCTGTGTAGGCCAGTCTGCTGGAAAATCACCCATCATGGTGTGGATTACCTCTTTTTCCTTCTCCACTGGACTGGGAACTGGAGCCTCATCCGCTACTCTCAATGCTGGTGGGCACTTCTTCAGGTGGTCTCGGGAAACCGTGGCCAAAGTCCCCCCTGGTCACGGCTGATCTGGTAGGCCTTCCCATTCTCCCATCCTGTGGGCTGGACTACATACGGGGTTTTTTCCCATTGATCATCCAGCTTGTGGGCCCTCCCGCTTCAGCACTACATCCCCAGGTTGGAAGGAACCGGCAGGCGCCTTCTTGTTGAAGCACTGCTCCTGTTGTCCCCGACTCCGGCACAAGTTCTTTTCAACATACTCCTGGACCTGTCGGTACTGTGTCCTCCGCCGAGTGTCCCATTCAGCTGTCGACAGGAGTGCTTCTGAAGCTTCCAAGCCCATTTCCAGATCCACTGGTAGCCGGCTGGGACGAGCTCTCATCAGGTATGCTGGAGTGCATTTCGTAGAGCTGGAAGGGATGTTGTTGTACATATCGACCAGGTCAGGTAGCTTCTCCAGCCACAGGTTCCGCTCTTCCAGTGGTAACGTCTTGAGGAGGCCCAGGACCAAGTGGTTCATCTTTTCACAAATGCCATTGGTTTGGGCGTGGTAAGGCGTGGTCCGGATTTTCTTGCAGCCGTACAACTGGCAGAATTCCTGGAATACCTCTGCTTCAAAGGCCGGACCCTGGTCGGTAAGCACCCTCTCCGGGTACCAATGCGGTCAACAGAAATAAGCCTGGAAAGCCTTAGCAGCGGTGCGGCCGGTTAAGTCCTTAACTGGGACAACCACCAGGAACCTCGAGTAGTGGTCTACGATGGTCAGAGCGTAGGTGTACCCACTTCGGCTGGGGGTGAGCTTTACATGGTCAAGGGCAACCAGCTCCAGCGGTTGGTGTGTAATGATCGGGTGTAGGGGTGCCTTCTGGCTGGCCTCGTCCTTCCTTCTCAATGCGCAAGGGCCACATTCTCGGCACCAGGCCTCCACAGATTCCCGCATTCCACTCCAATAGAACCGCTCTCTTAACAACATCTCTAGCTTCTTCCACCCGAAGTGCACTGCACCATCATGGTATGCTTGCAGGACGGTGGGTACGTTAGCCTGGGGAATCACCAGCTGGCGGATCTTCTCGTGAGTCTTTGGATTAATCAGCTCGCGATACAACTTCCCCTGGTGTAGGTATAGCCGGTTCCGTTCTTGCCACAGACGTTGGGCTTCGGCAGGGGCAGCAGGGTCTATCCCAGCAGAACCCTGTTCCACTAGAGTCTTGACCAGGCGGACAGCAGGTGCCTGGTCCTGAGCTTCCTGCCAGTCCTGTCGGGGCAGCGGATCCAGGTTCACCCGTTGTTGGTAGACGTGCACCTTCTCAGTGAATGGCCGGTGAAATGCAGGCAACTCGATCTCTTCGAGGTCATCATCCTCTGGCCCCTCTTCCGACAGGTGGGGCATCCGGGAGAGTGCATTGGCATTGACGTTGGTACGGCCGGCCCGGTACTTGATGGTGAAATCGTAGTTGGCTAACCTGGTCACCCACCGCTGCTCCAACGCGCCCAGCTTGGCCGTATCTAGATGGGTCAGCAGGTTATTGTCTGTGTACGCGGTGAACTTGGCTGCTGCCAGGTAATGGCGGAACCGCTCGGTGATAGCCCACACCAGTGCCAAGAGCTCAAGCTTGAAGGAGATGTAGTTCTCAGGGTTCCTCTCAGTCGGTCGGAGTTTTCGGCTAGCATAAGCTATTACCTTTTCCCTTCTGTCTTGGACCTGGGATAGAACAGCTCCCAAGCCCACATTGCTGGCGTCGGTGTAGAGGATGAATGGGCGGCTGTAGTCAGGGTACGCTAGGATTTCCTCTCCGGTCAGGGCTGTTCTCAGCTGGCGGAAGGATTCCTCATGCTTTTCTTCCCACACCAATGGGGCTACTAGGGATCTACCACCCTTGGTCTGTCCTACGAGGAGGTCTTGCATGGGGGCAGCCATCTTTGTGTACCCCTTAATGAAGCGACGGTAATATCCCACCAGGCCCAGAAACTGCCTCACTTCCCTCACTGTGGTCGGTCTCGGCCAGTCTTGGATGGCGGTGATCTTCTCGGGGTTGGGGGCGACACCTTCCGCACCAACCACATGTCCTAGGTACTGCACTCTGGGTTTCAGCAGATGACACTTTGAGGGCTTCAACTTCATCCCATACTTGGCAAGGGACGCGAACACCTCGGCTAGGTGCTCCAGGTGGGCTTCATACGTCTGTGAGTACACAATCACATCATCCAAGTACAGCAAAATGGTCCCATAGGCAGTCTTCTCTCGGTCTTCCGGTGCCACGGCCACCTGCCAGTACCCGCTGGTGAGGTCAAGGGTGGAGAAGTAGTTAGCGGTTCTCAGCGAGGCCAGGGACTCTTTGATGCGGGGCAGAGGGTAAGCATCCTTATGCGTTATCTGGTTAATCTTCCGGTAATCCACACACATCCGCATGGTGCCATCCTTCTTCTTAACCAGCACCAACGGAGCGGCCCAGGGACTACAGCTGTCCCTAATAACCCCTGCCTCCTTCATGTTCCTCAACATGTCTTTGGCGCATTGGTAGTGCGCAGGGGGAATAGGCCTGTATCTCTCTTTAATAGGGGAGTGTGTACCGGTAGGGATGTGGTGTTGAACCCCTTTAATCTGCCCAAAATCTAGAGGGTGCTTGCTAAAAACCCGCTCATACTCCTGTACCACCCGGTATACCCCTTCCTTGTGGTTTGAAATTGGTTGAAGGATTTCACCAGCACAAAACTCCAGGCATTTTGTTCTTTAAAATAAAACTTCCTTTATTTTCTTATCATTAAAAAGTCCATGCTATGGTGGTCAAGCCCATGTCAGAGAGGACGCGTTTCGAACATCCAGTTCTTATTCAGTCTCTAAACCATCTAGTCACAGAACTGTTTAAAAAGGGCTGAACCCAAACATGTGATCAAATGCAAGGAGAGAGCAAGACAATTACAAAAACATTAACCCCTTGAGTTATATCACTCCATATAATGCTTATAACACTTATATATATATACAAAGTTTTTTTAGTTTTTTAGCCAGATTAATATGCAAACATCAATTCATTTCTTTTATTTAAACCTTTCGGAAATCTAGTGCCCATTAAAAACATCCATTTTATTTCTCTCTGAAAGAGGATATCTTTCAAATTTCCACCCCTTCTAGGTAGTTGAATTTTTTCAATGGCATTAACTTTCATGCCTGTTAAATTACCTGCATGTGCGTCGCGAAAATGTTGAGACGCTCCTGATAATTTTCTGGTGGTGGCATTATTAACATCATAAATGTGTTCAGATATCCTCTTTCTGAGAGAACGACAAGTGCTGCCTATATATTGTAACTGGCAAATAGTACACGATATTAAATAAACCACATGGTCTGAACTGCAGTTTATGAGTGACATTATTTTATACGTTTTTTTATCTGTAAATGAAGAAAATTCTTTCACATTTGACATATAACCGCATAGTCCACACGATCTGTGGCCACATTTGAAAGAGCCTGTGCTGGGTAACCAATTGCCAGTGTTTTTTTTAGTGGAACCGCACCTATTCATATGATCACTAGGTGATAACATGGATCCCAATGTAATGTTCCTTTTTGAAACAAATTTAACTCCATTTTTTAAGATTTTGTGTAATGTGTCATCTGTAGATAAAATGGGTAAATATTTTTTAATAATTTTAATTACATCATAATAATTTTTACTGTATGTTGTTGAAAAAACAACTGACAATTCTTTCTGGGGATTATCTCTGGTTTTATTCATGTCCAAATATTGTGACCTACTCACTTTGATTGCCTTGGTTTTGGCTTTCTGGAGATTTGTCATTTTATACCCTCTTGCCAAAAACCTTTTTTCAATAGTGCTGCATTCTGCCTCAAAACCATTTTGGGTGTTGCAACATCTCCTAGCACGGACATATTCACCTGTAGGGATGTTATTTATAACATGCTTTGGATGGCAACTTCCCGCATGTAATAATGAGTTGCCTGATATGGGTTTTCTATAAAGACTGCAATTAATTTCTCCATTGTCACTCTTCCCATGGAATTGTATATCCAAAAAATTAATTTTTGATACATCATGAAAAAAAGTGAAAAAGAGATTATGGGCATTATTATTAATATATGATATGAAATCCTCAATTTTTTTGTTTGGATTTTGCCATACAATAAGTACATCATCTATAAATCTCAGATATAATACTATATCCGAGAAAAAAGGATTGCACTGATTAAAAATATATTGTTCTTCCCACCAAAACATAAATATGCCTGCTAGAGAGGGGGAAAACCGTGCGCCCATTGAACATCCCTGTAACTGAATATATCCTTTATTTAAAAAGGTAAAATAGTTGTTTTTGAGTAAAAACTCAGTTACGTCAATCAAATAGTCCTGTAATTCAAGTGAGTAGTCAGAATATTTTTTGAGCAAATCTTTCAACGCTAAAATGGCAAGAGAATGTGGAATGGATGTATACAGTGATTGCACATCACAAGTTAACCAACTAAAATTATCTTGCCATTTCATCTGAGAAATAATATTCAACACATGTTTGCTATCCAGGACATAGCCTGAGACATTTTAGGAAGAAATTGAAGGTGGTTATCCAACCACTCTGCTAGATGTTCAGTATAAGAATCTATACCTGAGACAATCGGTCTCATTTTTGGGGGAAATTGGTTTTTATGTGACTTGGGTAAGGCATGTAATAATGGTATTAAACAATAAGATGGATTAAGATAATCTCTCAATTTTTCATCAATTAAACCCAAATGTAAGCCTTCTTCTAGAATTTTTTCCAAGGATTTTTTTATATCTGCAGAGGGGTCATGATCGACTCTCCTGTAGGTATCACAATCCTGTAACATAGTCAATACCTCCCTTTCATAAAGTCCAGTATCCAAAACTACGACTGCCCCCCCCTTGTCAGAATTTTTTATTATGATGTTAGAGTTTTTTTGCAAGGAAATAATCGCATCCTTCTCAGTCTTAGACAAATTTTGAACCATTGGTTCTTGTAAATGAGAAAGAGCAGTTAATTCCTTTTCTACTATGTTCTGGAAATCAGTCATCTGATCACACCTCGAAGGTATGGGATAAAAACTGGGATTAGGAACATTAAAGTGGGAAACCACACAATGTGGATTGGGTCTGGCACCACTATCACTTGACAAATCATGCAAATCTTGTAAAGCCATTTGTTCTTTAAATGACATAGGAGAGAAAAAAATGTCAGCTGATGCATTTGAAACATTAGGAACATTAACCTCATTTTCATCGTGAAAGAAGTGTTTTTTTACTGTTAATTTTCGGATAAACTTATTAACATCTAGTATTGTTTTAAAAAGATCAAACCTCTTGTTGGGAACAAAATTTAAACCCCTTTTCAAAACACTAATTTCACTGCTGTTTAAAATGCATGCCGACATATTTATAACAGAAAAATTATTATTATCAATATTCATTTCCTTTTCCCCCTCGTGAAATGATTGTGTTGGTACACATGACTTTCTATGTTTGCGGCCGCTCCTCCTTGTTTTTTTCGATTTTTTTGAAAAAACGGCTGATTTTTCAAGTTTTTTGACACACTTGAAGAAGTGGATGGGGTGTCAAAATTATTATCGGACGTGTCAGTATTATAGTCTGTAGAGTCCACATCAGTCGTTTCAAAGTCCGTAGAAGAAAAATTGACACGAGTAGAATTGTTACGTCTTTTATGATTTTTCAATATGGATCTGGGACCAGCTTGGAAAAATCTCCTGGAATTATGCCAATTGTAGATTTTATTATCCTCATAGTCCCTTAAATCACGAACAAACTTTTTTTCTTTGAATGCAGTGATTGTATCCTCAAGGGCAATGATTTTAGTGTTTATCTGGTCTTTCGTGGTCTTATAAGCATCCAGACCTGAATATTGTGCAAGGGAAACTTCAATTTCTTTAATTTTATTCTCCAACACACCTATTTTATTTCGTTCTTGTTCTATAATTAATTGAATAAGTCTTTTGGAGCATTCAGATAAGATAGTGTCCCATTTTGCAACAAATTCTTGATTAAATTCAACTGTGGGTCTTTTGTTCAGCCGAAGTCCCCTGGGAACCATATTTTTGTCAAGATATGCTTGCAAGGTTTCGCTGTCCCACCAGGTACGAATTCTCGCTGACATCACTTTTTCTAATTCCCACATAATTTGATTCATTTCTGTGTGCGTTTCCAAGGGGGTACCTTGTTTATTCAATGAAAACATTTTTGCTGCTCTCTCCATACGTAGTCTGTCTGAAGTAACAAAAATCTGATTGCTATTAGCTTCATTCATCTGGTCTTCCATTTTATGACAGAATTTTTTATAAGGAACTATAAGTCATGCAATTTCATCATATAAAGTATACAATGTCTCTTATTGAAAAGATCCAAAACAATGATAATTGACTTACTGACAGTTCCTATTCATGAATCACAGGGAGCACGGGTATAGCAGCTCAAGGTGAAGGTAGAAAGAGGTTTTTTGCCCAGCTCACCTGTGTGATGGAAGCCAGTAATCCTGGGCTGTGCACGGAGAAGAGGTTTGGAGAGCCAGTCCATGTGCATTGAAATTGGTTGAAGGATTTCACCAGCACAAAACTCCAGGCATTTTGTTCTTTAAAATAAAACTTCCTTTATTTTCTTATCATTAAAAAGTCCATGCTATGGTGGTCAAGCCCATGTCAGAGAGGACGCGTTTCGAACATCCAGTTCTTATTCAGTCTCTAAACCATCTAGTCACAGAACTGTTTAAAAAGGGCTGAACCCAAACATGTGATCAAATGCAAGGAGAGAGCAAGACAATTACAAAAACATTAACCCCTTGAGTTATATCACTCCATATAATGCTTATAACACTTATATATATATACAAAGTTTTTTTAGTTTTTTAGCCAGATTAATATGCAAACATCAATTCATTTCTTTTATTTAAACCTTTCGGAAATCTAGTGCCCATTAAAAACATCCATTTTATTTCTCTCTGAAAGAGGATATCTTTCAAATTTCCACCCCTTCTAGGTAGTTGAATTTTTTCAATGGCATTAACTTTCATGCCTGTTAAATTACCTGCATGTGCGTCGCGAAAATGTTGAGACGCTCCTGATAATTTTCTGGTGGTGGCATTATTAACATCATAAATGTGTTCAGATATCCTCTTTCTGAGAGAACGACAAGTGCTGCCTATATATTGTAACTGGCAAATAGTACACGATATTAAATAAACCACATGGTCTGAACTGCAGTTTATGAGTGACATTATTTTATACGTTTTTTTATCTGTAAATGAAGAAAATTCTTTCACATTTGACATATAACCGCATAGTCCACACGATCTGTGGCCACATTTGAAAGAGCCTGTGCTGGGTAACCAATTGCCAGTGTTTTTTTTTTAGTGGAACCGCACCTATTCATATGATCACTAGGTGATAACATGGATCCCAATGTAATGTTCCTTTTTGAAACAAATTTAACTCCATTTTTTAAGATTTTGTGTAATGTGTCATCTGTAGATAAAATGGGTAAATATTTTTTAATAATTTTAATTACATCATAATAATTTTTACTGTATGTTGTTGAAAAAGCAACTGACAATTCTTTCTGGGGATTATCTCTGGTTTTATTCATGTCCAAATATTGTGACCTCACTTTGATTGCCTTGGTTTTGGCTTTCTGGAGATTTGTCATTTTATACCCTCTTGCCAAAAACCTTTTTTCAATAGTGCTGCATTCTGCCTCAAAACCATTTTGGGTGTTGCAACATCTCCTAGCACGGACATATTCACCTGTAGGGATGTTATTTATAACATGCTTTGGATGGCAACTTCCCGCATGTAATAATGAGTTGCCTGATATGGGTTTTCTATAAAGACTGCAATTAATTTCTCCATTGTCACTCTTCCCATGGAATTGTATATCCAAAAAATTAATTTTTGATACATCATGAAAAAAAGTGAAAAAGAGATTATGGGCATTATTATTAATATATGATATGAAATCCTCAATTTTTTTGTTTGGATTTTGCCATACAATAAGTACATCATCTATAAATCTCAGATATAATACTATATCCGAGAAAAAAGGATTGCACTGATTAAAAATATATTGTTCTTCCCAACAAAACATAAATATGCCTGCTAGAGAGGGGGAAAACCGTGCGCCCATTGAACATCCCTGTAACTGAATATATCCTTTATTTAAAAAGGTAAAATAGTTGTTTTTGAGTAAAAACTCAGTTACGTCAATCAAATAGTCCTGTAATTCAAGTGAGTAGTCAGAATATTTTTTGAGCAAATCTTTCAACGCTAAAATGGCAAGAGAATGTGGAATGGATGTATACAGTGATTGCACATCACAAGTTAACCAACTAAAATTATCTTGCCATTTCATCTGAGAAATAATATTCAACACATGTTTGCTATCCAGGACATAGCCAGTTTATCATTTAAGTGGAAATCCAGTAAAAGTTTCATTTGGCTACTTTGCACTCTCGAGATAATCGTCACCATGTGCCAAATGCAATATTAAAACAGTAATCTGAACACATTCGCGCAAAAATGAAATGAAACTTTTACTGGATTTCCACTTACTTTATCAAATCTCATCTCCACCACACAGGACAAGTTTGCATCTGTTATAGTTTTGGAGAAAATTGTGGTCATTTCATTTTTGCGCGAATGTGTTCAGATTCCTTTTTTATTGCATTTGGCACATGGTGACGATTATCTCGAGAGTGCAAAGTAGCCAAATGAAACTTTTACTGGATTTCCACTAACTTTATCAAATCTCATCTCCACCACACAGGACAAGTTTGCATCTGTTATAGTTTTGGAGAAAATTGTGGTCATTTCATTTTTGCGCGAATGTGTTCAGATTCCTTTTTTATTGCATTTGGCACATGGTGACGATTATCTCGAGAGTGCAAAGTAGCCAAATGAAACTTTTACTGGATTTCCACTTACTTTATCAAATCTCATCTCCACCACACAGGACAAGTTTGCATCTGTTATAGTTTTGGAGAAAATTGTGGTCATTTCATTTTTGCGCGAATGTGTTCAGATTCCTTTTTTATTGCATTTGGCACATGGTGACGATTATCTCGAGAGTGCAAAGTAGCCTAATGAAACTTTTACTGGATTTCCACTTACTTTATCAAATCTCATCTCCACCACACAGGACAAGTTTGCATCTGTTATAGTTTTGGAGAAAATTGTGGTCATTTCATTTTTGCGCGAATGTGTTCAGATTACTGTTTTAATATTGCATTTGGCACATGGTGACGATTATCTCGAGAGTGCAAAGTAGCCAAATGAAACTTTTACTGGATTTCCACTTACTTTATCAAATCTCATCTCCACCACACAGGACAAGTTTGCATCTGTTATAGTTTTGGAGAAAATTGTGGTCATTTCATTTTTGCGCAAATGTGTTCAGATTCCTTTTTTATTGCATTTGGCACATGGTGACGATTATCTCGAGAGTGCAAAGTAGCCAAATGAAACTTTTACTGGATTTCCACTTACTTTATCAAATCTCATCTCCACCACACAGGACAAGTTTGCATCTGTTATAGTTTTGGAGAAAATTGTGGTCATTTCATTTTTGCGCGAATGTGTTCAGATTCCTGTTTTAATATTGCATTTGGCACATGGTGACGATTATCTCGAGAGTGCAAAGTAGCCAAATGAAACTTTTACTGGATTTCCACTTACTTTATCAAATCTCATCTCCACCACACAGGACAAGTTTGCATCTGTTATAGTTTTGGAGAAAATTGTGGTCATTTCATTTTTGCGCGAATGTGTTCAGATTCCTGTTTTAATATTGCATTTGGCACATGGTGACGATTATCTCGAGAGTGCAAAGTAGCCAAATGAAACTTTTACTGGATTTCCACTTACTTTATCAAATCTCATCTCCACCACACAGGACAAGTTTGCATCTGTTATAGTTTTGGAGAAAATTGTGGTCATTTCATTTTTGCGCGAATGTGTTCAGATTCCTTTTTTATTACATTTGGCACATGGTGACGATTATCTCGAGAGTGCAAAGTAGCCAAATGAAACTTTTACTGGATTTCCACTTACTTTATCAAATCTCATCTCCACCACACAGGACAAGTTTGCATCTGTTATAGTTTTGGAGAAAATTGTGGTCATTTCATTTTTGCGCGAATGTGTTCAGATTCCTTTTTTATTGCATTTGGCACATGGTGACGATTATCTCGAGAGTGCAAAGTAGCCAAATGAAACTTTTACTGGATTTCCACTTACTTTATCAAATCTCATCTCCACCACACAGGACAAGTTTGCATCTGTTATAGTTTTGGAGAAAATTGTGGTCATTTTATTTTTGCGCGAATGTGTTCAGATTACTGTTTTATTGCATTTGGCACATGGTGACGATTATCTCGAGAGTGCAAAGTAGCCACATGGAACTTTTACTGGATTTCCACTTACTTTATCAAATCTCATCTCCACCACACAGGACAAGTTTGCATCTGTTATAGTTTTGGAGAAAATTGTGGTCATTTCATTTTTGCGCGAATGTGTTCAGATTACTGTTTTGTTGCATTTGGCACATGGTGACGATTATCTCGAGAGTGCAAAGTAGCCAAATGAAACTTTTACTGGATTTCCACTTACTTTATCAAATCTCATCTCCACCACACAGGACAAGTTTGCATCTGTTATAGTTTTGGAGAAAATTGTGGTCATTTCATTTTTGCGCGAATGTGTTCAGATTCCTGTTTTAATATTGCATTTGGCACATGGTGACGATTATCTCGAGAGTGCAAAGTAGCCAAATGAAACTTTTACTGGATTTCCACTTACTTTATCAAATCTCATCTCCACCACACAGGACAAGTTTGCATCTGTTATAGTTTTGGAGAAAATTGTGGTCATTTCATTTTTGCGCGAATGTGTTCAGATTCCTTTTTTATTGCATTTGGCACATGGTGACGATTATCTCGAGAGTGCAAAGTAGCCAAATGAAACTTTTACTGGATTTCCACTTGCTTTATCAAATCTCATCTCCACCACACAGGACAAGTTTGCATCTGTTATAGTTTTGGAGAAAATTGTGGTCATTTCATTTTTGCGCGAATGTGTTCAGATTCCTGTTTTAATATTGCATTTGGCACATGGTGACGATTATCTCGAGAGTGCAAAGTAGCCAAATGAAACTTTTACTGGATTTCCACTTACTTTATCAAATCTCATCTCCACCACACAGGACAAGTTTGCATCTGTTATAGTTTTGGAGAAAATTGTGGTCATTTCATTTTTGCGCGAATGTGTTCAGATTCCTTTTTTATTGCATTTGGCACATGGTGACGATTATCTCGAGAGTGCAAAGTAGCCAAATGAAACTTTTACTGGATTTCCACTTACTTTATCAAATCTCATCTCCACCACACAGGACAAGTTTGCATCTGTTATAGTTTTGGAGAAAATTGTGGTCATTTCATTTTTGCGCGAATGTGTTCAGATTCCTTTTTTATTGCATTTGGCACATGGTGACGATTATCTCGAGAGTGCAAAGTAGCCAAATTAAACTTTTACTGGATTTCCACTTACTTTATCAAATCTCATCTCCACCACACAGGACAAGTTTGCATCTGTTATAGTTTTGGAGAAAATTGTGGTCATTTCATTTTTGCGCGAATGTGTTCAGATTCCTTTTTTATTGCATTTGGCACATGGTGACGATTATCTCGAGAGTGCAAAGTAGCCAAATGAAACTTTTACTGGATTTCCACTTACTTTATCAAATCTCATCTCCACCACACAGGACAAGTTTGCATCTGTTATAGTTTTGGAGAAAATTGTGGTCATTTCATTTTTGCGCGAATGTGTTCAGATTACTGTTTTAATATTGCATTTGGCACATGGTGACGATTATCTCGAGAGTGCAAAGTAGCCAAATGAAACTTTTACTGGATTTCCACTTACTTTATCAAACCTCATCTCCACCACACAGGACAAGTTTGCATCTGTTATAGTTTTGGAGAAAATTGTGGTCATTTCATTTTTGCGCGAATGTGTTCAGATTCCTTTTTTATTGCATTTGGCACATGGTGACGATTATCTCGAGAGTGCAAAGTAGCCAAATGAAACTTTTACTGGATTTCCACTTACTTTATCAAATCTCATCTCCACCACACAGGACAAGTTTGCATCTGTTATAGTTTTGGAGAAAATTGTGGTCATTTCATTTTTGCGCGAATGTGTTCAGATTCCTTTTTTATTGCATTTGGCACATG
This sequence comes from Anomaloglossus baeobatrachus, assembly GCF_048569485.1. Classification (NCBI taxonomy): domain Eukaryota; kingdom Metazoa; phylum Chordata; class Amphibia; order Anura; family Aromobatidae; genus Anomaloglossus; species Anomaloglossus baeobatrachus. The sequence goes on along the minus strand of NW_027441816.1, from coordinate 490,163 downwards.
GTGACGATTATCTCGAGAGTGCAAAGTAGCCAAATGAAACTTTTACTGGATTTCCACTTACTTTATCAAATCTCATCTCCACCACACAGGACAAGTTTGCATCTGTTATAGTTTTGGAGAAAATTGTGGTCTTTTCATTTTTGCGCGAATGTGTTCAGATTCCTGTTTTAATATTGCATTTGGCACATGGTGACGATTATCTCGAGAGTGCAAAGTAGCCAAATGAAACTTTTACTGGATTTCCACTTACTTTATCAAATCTCATCTCCACCACACAGGACAAGTTTGCATCTGTTATAGTTTTGGAGAAAATTGTGGTCATTTCATTTTTGCGCGAATGTGTTCAGATTCCTGTTTTAATATTGCATTTGGCACATGGTGACGATTATCTCGAGAGTGCAAAGTAGCCAAATGAAACTTTTACTGGATTTCCACTTACTTTATCAAATCTCATCTCCACCACACAGGACAAGTTTGCATCTGTTATAGTTTTGGAGAAAATTGTGGTCATTTCATTTTTGCGCGAATGTGTTCAGATTCCTTTTTTATTGCATTTGGCACATGGTGACGATTATCTCGAGAGTGCAAAGTAGCCAAATGAAACTTTTACTGGATTTCCACTTACTTTATCAAATCTCATCTCCACCACACAGGACAAGTTTGCATCTGTTATAGTTTTGGAGAAAATTGTGGTCATTTCATTTTTGCGCGAATGTGTTCAGATTCCTTTTTTATTGCATTTGGCACATGGTGACGATTATCTCGAGAGTGCAAAGTAGCCAAATTAAACTTTTACTGGATTTCCACTTACTTTATCAAATCTCATCTCCACCACACAGGACAAGTTTGCATCTGTTATAGTTTTGGAGAAAATTGTGGTCATTTCATTTTTGCGCGAATGTGTTCAGATTCCTTTTTTATTGCATTTGGCACATGGTGACGATTATCTCGAGAGTGCAAAGTAGCCAAATGAAACTTTTACTGGATTTCCACTTACTTTATCAAATCTCATCTCCACCACACAGGACAAGTTTGCATCTGTTATAGTTTTGGAGAAAATTGTGGTCATTTCATTTTTGCGCGAATGTGTTCAGATTTCTGTTTTAATATTGCATTTGGCACATGGTGACGATTATCTCGAGAGTGCAAAGTAGCCAAATGAAACTTTTACTGGATTTCCACTTACTTTATCAAACCTCATCTCCACCACACAGGACAAGTTTGCATCTGTTATAGTTTTGGAGAAAATTGTGGTCATTTCATGTTTGCGCGAATGTGTTCAGATTCCTTTTTTATTGCATTTGGCACATGGTGACGATTATCTCGAGAGTGCAAAGTAGCCAAATGAAACTTTTACTGGATTTCCACTTACTTTATCAAATCTCATCTCCACCACACAGGACAAGTTTGCATCTGTTATAGTTTTGGAGAAAATTGTGGTCATTTTATTTTTGCGCGAATGTGTTCAGATTACTGTTTTATTGCATTTGGCACATGGTGACGATTATCTCGAGAGTGCAAAGTAGCCACATGGAACTTTTACTGGATTTCCACTTACTTTATCAAATCTCATCTCCACCACACAGGACAAGTTTGCATCTGTTATAGTTTTGGAGAAAATTGTGGTCATTTCATTTTTGCGCGAATGTGTTCAGATTACTGTTTTGTTGCATTTGGCACATGGTGACGATTATCTCGAGAGTGCAAAGTAGCCAAATGAAACTTTTACTGGATTTCCACTTACTTTATCAAATCTCATCTCCACCACACAGGACAAGTTTGCATCTGTTATAGTTTTGGAGAAAATTGTGGTCATTTCATTTTTGCGCGAATGTGTTCAGATTCCTGTTTTAATATTGCATTTGGCACATGGTGACGATTATCTCGAGAGTGCAAAGTAGCCAAATGAAACTTTTACTGGATTTCCACTTACTTTATCAAATCTCATCTCCACCACACAGGACAAGTTTGCATCTGTTATAGTTTTGGAGAAAATTGTGGTCATTTCATTTTTGCGCGAATGTGTTCAGATTCCTTTTTTATTGCATTTGGCACATGGTGACGATTATCTCGAGAGTGCAAAGTAGCCAAATGAAACTTTTACTGGATTTCCACTTACTTTATCAAATCTCATCTCCACCACACAGGACAAGTTTGCATCTGTTATAGTTTTGGAGAAAATTGTGGTCATTTCATTTTTGCGCGAATGTGTTCAGATTCCTGTTTTAATATTGCATTTGGCACATGGTGACGATTATCTCGAGAGTGCAAAGTAGCCAAATGAAACTTTTACTGGATTTCCACTTACTTTATCAAATCTCATCTCCACCACACAGGACAAGTTTGCATCTGTTATAGTTTTGGAGAAAATTGTGGTCATTTCATTTTTGCGCGAATGTGTTCAGATTCCTTTTTTATTGCATTTGGCACATGGTGACGATTATCTCGAGAGTGCAAAGTAGCCAAATGAAACTTTTACTGGATTTCCACTTACTTTATCAAATCTCATCTCCACCACACAGGACAAGTTTGCATCTGTTATAGTTTTGGAGAAAATTGTGGTCATTTCATTTTTTAGCGAATGTGTTCAGATTCCTTTTTTATTGCATTTGGCACATGGTGACGATTATCTCGAGAGTGCAAAGTAGCCAAATGAAACTTTTACTGGATTTCCACTTACTTTATCAAATCTCATCTCCACCACACAGGACAAGTTTGCATCTGTTATAGTTTTGGAGAAAATTGTGGTCATTTCATTTTTGCGCGAATGTGTTCAGATTCCTTTTTTATTGCATTTGGCACATGGTGACGATTATCTCGAGAGTGCAAAGTAGCCAAATGAAACTTTTACTGGATTTCCACTTACTTTATCAAATCTCATCTCCACCACACAGGACAAGTTTGCATCTGTTATAGTTTTGGAGAAAATTGTGGTCATTTCATTTTTGCGCGAATGTGTTCAGATTCCTGTTTTAATATTGCATTTGGCACATGGTGACGATTATCTCGAGAGTGCAAAGTAGCCAAATGAAACTTTTACTGGATTTCCACTTACTTTATCAAATCTCATCTCCACCACACAGGACAAGTTTGCATCTGTTATAGTTTTGGAGAAAATTGTGGTCATTTCATTTTTGCGCGAATGTGTTCAGATTCCTTTTTTATTGCATTTGGCACATGGTGACGATTATCTCGAGAGTGCAAAGTAGCCAAATGAAAATTTTACTGGATTTCCACTTACTTTATCAAATCTCATCTCCACCACACAGGACAAGTTTGCATCTGTTATAGTTTTGGAGAAAATTGTGGTCATTTCATTTTTGCGCGAATGTGTTCAGATTCCTTTTTTATTGCATTTGGCACATGGTGACGATTATCTCGAGAGTGCAAAGTAGCCAAATTAAACTTTTACTGGATTTCCACTTACTTTATCAAATCTCATCTCCACCACACAGGACAAGTTTGCATCTGTTATAGTTTTGGAGAAAATTGTGGTCATTTCATTTTTGCGCGAATGTGTTCAGATTCCTTTTTTATTGCATTTGGCACATGGTGACGATTATCTCGAGAGTGCAAAGTAGCCAAATGAAACTTTTACTGGATTTCCACTTACTTTATCAAATCTCATCTCCACCACACAGGACAAGTTTGCATCTGTTATAGTTTTGGAGAAAATTGTGGTCATTTCATTTTTGCGCGAATGTGTTCAGATTACTGTTTTAATATTGCATTTGGCACATGGTGACGATTATCTCGAGAGTGCAAAGTAGCCAAATGAAACTTTTACTGGATTTCCACTTACTTTATCAAACCTCATCTCCACCACACAGGACAAGTTTGCATCTGTTATAGTTTTGGAGAAAATTGTGGTCATTTCATTTTTGCGCGAATGTGTTCAGATTCCTTTTTTATTGCATTTGGCACATGGTGACGATTATCTCGAGAGTGCAAAGTAGCCAAATGAAACTTTTACTGGATTTCCACTTACTTTATCAAATCTCATCTCCACCACACAGGACAAGTTTGCATCTGTTATAGTTTTGGAGAAAATTGTGGTCATTTCATTTTTGCGCGAATGTGTTCAGATTCCTTTTTTATTGCATTTGGCACATGGTGACGATTATCTCGAGAGTGCAAAGTAGCCAAATGAAACTTTTACTGGATTTCCACTTACTTTATCAAATCTCATCTCCACCACACAGGACAAGTTTGCATCTGTTATAGTTTTGGAGAAAATTGTGGTCATTTCATTTTTGCGCGAATGTGTTCAGATTCCTGTTTTAATATTGCATTTGGCACATGGTGACGATTATCTCGAGAGTGCAAAGTAGCCAAATGAAACTTTTACTGGATTTCCACTTACTTTATCAAATCTCATCTCCACCACACAGGACAAGTTTGCATCTGTTATAGTTTTGGAGAAAATTGTGGTCATTTCATTTTTGCGCGAATGTGTTCAGATTCCTGTTTTAATATTGCATTTGGCACATGGTGACGATTATCTCGAGAGTGCAAAGTAGCCAAATGAAACTTTTACTGGATTTCCACTTACTTTATCAAATCTCATCTCCACCACACAGGACAAGTTTGCATCTGTTATAGTTTTGGAGAAAATTGTGGTCATTTCATTTTTGCGCGAATGTGTTCAGATTCCTTTTTTATTGCATTTGGCACATGGTGACGATTATCTCGAGAGTGCAAAGTAGCCAAATGAAACTTTTACTGGATTTCCACTTACTTTATCAAATCTCATCTCCACCACACAGGACAAGTTTGCATCTGTTATAGTTTTGGAGAAAATTGTGGTCATTTCATTTTTGCGCGAATGTGTTCAGATTCCTTTTTTATTGCATTTGGCACATGGTGACGATTATCTCGAGAGTGCAAAGTAGCCAAATTAAACTTTTACTGGATTTCCACTTACTTTATCAAATCTCATCTCCACCACACAGGACAAGTTTGCATCTGTTATAGTTTTGGAGAAAATTGTGGTCATTTCATTTTTGCGCGAATGTGTTCAGATTCCTTTTTTATTGCATTTGGCACATGGTGACGATTATCTCGAGAGTGCAAAGTAGCCAAATGAAACTTTTACTGGATTTCCACTTACTTTATCAAATCTCATCTCCACCACACAGGACAAGTTTGCATCTGTTATAGTTTTGGAGAAAATTGTGGTCATTTCATTTTTGCGCGAATGTGTTCAGATTTCTGTTTTAATATTGCATTTGGCACATGGTGACGATTATCTCGAGAGTGCAAAGTAGCCAAATGAAACTTTTACTGGATTTCCACTTACTTTATCAAACCTCATCTCCACCACACAGGACAAGTTTGCATCTGTTATAGTTTTGGAGAAAATTGTGGTCATTTCATGTTTGCGCGAATGTGTTCAGATTCCTTTTTTATTGCATTTGGCACATGGTGACGATTATCTCGAGAGTGCAAAGTAGCCAAATGAAACTTTTACTGGATTTCCACTTACTTTATCAAATCTCATCTCCACCACACAGGACAAGTTTGCATCTGTTATAGTTTTGGAGAAAATTGTGGTCATTTTATTTTTGCGCGAATGTGTTCAGATTACTGTTTTATTGCATTTGGCACATGGTGACGATTATCTCGAGAGTGCAAAGTAGCCACATGGAACTTTTACTGGATTTCCACTTACTTTATCAAATCTCATCTCCACCACACAGGACAAGTTTGCATCTGTTATAGTTTTGGAGAAAATTGTGGTCATTTCATTTTTGCGCGAATGTGTTCAGATTACTGTTTTGTTGCATTTGGCACATGGTGACGATTATCTCGAGAGTGCAAAGTAGCCAAATGAAACTTTTACTGGATTTCCACTTACTTTATCAAATCTCATCTCCACCACACAGGACAAGTTTGCATCTGTTATAGTTTTGGAGAAAATTGTGGTCATTTCATTTTTGCGCGAATGTGTTCAGATTCCTGTTTTAATATTGCATTTGGCACATGGTGACGATTATCTCGAGAGTGCAAAGTAGCCAAATGAAACTTTTACTGGATTTCCACTTACTTTATCAAATCTCATCTCCACCACACAGGACAAGTTTGCATCTGTTATAGTTTTGGAGAAAATTGTGGTCATTTCATTTTTGCGCGAATGTGTTCAGATTCCTTTTTTATTGCATTTGGCACATGGTGACGATTATCTCGAGAGTGCAAAGTAGCCAAATGAAACTTTTACTGGATTTCCACTTACTTTATCAAATCTCATCTCCACCACACAGGACAAGTTTGCATCTGTTATAGTTTTGGAGAAAATTGTGGTCATTTCATTTTTGCGCGAATGTGTTCAGATTCCTGTTTTAATATTGCATTTGGCACATGGTGACGATTATCTCGAGAGTGCAAAGTAGCCAAATGAAACTTTTACTGGATTTCCACTTACTTTATCAAATCTCATCTCCACCACACAGGACAAGTTTGCATCTGTTATAGTTTTGGAGAAAATTGTGGTCATTTCATTTTTGCGCGAATGTGTTCAGATTCCTTTTTTATTGCATTTGGCACATGGTGACGATTATCTCGAGAGTGCAAAGTAGCCAAATGAAACTTTTACTGGATTTCCACTTACTTTATCAAATCTCATCTCCACCACACAGGACAAGTTTGCATCTGTTATAGTTTTGGAGAAAATTGTGGTCATTTCATTTTTGCGCGAATGTGTTCAGATTCCTGTTTTAATATTGCATTTGGCACATGGTGACGATTATCTCGAGAGTGCAAAGTAGCCAAATGAAACTTTTACTGGATTTCCACTTACTTTATCAAATCTCATCTCCACCACACAGGACAAGTTTGCATCTGTTATAGTTTTGGAGAAAATTGTGGTCATTTCATTTTTGCGCGAATGTGTTCAGATTCCTTTTTTATTGCATTTGGCACATGGTGACGATTATCTCGAGAGTGCAAAGTAGCCAAATTAAACTTTTACTGGATTTCCACTTACTTTATCAAATCTCATCTCCACCACACAGGACAAGTTTGCATCTGTTATAGTTTTGGAGAAAATTGTGGTCATTTCATTTTTGCGCGAATGTGTTCAGATTCCTTTTTTATTGCATTTGGCACATGGTGACGATTATCTCGAGAGTGCAAAGTAGCCAAATGAAACTTTTACTGGATTTCCACTTACTTTATCAAATCTCATCTCCACCACACAGGACAAGTTTGCATCTGTTATAGTTTTGGAGAAAATTGTGGTCATTTCATTTTTGCGCGAATGTGTTCAGATTACTGTTTTAATATTGCATTTGGCACATGGTGACGATTATCTCGAGAGTGCAAAGTAGCCAAATGAAACTTTTACTGGATTTCCACTTACTTTATCAAACCTCATCTCCACCACACAGGACAAGTTTGCATCTGTTATAGTTTTGGAGAAAATTGTGGTCATTTCATTTTTGCGCGAATGTGTTCAGATTCCTTTTTTATTGCATTTGGCACATGGTGACGATTATCTCGAGAGTGCAAAGTAGCCAAATGAAACTTTTACTGGATTTCCACTTACTTTATCAAATCTCATCTCCACCACACAGGACAAGTTTGCATCTGTTATAGTTTTGGAGAAAATTGTGGTCATTTCATTTTTGCGCGAATGTGTTCAGATTCCTTTTTTATTGCATTTGGCACATGGTGACGATTATCTCGAGAGTGCAAAGTAGCCAAATGAAACTTTTACTGGATTTCCACTTACTTTATCAAATCTCATCTCCACCACACAGGACAAGTTTGCATCTGTTATAGTTTTGGAGAAAATTGTGGTCATTTCATTTTTGCGCGAATGTGTTCAGATTCCTGTTTTAATATTGCATTTGGCACATGGTGACGATTATCTCGAGAGTGCAAAGTAGCCAAATGAAACTTTTACTGGATTTCCACTTACTTTATCAAATCTCATCTCCACCACACAGGACAAGTTTGCATCTGTTATAGTTTTGGAGAAAATTGTGGTCATTTCATTTTTGCGCGAATGTGTTCAGATTCCTGTTTTAATATTGCATTTGGCACATGGTGACGATTATCTCGAGAGTGCAAAGTAGCCAAATGAAACTTTTACTGGATTTCCACTTACTTTATCAAATCTCATCTCCACCACACAGGACAAGTTTGCATCTGTTATAGTTTTGGAGAAAATTGTGGTCATTTCATTTTTGCGCGAATGTGTTCAGATTCCTTTTTTATTGCATTTGGCACATGGTGACGATTATCTCGAGAGTGCAAAGTAGCCAAATGAAACTTTTACTGGATTTCCACTTACTTTATCAAATCTCATCTCCACCACACAGGACAAGTTTGCATCTGTTATAGTTTTGGAGAAAATTGTGGTCATTTCATTTTTGCGCGAATGTGTTCAGATTCCTTTTTTATTGCATTTGGCACATGGTGACGATTATCTCGAGAGTGCAAAGTAGCCAAATTAAACTTTTACTGGATTTCCACTTACTTTATCAAATCTCATCTCCACCACACAGGACAAGTTTGCATCTGTTATAGTTTTGGAGAAAATTGTGGTCATTTCATTTTTGCGCGAATGTGTTCAGATTCCATTTTTATTGCATTTGGCACATGGTGACGATTATCTCGAGAGTGCAAAGTAGCCAAATGAAACTTTTACTGGATTTCCACTTACTTTATCAAATCTCATCTCCACCACACAGGACAAGTTTGCATCTGTTATAGTTTTGGAGAAAATTGTGGTCATTTCATTTTTGCGCGAATGTGTTCAGATTACTGTTTTAATATTGCATTTGGCACATGGTGACGATTATCTCGAGAGTGCAAAGTAGCCAAATGAAACTTTTACTGGATTTCCACTTACTTTATCAAACCTCATCTCCACCACACAGGACAAGTTTGCATCTGTTATAGTTTTGGAGAAAATTGTGGTCATTTCATTTTTGCGCGAATGTGTTCAGATTCCTTTTTTATTGCATTTGGCACATGGTGACGATTATCTCGAGAGTGCAAAGTAGCCAAATGAAACTTTTACTGGATTTCCACTTACTTTATCAAATCTCATCTCCACCACACAGGACAAGTTTGCATCTGTTATAGTTTTGGAGAAAATTGTGGTCATTTCATTTTTGCGCGAATGTGTTCAGATTCCTTTTTTATTGCATTTGGCACATGGTGACGATTATCTCGAGAGTGCAAAGTAGCCAAATGAAACTTTTACTGGATTTCCACTTACTTTATCAAATCTCATCTCCACCACACAGGACAAGTTTGCATCTGTTATAGTTTTGGAGAAAATTGTGGTCATTTCATTTTTGCGCGAATGTGTTCAGATTCCTGTTTTAATATTGCATTTGGCACATGGTGACGATTATCTCGAGAGTGCAAAGTAGCCAAATGAAACTTTTACTGGATTTCCACTTACTTTATCAAATCTCATCTCCACCACACAGGACAAGTTTGCATCTGTTGTAGTTTTGAAGAAAATTGTGGTCATTTCATTTTTGCGCGAATGTGTTCAGATTCCTTTTTTATTGCATTTGGCACATGGTGACGATTATCTCGAGAGTGCAAAGTAGCCAAATGAAACTTTTACTGGATTTCCACTTACTTTATCAAATCTCATCTCCACCGCACAGGACAAGTTTGCATCTGTTATAGTTTTGGAGAAAATTGTGGTCATTTCATTTTTGCGTGAATGTGTTCAGATTCCTTTTTTATTGCATTTGGCACATGGTGACGATTATCTCGAGAGTGCAAAGTAGCCAAATGAAACTTTTACTGGATTTTTACTTACTTTATCAAATCTCATCTCCACCACACAGGACAAGTTTGCATCTGTTATAGTTTTGGAGAAAATTGTGGTCATTTCATTTTTGCGCGAATGTGTCCAGATTACTGTTTTAATATTGCATTTGGCACATGGTGACGATTATCTCGAGAGTGCAAAGTAGCCAAATGAAACTTTTACTGGATTTCCACTTACTTTATCAAATCTCATCTCCACCACACAGGACAAGTTTGCATCTGTTATAGTTTTGGAGAAAATTGTGGTCATTTCATTTTTGCGCGAATGTGTTCAGATTCCTGTTTTAATATTGCATTTGGCACATGGTGACGATTATCTCGAGAGTGCAAAGTAGCCAAATGAAACTTTTACTGGATTTCCACTTACTTTATCAAATCTCATCTCCACCACACAGGACAAGTTTGCATCTGTTATAGTTTTGGAGAAAATTGTGGTCATTTCATTTTTGCGCGAATGTGTTCAGATTCCTTTTTTATTGCATTTGGCACATGGTGACGATTATCTCGAGAGTGCAAAGTAGCCAAATGAAACTTTTACTGGATTTCCACTTACTTTATCAAATCTCATCTCCACCACACAGGACAAGTTTGCATCTGTTATAGTTTTGGAGAAAATTGTGGTCATTTCATTTTTGCGCGAATGTGTTCAGATTCCTTTTTTATTGCATTTGGCACATGGTGACGATTATCTCGAGAGTGCAAAGTAGCCAAATGAAACTTTTACTGGATTTCCACTTACTTTATCAAATCTCATCTCCACCACACAGGACAAGTTTGCATCTGTTATAGTTTTGGAGAAAATTGTGGTCATTTCATTTTTGCGCGAATGTGTTCAGATTACTGTTTTATTGCATTTGGCACATGGTGACGATTATCTCGAGAGTGCAAAGTAGCCAAATGAAACTTTTACTGGATTTCCACTTACTTTATCAAATCTCATCTCCACCACACAGGACAAGTTTGCATCTGTTATAGTTTTGGAGAAAATTGTGGTCATTTCATTTTTGCGCGAATGTGTTCAGATTACTGTTTTGTTGCATTTGGCACATGGTGACGATTATCTCGAGAGTGCAAAGTAGCCAAATTAAACTTTTACTGGATTTCCACTTACTTTATCAAATCTCATCTCCACCACACAGGACAAGTTTGCATCTGTTATAGTTTTGGAGAAAATTGTGGTCATTTCATTTTTGCGCGAATGTGTTCAGATTCCTGTTTTAATATTGCATTTGGCACATGGTGACGATTATCTCGAGAGTGCAAAGTAGCCAAATGAAACTTTTACTGGATTTCCACTTACTTTATCAAATCTCATCTCCACCACACAGGACAAGTTTGCATCTGTTATAGTTTTGGAGAAAATTGTGGTCATTTCATTTTTGCGCGAATGTGTTCAGATTCCTTTTTTATTGCATTTGGCACATGGTGACGATTATCTCGAGAGTGCAAAGTAGCCAAATGAAACTTTTACTGGATTTCCACTTACTTTATCAAATCTCATCTCCACCACACAGGACAAGTTTGCATCTGTTATAGTTTTGAAGAAAATTGTGGTCATTTCATTTTTGCGCGAATGTGTTCAGATTCCTGTTTTAATATTGCATTTGGCACATGGTGACGATTATCTCGAGAGTGCAAAGTAGCCAAATGAAACTTTTACTGGATTTCCACTTACTTTATCAAATCTCATCTCCACCACACAGGACAAGTTTGCATCTGTTATAGTTTTGGAGAAAATTGTGGTCATTTCATTTTTGCGCGAATGTGTTCAGATTCCTTTTTTATTGCATTTGGCACATGGTGACGATTATCTCGAGAGTGCAAAGTAGCCAAATGAAACTTTTACTGGATTTCCACTTACTTTATCAAATCTCATCTCCACCACACAGGACAAGTTTGCATCTGTTATAGTTTTGGAGAAAATTGTGGTCATTTCATTTTTGCGCGAATGTTTTCAGATTACTGTTTTGTTGCATTTGGCACATGGTGACGATTATCTCGAGAGTGCAAAGTAGCCAAATGAAACTTTTACTGGATTTCCACTTACTTTATCAAATCTCATCTCCACCACACAGGACAAGTTTGCATCTGTTATAGTTTTGGAGAAAATTGTGGTCATTTCATTTTTGCGCGAATGTGTTCAGATTCCTGTTTTAATATTGCATTTGGCACATGGTGACGATTATCTCGAGAGTGCAAAGTAGCCAAATGAAACTTTTACTGGATTTCCACTTACTTTATCAAATCTCATCTCCACCACACAGGACAAGTTTGCATCTGTTATAGTTTTGGAGAAAATTGTGGTCATTTCATTTTTGCGCGAATGTGTTCAGATTCCTGTTTTAATATTGCATTTGGCACATGGTGACGATCATCTCGAGAGTGCAAAGTAGCCAAATGAAACTTTTACTGGATTTCCACTTACTTTATCAAATCTCATCTCCACCACACAGGACAAGTTTGCATCTGTTATAGTTTTGGAGAAAATTGTGGTCATTTCATTTTTGCGCGAATGTGTTCAGATTCCTTTTTTATTGCATTTGGCACATGGTGACGATTATCTCGAGAGTGCAAAGTAGCCAAATGAAACTTTTACTGGATTTCCACTTACTTTATCAAATCTCATAATCGTCACCATGTGCCAAATGCAATAAAAAAGGAATCTGAACACATTCGCGCAAAAATGAAATGACCACAATTTTCTCCAAAACTATAACAGATGCAAACTTGTCCTGTGTGGTGGAGATGAGATTTGATAAAGTAAGTGGAAATCCAGTAAAAGTTTCATTTGGCTACTTTGCACTCTCGAGATAATCGTCACCATGTGCCAAATGCAATAAAAAAGGAATCTGAACACATTCGCGCAAAAATGAAATGACCACAATTTTCTCCAAAACTATAACAGATGCAAACTTGTCCTGTGTGGTGGAGATGAGATTTGATAAAGTAAGTGGAAATCCAGTAAAAGTTTCATTTGGCTACTTTGCACTCTCGAGATAATCGTCACCATGTGCCAAATGCAATAAAAAAGGAATTTGAACACATTCGCGCAAAAATGAAATGACCACAATTTTCTCCAAAACTATAACAGATGCAAACTTGTCCTGTGTGGTGGAGATGAGATTTGATAAAGTAAGTGGAAATCCAGTAAAAGTTTCATTTGGCTACTTTGCACTCTCGAGATAATCGTCACCATGTGCCAAATGCAATATTAAAACAGTAATCTGAACACATTCGCGCAAAAATGAAATGACCACAGTTTTCTCCAAAACTATAACAGATGCAAACTTGTCCTGTGTGGTGGAGATGAGATTTGATAAAGTAAGTGGAAATCCAGTAAAAGTTTCATTTGGCTACTTTGCACTCTCGAGATAATCGTCACCATGTGCCAAATGCAATAAAAAAGGAATCTGAACACATTCGCGCAAAAATGAAATGACCACAATTTTCTCCAAAACTATAACAGATGCAAACTTGTCCTGTGTGGTGGAGATGAGATTTGATAAAGTAAGTGGAAATCCAGTAAAAGTTTCATTTGGCTACTTTGCACTCTCGAGATAATCGTCACCATGTGCCAAATGCAATATTAAAACAGTAATCTGAACACATTCGCGCAAAAATGAAATGACCACAATTTTCTCCAAAACTATAACAGATGCAAACTTGTCCTGTGTGGTGGAGATGAGATTTGATAAAGTAAGTGGAAATCCAGTAAAAGTTTCATTTGGCTACTTTGCACTCTCGAGATAATCGTCACCATGTGCCAAATGCAATAAAAAAGGAATCTGAACACATTCGCGCAAAAATGAAATGACCACAATTTTCTCCAAAACTATAACAGATGCAAACTTGTCCTGTGTGGTGGAGATGAGATTTGATAAAGTAAGTGGAAATCCAGTAAAAGTTTCATTTGGCTACTTTGCACTCTCGAGATAATCGTCACCATGTGCCAAATGCAATATTAAAACAGTAATCTGAACACATTCGCGCAAAAATGAAATGACCACAATTTTCTCCAAAACTATAACAGATGCAAACTTGTCCTGTGTGGTGGAGATGAGATTTGATAAAGTAAGTGGAAATCCAGTAAAAGTTTCATTTGGCTACTTTGCACTCTCGAGATAATCGTCACCATGTGCCAAATGCAATAAAAAAGGAATCTGAACACATTCGCGCAAAAATGAAATGACCACAATTTTCTCCAAAACTATAACAGATGCAAACTTGTCCTGTGTGGTGGAGATGAGATTTGATAAAGTAAGTGGAAATCCAGTAAAAGTTTCATTTGGCTACTTTGCACTCTCGAGATAATCGTCACCATGTGCCAAATGCAATATTAAAACAGGAATCTGAACACATTCGCGCAAAAATGAAATGACCACAATTTTCTCCAAAACTATAACAGATGCAAACTTGTCCTGTGTGGTGGAGATGAGATTTGATAAAGTAAGTGGAAATCCAGTAAAAGTTTCATTTGGCTACTTTGCACTTTCGAGATAATCGTCACCATGTGCCAAATGCAATAAAAAAGGAATCTGAACACATTCGCGCAAAAATGAAATGACCACAATTTTCTCCAAAACTATAACAGATGCAAACTTGTCCTGTGTGGTGGAGATGAGATTTGATAAAGTAAGTGGAAATCCAGTAAAAGTTTCATTTGGCTACTTTGCACTCTCGAGATAATCGTCACCATGTGCCAAATGCAATATTAAAACAGTAATCTGAACACATTCGCGCAAAAATGAAATGACCACAATTTTCTCCAAAACTATAACAGATGCAAACTTGTCCTGTGTGGTGGAGATGAGATTTGATAAAGTAAGTGGAAATCCAGTAAAAGTTTCATTTGGCTACTTTGCACTCTCGAGATAATCGTCACCATGTGCCAAATGCAATATTAAAACAGTAATCTGAACACATTCGCGCAAAAATGAAATGACCACAATTTTCTCCAAAACTATAACAGATGCAAACTTGTCCTGTGTGGTGGAGATGAGATTTGATAAAGTAAGTGGAAATCCAGTAAAAGTTTCATTTGGCTACTTTGCACTCTCGAGATAATCGTCACCATGTGCCAAATGCAATAAAAAAGGAATCTGAACACATTCGCGCAAAAATGAAATGACCACAATTTTCTCCAAAACTATAACAGATGCAAACTTGTCCTGTGTGGTGGAGATGAGATTTGATAAAGTAAGTGGAAATCCAGTAAAAGTTTCATTTGGCTACTTTGCACTCTCGAGATAATCGTCACCATGTGCCAAATGCAATATTAAAACAGTAATCTGAACACATTCGCGCAAAAAATGAAATGACCACAATTTTTTCCAAAACTATAACAGATGCAAACTTGTCCTGTGTGGTGGAGATGAGATTTGATAAAGTAAGTGGAAATCCAGTAAAAGTTTCATTTGGCTACTTTGCACTCTCGAGATAATCGTCACCATGTGCCAAATGCAATAAAAAAGGAATCTGAACACATTCGCGCAAAAATGAAATGACCACAATTTTCTCCAAAACTATAACAGATGCAAACTTGTCCTGTGTGGTGGAGATGAGATTTGGTAAAGTAAGTGGAAATCCAGTAAAAGTTTCATTTGGCTACTTTGCACTCTCGAGATAATCGTCACCATGTGCCAAATGCAATATTAAAACAGTAATCTGAACACATTCGCGCAAAAATAAAATGACCACAATTTTCTCCAAAACTATAACAGATGCAAACTTGTCCTGTGTGGTGGAGATGAGATTTGATAAAGTAAGTGGAAATCCAGTAAAAGTTTCATTTGGCTACTTTGCACTCTCGAGATAATCGTCACCATGTGCCAAATGCAATAAAAAAGGAATCTGAACACATTCGCTCAAAAATGAAATGACCACAATTTTCTCCAAAACTATAACAGATGCAAACTTGTCCTGTGTGGTGGAGATGAGATTTGATAAAGTAAGTGGAAATCCAGTAAAAGTTTCATTTGGCTACTTTGCACTCTCGAGATAATCGTCACCATGTGCCAAATGCAATATTAAAACAGGAATCTGAACACATTCGCGCAAAAATGAAATGACCACAATTTTCTCCAAAACTATAACAGATGCAAACTTGTCCTGTGTGGTGGAGATGAGATTTGATAAAGTAAGTGGAAATCCAGTAAAAGTTTCATTTGGCTACTTTGCACTCTCGAGATAATCGTCACCATGTGCCAAATGCAATAAAAAAGGAATCTGAACACATTCGCGCAAAAATGAAATGACCACAATTTTCTCCAAAACTATAACAGATGCAAACTTGTCCTGTGTGGTGGAGATGAGATTTGATAAAGTAAGTGGAAATCCAGTAAAAGTTTCATTTGGCTACTTTGCACTCTCGAGATAATCGTCACCATGTGCCAAATGCAATATTAAAACAGTAATCTGAACACATTCGCGCAAAAATGAAATGACCACAATTTTCTCCAAAACTATAACAGATGCAAACTTGTCCTGTGTGGTGGAGATGAGATTTGATAAAGTAAGTGGAAATCCAGTAAAAGTTTCATTTGGCTACTTTGCACTCTCGAGATAATCGTCACCATGTGCCAAATGCAATAAAAAAGGAATCTGAACACATTCGCGCAAAAATGAAATGACCACAATTTTCTCCAAAACTATAACAGATGCAAACTTGTCCTGTGTGGTGGAGATGAGATTTGATAAAGTAAGTGGAAATCCAGTAAAAGTTTCATTTGGCTACTTTGCACTCTCGAGATAATCGTCACCATGTGCCAAATGCAATAAAAAGGAATCTGAACACATTCGCGCAAAAATGAAATGACCACAATTTTCTCCAAAACTATAACAGATGCAAACTTGTCCTGTGTGGTGGAGATGAGATTTGATAAAGTAAGTGGAAATCCAGTAAAAGTTTCATTTGGCTACTTTGCACTCTCGAGATAATCGTCACCATGTGCCAAATGCAATATTAAAACATTAATCTGAACACATTCGCGCAAAAATGAAATGACCACAATTTTCTCCAAAACTATAACAGATGCAAACTTGTCCTGTGTGGTGGAGATGAGATTTGATAAAGTAAGTGGAAATCCAGTAAAAGTTTCATTTGGCTACTTTGCACTCTCGAGATAATCGTCACCATGTGCCAAATGCAATAAAAAAGGAATCTGAACACATTCGCGCAAAAATGAAATGACCACAATTTTCTCCAAAACTATAACAGATGCAAACTTGTCCTGTGTGGTGGAGATGAGATTTGATAAAGTAAGTGGAAATCCAGTAAAAGTTTCATTTGGCTACTTTGCACTCTCGAGATAATCGTCACCATGTGCCAAATGCAATATTAAAACAGGAATCTGAACACATTCGCGCAAAAATGAAATGACCACAATTTTCTCCAAAACTATAACAGATGCAAACTTGTCCTGTGTGGTGGAGATGAGATTTGATAAAGTAAGTGTAAATCCAGTAAAAGTTTCATTTGGCTACTTTGCACTCTCGAGATAATCGTCACCATGTGCCAAATGCAATAAAAAAGGAATCTGAACACATTCACGCAAAAATGAAATGACCACAATTTTCTCCAAAACTATAACAGATGCAAACTTGTCCTGTGTGGTGGAGATGAGATTTGATAAAGTAGGTGGAAATCCAGTAAAAGTTTCATTTGGCTACTTTGCACTCTCGAGATAATCGTCACCATGTGCCAAATGCAATATTAAAACAGTAATCTGAACACATTCGCGCAAAAATGAAATGACCACAATTTTCTCCAAAACTATAACAGATGCAAACTTGTCCTGTGTGGTGGAGATGAGATTTGATAAAGTAAGTGGAAATCCAGTAAAAGTTTCATTTGGCTACTTTGCACTCTCGAGATAATCGTCACCATGTGCCAAATGCAATAAAAAAGGAATCTGAACACATTCGCGCAAAAATGAAATGACCACAATTTTCTCCAAAACTATAACAGATGCAAACTTGTCCTGTGTGGTGGAGATGAGATTTGATAAAGTAAGTGGAAATCCAGTAAAAGTTTCATTTGGCTACTTTGCACTCTCGAGATAATCGTCACCATGTGCCAAATGCAATAAAAAAGGAATCTGAACACATTCGCGCAAAAATGAAATGACCACAATTTTCTCCAAAACTATAACAGATGCAAACTTGTCCTGTGTGGTGGAGATGAGATTTGATAAAGTAAGTGGAAATCCAGTAAAAGTTTCATTTGGCTACTTTGCACTCTCGAGATAATCGTCACCATGTGCCAAATGCAATATTAAAACAGGAATCTGAACACATTCGCGCAAAAATGAAATGACCACAATTTTCTCCAAAACTATAACAGATGCAAACTTGTCCTGTGTGGTGGAGATGAGATTTGATAAAGTAAGTGGAAATCCAGTAAAAGTTTAATTTGGCTACTTTGCACTCTCGAGATAATCGTCACCATGTGCCAAATGCAATAAAAAAGGAATCTGAACACATTCGCGCAAAAATGAAATGACCACAATTTTCTCCAAAACTATAACAGATGCAAACTTGTCCTGTGTGGTGGAGATGAGATTTGATAAAGTAAGTGGAAATCCAGTAAAAGTTTCATTTGGCTACTTTGCACTCTCGAGATAATCGTCACCATGTGCCAAATGCAATATTAAAACAGTAATCTGAACACATTCGCGCAAAAATGAAATGACCACAATTTTCTCCAAAACTATAACAGATGCAAACTTGTCCTGTGTGGTGGAGATGAGATTTGATAAAGTAAGTGGAAATCCAGTAAAAGTTTCATTTGGCTACTTTGCACTCTCGAGATAATCGTCACCATGTGCCAAATGCAATAAAAAAGGAATCTGAACACATTCGCGCAAAAATGAAATGACCACAATTTTCTCCAAAACTATAACAGATGCAAACTTGTCCTGTGTGGTGGAGATGAGATTTGATAAAGTAAGTGGAAATCCAGTAAAAGTTTCATTTGGCTACTTTGCACTCTCGAGATAATCGTCACCATGTGCCAAATGCAATAAAAAAGGAATCTGAACACATTCGCGCAAAAATGAAATGACCACAATTTTCTCCAAAACTATAACAGATGCAAACTTGTCCTGTGTGGTGGAGATGAGATTTGATAAAGTAAGTGGAAATCCAGTAAAAGTTTCATTTGGCTACTTTGCACTCTCGAGATAATCGTCACCATGT
Organism: Anomaloglossus baeobatrachus; assembly: GCF_048569485.1. Classification (NCBI taxonomy): domain Eukaryota; kingdom Metazoa; phylum Chordata; class Amphibia; order Anura; family Aromobatidae; genus Anomaloglossus; species Anomaloglossus baeobatrachus. The sequence continues at coordinate 471,170 of NW_027441816.1, read as the reverse complement.
GCCAAATGCAATAAAAAAGGAATCTGAACACATTCGCGCAAAAATGAAATGACCACAATTTTCTCCAAAACTATAACAGATGCAAACTTGTCCTGTGTGGTGGAGATGAGATTTGATAAAGTAAGTGGAAATCCAGTAAAAGTTTCATTTGGCTACTTTGCACTCTCGAGATAATCGTCACCATGTGCCAAATGCAATAAAAAAGGAATTTGAACACATTCGCGCAAAAATGAAATGACCCCAATTTTCTCCAAAACTATAACAGATGCAAACTTGTCCTGTGTGGTGGAGATGAGATTTGATAAAGTAAGTGGAAATCCAGTAAAAGTTTCATTTGGCTACTTTGCACTCTCGAGATAATCGTCACCATGTGCCAAATGCAATAATAAAACAGTAATCTGAACACATTCGCGCAAAAATGAAATGACCACAGTTTTCTCCAAAACTATAACAGATGCAAACTTGTCCTGTGTGGTGGAGATGAGATTTGATAAAGTAAGTGGAAATCCAGTAAAAGTTTCATTTGGCTACTTTGCACTCTCGAGATAATCGTCACCATGTGCCAAATGCAATAAAAAAGGAATCTGAACACATTCGCGCAAAAATGAAATGACCACAATTTTCTCCAAAACTATAACAGATGCAAACTTGTCCTGTGTGGTGGAGATGAGATTTGATAAAGTAAGTGGAAATCCAGTAAAAGTTTCATTTGGCTACTTTGCACTCTCGAGATAATCGTCACCATGTGCCAAATGCAATATTAAAACAGTAATCTGAACACATTCGCGCAAAAATGAAATGACCACAATTTTCTCCAAAACTATAACAGATGCAAACTTGTCCTGTGTGGTGGAGATGAGATTTGATAAAGTAAGTGGAAATCCAGTAAAAGTTTCATTTGGCTACTTTGCACTCTCGAGATAATCGTCACCATGTGCCAAATGCAATAAAAAAGGAATCTGAACACATTCGCGCAAAAATGAAATGACCACAATTTTCTCCAAAACTATAACAGATGCAAACTTGTCCTGTGTGGTGGAGATGAGATTTGATAAAGTAAGTGGAAATCCAGTAAAAGTTTCATTTGGCTACTTTGCACTCTCGAGATAATCGTCACCATGTGCCAAATGCAATATTAAAACAGTAATCTGAACACATTCGCGCAAAAATGAAATGACCACAATTTTCTCCAAAACTATAACAGATGCAAACTTGTCCTGTGTGGTGGAGATGAGATTTGATAAAGTAAGTGGAAATCCAGTAAAAGTTTCATTTGGCTACTTTGCACTCTCGAGATAATCGTCACCATGTGCCAAATGCAATAAAAAAGGAATCTGAACACATTCGCGCAAAAATGAAATGACCACAATTTTCTCCAAAACTATAACAGATGCAAACTTGTCCTGTGTGGTGGAGATGAGATTTGATAAAGTAAGTGGAAATCCAGTAAAAGTTTCATTTGGCTACTTTGCACTCTCGAGATAATCGTCACCATGTGCCAAATGCAATATTAAAACAGGAATCTGAACACATTCGCGCAAAAATGAAATGACCACAATTTTCTCCAAAACTATAACAGATGCAAACTTGTCCTGTGTGGTGGAGATGAGATTTGATAAAGTAAGTGGAAATCCAGTAAAAGTTTTATTTGGCTACTTTGCACTCTCGAGATAATCGTCACCATGTGCCAAATGCAATAAAAAAGGAATCTGAACACATTCGCGCAAAAATGAAATGACCACAATTTTCTCCAAAACTATAACAGATGCAAACTTGTCCTGTGTGGTGGAGATGAGATTTGATAAAGTAAGTGGAAATCCAGTAAAAGTTTCATTTGGCTACTTTGCACTCTCGAGATAATCGTCACCATGTGCCAAATGCAATATTAAAACAGTAATCTGAACACATTCGCGCAAAAATGAAATGACCACAATTTTCTCCAAAACTATAACAGATGCAAACTTGTCCTGTGTGGTGGAGATGAGATTTGATAAAGTAAGTGGAAATCCAGTAAAAGTTTCATTTGGCTACTTTGCACTCTCGAGATAATCGTCACCATGTGCCAAATGCAATAAAAAAGGAATCTGAACACATTCGCGCAAAAATGAAATGACCACAATTTTCTCCAAAACTATAACAGATGCAAACTTGTCCTGTGTGGTGGAGATGAGATTTGATAAAGTAAGTGGAAATCCAGTAAAAGTTTCATTTGGCTACTTTGCACTCTCGAGATAATCGTCACCATGTGCCAAATGCAATATTAAAACAGTAATCTGAACACATTCGCGCAAAAAATGAAATGACCACAATTTTTTCCAAAACTATAACAGATGCAAACTTGTCCTGTGTGGTGGAGATGAGATTTGATAAAGTAAGTGGAAATCCAGTAAAAGTTTCATTTGGCTACTTTGCACTCTCGAGATAATCGTCACCATGTGCCAAATGCAATAAAAAAGGAATCTGAACACATTCGCGCAAAAATGAAATGACCACAATTTTCTCCAAAACTATAACAGATGCAAACTTGTCCTGTGTGGTGGAGATGAGATTTGATAAAGTAAGTGGAAATCCAGTAAAAGTTTCATTTGGCTACTTTGCACTCTCGAGATAATCGTCACCATGTGCCAAATGCAATAAAAAAGGAATCTGAACACATTCGCGCAAAAATGAAATGACCACAATTTTCTCCAAAACTATAACAGATGCAAACTTGTCCTGTGTGGTGGAGATGAGATTTGATAAAGTAAGTGGAAATCCAGTAAAAGTTTCATTTGGCTACTTTGCACTCTCGAGATAATCGTCACCATGTGCCAAATGCAATATTAAAACAGGAATCTGAACACATTCGCGCAAAAATGAAATGACCACAATTTTCTCCAAAACTATAACAGATGCAAACTTGTCCTGTGTGGTGGAGATGAGATTTGATAAAGTAAGTGGAAATCCAGTAAAAGTTTCATTTGGCTACTTTGCACTCTCGAGATAATCGTCACCATGTGCCAAATGCAATAAAAAAGGAATCTGAACACATTCGCGCAAAAATGAAATGACCACAATTTTCTCCAAAACTATAACAGATACAAACTTGTCCTGTGTGGTGGAGATGAGATTTGATAAAGTAAGTGGAAATCCAGTAAAAGTTTCATTTGGCTACTTTGCACTCTCGAGATAATCGTCACCATGTGCCAAATGCAATAAAAAAGGAATCTGAACACATTCGCGCAAAAATGAAATGACCACAATTTTCTCCAAAACTATAACAGATGCAAACTTGTCCTGTGTGGTGGAGATGAGATTTGATAAAGTAAGTGGAAATCCAGTAAAAGTTTCATTTGGCTACTTTGCACTCTCGAGATAATCGTCACCATGTGCCAAATGCAATATTAAAACAGTAATCTGAACACATTCGCGCAAAAATGAAATGACCACAATTTTCTCCAAAACTATAACAGATGCAAACTTGTCCTGTGTGGTGGAGATGAGATTTGATAAAGTAAGTGGAAATCCAGTAAAAGTTTCATTTGGCTACTTTGCACTCTCGAGATAATCGTCACCATGTGCCAAATGCAATAAAAAGGAATCTGAACACATTCGCGCAAAAATGAAATGACCACAATTTTCTCCAAAACTATAACAGATACAAACTTGTCCTGTGTGGTGGAGATGAGATTTGATAAAGTAAGTGGAAATCCAGTAAAAGTTTCATTTGGCTACTTTGCACTCTCGAGATAATCGTCACCATGTGCCAAATGCAATAAAAAAGGAATCTGAACACATTCGCGCAAAAATGAAATGACCACAATTTTCTCCAAAACTATAACAGATGCAAACTTGTCCTGTGTGGTGGAGATGAGATTTGATAAAGTAAGTGGAAATCCAGTAAAAGTTTCATTTGGCTACTTTGCACTCTCGAGATAATCGTCACCATGTGCCAAATGCAATATTAAAACAGTAATCTGAACACATTCGCGCAAAAATGAAATGACCACAATTTTCTCCAAAACTATAACAGATGCAAACTTGTCCTGTGTGGTGGAGATGAGATTTGATAAAGTAAGTGGAAATCCAGTAAAAGTTTCATTTGGCTACTTTGCACTCTCGAGATAATCGTCACCATGTGCCAAATGCAATAAAAAAGGAATCTGAACACATTCGCGCAAAAATGAAATGACCACAATTTTCTCCAAAACTATAACAGATGCAAACTTGTCCTGTGTGGTGGAGATGAGATTTGATAAAGTAAGTGGAAATCCAGTAAAAGTTTCATTTGGCTACTTTGCACTCTCGAGATAATCGTCACCATGTGCCAAATGCAATATTAAAACAGTAATCTGAACACATTCGCGCAAAAAATGAAATGACCACAATTTTTTCCAAAACTATAACAGATGCAAACTTGTCCTGTGTGGTGGAGATGAGATTTGATAAAGTGGAAATCCAGTAAAAGTTTCATTTGGCTACTTTGCACTCTCGAGATAATCGTCACCATGTGCCAAATGCAATAAAAAAGGAATCTGAACACATTCGCGCAAAAATGAAATGACCACAATTTTCTCCAAAACTATAACAGATGCAAACTTGTCCTGTGTGGTGGAGATGAGATTTGATAAAGTAAGTGGAAATCCAGTAAAAGTTTCATTTGGCTACTTTGCACTCTCGAGATAATCGTCACCATGTGCCAAATGCAATATTAAAACAGTAATCTGAACACATTCGCGCAAAAATGAAATGACCACAATTTTCTCCAAAACTATAACAGATGCAAACTTGTCCTGTGTGGTGGAGATGAGATTTGATAAAGTAAGTGGAAATCCAGTAAAAGTTTCATTTGGCTACTTTGCACTCTCGAGATAATCGTCACCATGTGCCAAATGCAATAAAAAAGGAATCTGAACACATTCGCTCAAAAATGAAATGACCTCAATTTTCTCCAAAACTATAACAGATGCAAACTTGTCCTGTGTGGTGGAGATGAGATTTGATAAAGTAAGTGGAAATCCAGTAAAAGTTTCATTTGGCTACTTTTCACTCTCGAGATAATCGTCACCATGTGCCAAATGCAATATTAAAACAGGAATCTGAACACATTCGCGCAAAAATGAAATGACCACAATTTTCTCCAAAACTATAACAGATGCAAACTTGTCCTGTGTGGTGGAGATGAGATTTGATAAAGTAAGTGGAAATCCAGTAAAAGTTTCATTTGGCTACTTTGCACTCTCGAGATAATCGTCACCATGTGCCAAATGCAATAAAAAAGGAATCTGAACACATTCGCGCAAAAATGAAATGACCACAATTTTCTCCAAAACTATAACAGATGCAAACTTGTCCTGTGTGGTGGAGATGAGATTTGATAAAGTAAGTGGAAATCCAGTAAAAGTTTCATTTGGCTACTTTGCACTCTCGAGATAATCGTCACCATGTGCCAAATGCAATATTAAAACAGTAATCTGAACACATTCGCGCAAAAATGAAATGACCACAATTTTCTCCAAAACTATAACAGATGCAAACTTGTCCTGTGTGGTGGAGATGAGATTTGATAAAGTAAGTGGAAATCTAGTAAAAGTTTCATTTGGCTACTTTGCACTCTCGAGATAATCGTCACCATGTGCCAAATGCAATAAAAAAGGAATCTGAACACATTCGCGCAAAAATGAAATGACCACAATTTTCTCCAAAACTATAACAGATGCAAACTTGTCCTGTGTGGTGGAGATGAGATTTGATAAAGTAAGTGGAAATCCAGTAAAAGTTTCATTTGGCTACTTTGCACTCTCGAGATAATCGTCACCATGTGCCAAATGCAATAAAAAGGAATCTGAACACATTCGCGCAAAAATGAAATGACCACAATTTTCTCCAAAACTATAACAGATGCAAACTTGTCCTGTGTGGTGGAGATGAGATTTGATAAAGTAAGTGGAAATCCAGTAAAAGTTTCATTTGGCTACTTTGCACTCTCGAGATAATCGTCACCATGTGCCAAATGCAATAAAAAAGGAATCTGAACACATTCGCGCAAAAATGAAATGACCACAATTTTCTCCAAAACTATAACAGATGCAAACTTGTCCTGTGTGGTGGAGATGAGATTTGATAAAGTAAGTGGAAATCCAGTAAAAGTTTCATTTGGCTACTTTGCACTCTCGAGATAATCGTCACCATGTGCCAAATGCAATATTAAAACAGGAATCTGAACACATTCGCGCAAAAATGAAATGACCACAATTTTCTCCAAAACTATAACAGATGCAAACTTGTCCTGTGTGGTGGAGATGAGATTTGATAAAGTAAGTGGAAATCCAGTAAAAGTTTCATTTGGCTACTTTGCACTCTCGAGATAATCGTCACCATGTGCCAAATGCAATAAAAAAGGAATCTGAACACATTCGCGCAAAAATGAAATGACCACAATTTTCTCCAAAACTATAACAGATGCAAACTTGTCCTGTGTGGTGGAGATGAGATTTGATAAAGTAAGTGGAAATCCAGTAAAAGTTTCATTTGGCTACTTTGCACTCTCGAGATAATCGTCACCATGTGCCAAATGCAATATTAAAACAGGAATCTGAACACATTCGCGCAAAAATGAAATGACCACAATTTTCTCCAAAACTATAACAGATGCAAACTTGTCCTGTGTGGTGGAGATGAGATTTGATAAAGTAAGTGGAAATCCAGTAAAAGTTTCATTTGGCTACTTTGCACTCTCGAGATAATCGTCACCATGTGCCAAATGCAATAAAAAAGGAATCTGAACACATTCGCGCAAAAATGAAATGACCACAATTTTCTCCAAAACTTTAACAGATGCAAACTTGTCCTGTGTGGTGGAGATGAGATTTGATAAAGTAAGTGGAAATCCAGTAAAAGTTTCATTTGGCTACTTTGCACTCTCGAGATAATCGTCACCATGTGCCAAATGCAATAAAAAAGGAATCTGAACACATTCGCGCAAAAATGAAATGACCACAATTTTCTCCAAAACTATAACAGATGCAAACTTGTCCTGTGTGGTGGAGATGAGATTTGATAAAGTAAGTGGAAATCCAGTAAAAGTTTCATTTGGCTACTTTGCACTCTCGAGATAATCGTCACCATGTGCCAAATGCAATATTAAAACAGGAATCTGAACACATTCGCGCAAAAATGAAATGACCACAATTTTCTCCAAAACTATAACAGATGCAAACTTGTCCTGTGTGGTGGAGATGAGATTTGATAAAGTAAGTGGAAATCCAGTAAAAGTTTCATTTGGCTACTTTGCACTCTCGAGATAATCGTCACCATGTGCCAAATGCAATAAAAAAGGAATCTGAACACATTCGCGCAAAAATGAAATGACCACAATTTTCTCCAAAACTATAACAGATACAAACTTGTCCTGTGTGGTGGAGATGAGATTTGATAAAGTGGAAATCCAGTAAAAGTTTCATTTGGCTACTTTGCACTCTCGAGATAATCGTCACCATGTGCCAAATGCAATAAAAAAGGAATCTGAACACATTCGCGCAAAAATGAAATGACCACAATTTTCTCCAAAACTATAACAGATGCAAACTTGTCCTGTGTGGTGGAGATGAGATTTGATAAAGTAAGTGGAAATCCAGTAAAAGTTTCATTTGGCTACTTTGCACTCTCGAGATAATCGTCACCATGTGCCAAATGCAATATTAAAACAGTAATCTGAACACATTCGCGCAAAAATGAAATGACCACAATTTTCTCCAAAACTATAACAGATGCAAACTTGTCCTGTGTGGTGGAGATGAGATTTGATAAAGTAAGTGGAAATCCAGTAAAAGTTTCATTTGGCTACTTTGCACTCTCGAGATAATCGTCACCATGTGCCAAATGCAATAAAAAAGGAATCTGAACACATTCGCTCAAAAATGAAATGACCTCAATTTTCTCCAAAACTATAACAGATGCAAACTTGTCCTGTGTGGTGGAGATGAGATTTGATAAAGTAAGTGGAAATCCAGTAAAAGTTTCATTTGGCTACTTTTCACTCTCGAGATAATCGTCACCATGTGCCAAATGCAATATTAAAACAGGAATCTGAACACATTCGCGCAAAAATGAAATGACCACAATTTTCTCCAAAACTATAACAGATGCAAACTTGTCCTGTGTGGTGGAGATGAGATTTGATAAAGTAAGTGGAAATCCAGTAAAAGTTTCATTTGGCTACTTTGCACTCTCGAGATAATCGTCACCATGTGCCAAATGCAATAAAAAAGGAATCTGAACACATTCGCGCAAAAATGAAATGACCACAATTTTCTCCAAAACTATAACAGATGCAAACTTGTCCTGTGTGGTGGAGATGAGATTTGATAAAGTAAGTGGAAATCCAGTAAAAGTTTCATTTGGCTACTTTGCACTCTCGAGATAATCGTCACCATGTGCCAAATGCAATATTAAAACAGTAATCTGAACACATTCGCGCAAAAATGAAATGACCACAATTTTCTCCAAAACTATAACAGATGCAAACTTGTCCTGTGTGGTGGAGATGAGATTTGATAAAGTAAGTGGAAATCTAGTAAAAGTTTCATTTGGCTACTTTGCACTCTCGAGATAATCGTCACCATGTGCCAAATGCAATAAAAAAGGAATCTGAACACATTCGCGCAAAAATGAAATGACCACAATTTTCTCCAAAACTATAACAGATGCAAACTTGTCCTGTGTGGTGGAGATGAGATTTGATAAAGTAAGTGGAAATCCAGTAAAAGTTTCATTTGGCTACTTTGCACTCTCGAGATAATCGTCACCATGTGCCAAATGCAATAAAAAGGAATCTGAACACATTCGCGCAAAAATGAAATGACCACAATTTTCTCCAAAACTATAACAGATGCAAACTTGTCCTGTGTGGTGGAGATGAGATTTGATAAAGTAAGTGGAAATCCAGTAAAAGTTTCATTTGGCTACTTTGCACTCTCGAGATAATCGTCACCATGTGCCAAATGCAATAAAAAAGGAATCTGAACACATTCGCGCAAAAATGAAATGACCACAATTTTCTCCAAAACTATAACAGATGCAAACTTGTCCTGTGTGGTGGAGATGAGATTTGATAAAGTAAGTGGAAATCCAGTAAAAGTTTCATTTGGCTACTTTGCACTCTCGAGATAATCGTCACCATGTGCCAAATGCAATATTAAAACAGGAATCTGAACACATTCGCGCAAAAATGAAATGACCACAATTTTCTCCAAAACTATAACAGATGCAAACTTGTCCTGTGTGGTGGAGATGAGATTTGATAAAGTAAGTGGAAATCCAGTAAAAGTTTCATTTGGCTACTTTGCACTCTCGAGATAATCGTCACCATGTGCCAAATGCAATAAAAAAGGAATCTGAACACATTCGCGCAAAAATGAAATGACCACAATTTTCTCCAAAACTATAACAGATGCAAACTTGTCCTGTGTGGTGGAGATGAGATTTGATAAAGTAAGTGGAAATCCAGTAAAAGTTTCATTTGGCTACTTTGCACTCTCGAGATAATCGTCACCATGTGCCAAATGCAATATTAAAACAGGAATCTGAACACATTCGCGCAAAAATGAAATGACCACAATTTTCTCCAAAACTATAACAGATGCAAACTTGTCCTGTGTGGTGGAGATGAGATTTGATAAAGTAAGTGGAAATCCAGTAAAAGTTTCATTTGGCTACTTTGCACTCTCGAGATAATCGTCACCATGTGCCAAATGCAATAAAAAAGGAATCTGAACACATTCGCGCAAAAATGAAATGACCACAATTTTCTCCAAAACTTTAACAGATGCAAACTTGTCCTGTGTGGTGGAGATGAGATTTGATAAAGTAAGTGGAAATCCAGTAAAAGTTTCATTTGGCTACTTTGCACTCTCGAGATAATCGTCACCATGTGCCAAATGCAATAAAAAAGGAATCTGAACACATTCGCGCAAAAATGAAATGACCACAATTTTCTCCAAAACTATAACAGATGCAAACTTGTCCTGTGTGGTGGAGATGAGATTTGATAAAGTAAGTGGAAATCCAGTAAAAGTTTCATTTGGCTACTTTGCACTCTCGAGATAATCGTCACCATGTGCCAAATGCAATATTAAAACAGGAATCTGAACACATTCGCGCAAAAATGAAATGACCACAATTTTCTCCAAAACTATAACAGATGCAAACTTGTCCTGTGTGGTGGAGATGAGATTTGATAAAGTAAGTGGAAATCCAGTAAAAGTTTCATTTGGCTACTTTGCACTCTCGAGATAATCGTCACCATGTGCCAAATGCAATAAAAAAGGAATCTGAACACATTCGCGCAAAAATGAAATGACCACAATTTTCTCCAAAACTATAACAGATACAAACTTGTCCTGTGTGGTGGAGATGAGATTTGATAAAGTAAGTGGAAATCCAGTAAAAGTTTCATTTGGCTACTTTGCACTCTCGAGATAATCGTCACCATGTGCCAAATGCAATAAAAAAGGAATCTGAACACATTCGCGCAAAAATGAAATGACCACAATTTTCTCCAAAACTATAACAGATACAAACTTGTCCTGTGTGGTGGAGATGAGATTTGATAAAGTAAGTGGAAATCCAGTAAAAGTTTCATTTGGCTACTTTGCACTCTCGAGATAATCGTCACCATGTGCCAAATGCAATAAAAAAGGAATCTGAACACATTCGCGCAAAAATGAAATGACCACAATTTTCTCCAAAACTATAACAGATGCAAACTTGTCCTGTGTGGTGGAGATGAGATTTGATAAAGTAAGTGGAAATCCAGTAAAATTTTCATTTGGCTACTTTGCACTCTCGAGATAATCGTCACCATGTGCCAAATGCAATATAAAAAGAATCTGAACACATTCGCGCAAAAATGAAATGACCACAATTTTCTCCAAAACTATAACAGATGCAAACTTGTCTTGTGTGGTGGAGATGAGATTTGATAAAATAAGTGGAAATCCAGTAAAAGTTTCATTTGGCTACTTTGCACTCTCGAGATAATCGTCACCATGAACCAAATTCAATATAAAAGGAATCTGAACATATTCGCGCAAAAATGAAATGACCACAATTTTCTCCAAAACTATAACAGATGCAAACTTGTCCTGTGTGGTGGAGATGAGATTTGATAAAGTAAGTGGAAATCCAGTAAAAGTTTCATTTGGCTACTTTGCACTCTCGAGATAATCGTCACCATGTGCCAAATGCAATATAAAAGGAATCTGAACACATTCGCACAAAAATGAAATGACCACAATTTTCTCCAAAACTATAACAGATGCAAACTTGTCCTGTGTGGTGGAGATGAGATTTGATAAAGTAAGTGGAAATCCAGTAAAATTTTCATTTGGCTACTTTGCACTCTCGAGATAATCGTCACCATGTGCCAAATGCAATATAAAAGGAATCTGAACATATTCGCGCAAAAATGAAATGACCACAATTTTCTCCAAAACTATAACAGACGCAAACTTGTCCTGTGTGGTGGAGATGAGATTTGATAAAGTAAGTGGAAATCCAGTAAAAGTTTCATTTGGCTACTTTGCACTCTCGAGATAATCGTCACCATGTGCCAAATGCAATATAAAAGGAATCTGAACACATTCGCGCAAAAATGAAATGACCACAATTTTCTCCAAAACTATAACAGATGCAAACTTGTCCTGTGTGGTGGAGATGAGATTTGATAAAGTAAGTGGAAATCCAGTAAAAGTTTCATTTGGCTACTTTGCACTCTCGAGATAATCGTCACCATGTGCCAAATGCAATATAAAAGGAATCTGAACACATTCGCGCAAAAATGAAATGACCACAATTTTCTCCAAAACTATAACAGATGCAAACTTGTCCTGTGTGGTGGAGATGATATTTGATAAAGTAAGTGGAAATCCTGTAAAAGTTTCATTTGGCTACTTTGCACTCTCGAGATAATCGTCACCATGTGCCAAATGCAATATAAAAGGAATCTGAACACATTCGCGCAAAAAATGAAATGACCACAATTTTCTCCAAAACTATAACAGATGCAAACTTGTCCTGTGTGGTGGAGATGAGATTTGATAAAGTAAGTGGAAGTCCGGTAAAAGTTTCATTTGGCTACTTGGCACTCTCGAGATAATCGTCACCATGTGCCAAATGCAATATAAAAGGAATCTGAACACATTCGCGCAAAAATGAAATGACCACAATTTTCTCCAAAACTATAACAGATGCAAACTTGTCCTGTGTGGTGGAGATGAGATTTGATAAAGTAAGTGGAAATCCAGTAAAAGTTTCATTTGGCTACTTTGCACTCTCGAGATAATCGTCACCATGTGCCAAATGCAATATAAAAGGAATCTGAACACATTCGCGCAAAAATGAAATGACCACTATTTTCTCCAAAACTATAACAGATGCAAACTTGTCCTGTGTGGTGGTGATGAGATTTGATAAAGTAAGTAGAAATTTAGTAAAAGTTTCATTTGGCTACTTTGCACTCTCGAGATAATCGTCACCATGTGCCAAATGCAATATAAAAGGAATCTGAACACATTCGCGCAAAATTGAAATGACCACAATTTTCTCCAAAACTATAACAGATGCAAACTTGTCCTGTGTGGTGGAGATGAGATTTGATAACGTAAGTGGAAATCCAGTAAAAGTTTCATTTGGCTACTTTGCACTCTCGAGATAATCGTCACCATGTGCCAAATGCAATATAAAAGGAATCTGAACACATTCGCGCAAAAATGAAATGACCACAATTTTCTCCAAAACTATAACAGATGCAAACTTGTCCTGTGTGGTGGAGATGAGATTTGATAAAGTAAGTGGAAATCCAGTAAAAGTTTCATTTGGCTACTTTGCACTCTCGAGATAATCGTCACCATGTGCCAAATGCAATATAAAAGGAATCTGAACACATTCGCGCAAAAATGAAATGACCACAATTTTCTCCAAAACTATAACAGATGCAAACTTGTCCTGTGTGGTGGAGATGAGATTTGATAAAGTAAGTGGAAATCCAGTAAAAGTTTCATTTGGCTACGTTGTACTCTCGAGATAATCGTCACCATGTGCCAAGTGCAATATAAAAGGAATCTGAACACATTCGCGCAAAAATGAAATGACCACAATTTTCTCCAAAACTATAACAGATGCAAACTTGTCCTGTGTGGTGGAGATGAGATTTGATAAAGTAAGTGGAAATCCAGTCAAAGTTTCATTTGGCTACTTTGCACTCTCGAGATAATCGTCACCATGTGCCAAATGCAATATAAAAGGAATCTGAACACATTCGCGCAAAAATGAAATGACCACAATTTTCTCCAAAACTATAACAGATGCAAACTTGTCCTGTGTGGTGGAGATGAGATTTGATAAAGTAAGTGGAAATCCAGTAAAAGTTTCATTTGGCTACTTTGCACTCTCGAGATAATCGTCACCATGTGCCAAATGCAATATGAAAGGAATCTGAACACATTCCCGCAAAAATGAAATGACCACAATTTTCTCCAAAACTATAACAGATGCAAGCTTGTCCTGTGTGGTGGAGATGAGATTTGATAAAGTAAGTGGAAATCCAGTAAAAGTTTCATTTGGCTACTTTGCACTCTCGAGATAATCGTCACCATGTGCCAAATGCAATATAAAAGGAATCTGAACACATTCGCGCAAAAATAAAATGACCACAATTTTCTCCAAAACTGTAACAGATGCAAACTTGTCCTGTGTGGTGGAGATGAGATTTAATAAAGTAAGTGGAAATCCAGTAAAAGTTTCATTTGGCTACTTTGCACTCTCGAGATAATCGTCACCATGTGCCAAATGCAATATAAAAGGAATCTGAACACATTCGCGCAAAAATGAAATGACCACGATTTTCTCCAAAACTATAACAGATGCAAACTTGGCCTGTGTGGTGGAGATGAGATTTGCTAAAGTAAGTGGAAATCCAGTAAAAGTTTCATTTGGCTACTTTGCACTCTCGAGATAATCGTCACCATGTGCCAAATGCAATATAAAAGGAATCTGAACACATTCGCGCAAAAATGAAATGACCACAATTTTCTCCAAAACTATAACAGATGCAAACTTGTCCTGTGTGGTGGAGATGAGATTTGATAAAGTAAGTGGAAATCCAGTAAAAGTTTCATTTGGCTACTTTGCACTCTCGAGATAATCGTCACCATGTGCCAAATGCAATATAAAAGGAATCTGAACACATTCACGCAAAAATGAAATGACCACAATTTTCTCCAAAACTATAACAGATGCAAACTTGTCCTGTGTGGTGGAGATGAGATTTGATAAAGTAAGTGGAAATCCAGTAAAAGTTTCATTTGGCTACTTTGCACTCTCGAGATAATCGTCACCATGTGCCAAATGCAATATAAAAGGAATCTGAACACATTCGCGCAAAAATGAAATGACCACAATTTTCTCCAAAACTATAACAGATGCAAACTTGTCCTGTGTGGTGGAGATGAGATTTGATAAAGTAAGTGGAAATCCAGTAAAAGTTTCATTTGGCTACTTTGCACTCTCGAGATAATCGTCACCATGTGCCAAATGCAATATAAAAGAAATCTGAACACATTCGCGCAAAAATGAAATGACCACAATTTTCTCCAAAACTATAACAGATGCAAACTTGTCCTGTGTGGTGGAGATGAGATTTGATAAAGTAAGTGGAAATCCAGTAAAAGTTTCATTTGGCTACTTTGCACTCTCGAGATAATCGTCACCATGTGCCAAATGCAATATAAAAGGAATCTGAACACATTCGCGCAAAAATGAAATGACCACAATTTTCTCCAAAACTATAACAGATGCAAACTTGTCCTGTGTGGTGGAGATGAGATTTGATAAAGTAAGTGGAAATCCAGTAAAAGTTTCATTTGGCTACTTTGCACTCTCGAGATAATCGTCACCATGTGCCAAATGCAATATAAAAGGAATCTGAACACATTCGCGCAAAAATGAAATGACCACAATTTTCTCCAAAACTATAACAGATGCAAACTTGTCCTGTGTGGTGGAGATGAGATTTGATAAAGTAAGTGGAAATCCAGTAAAAGTTTCATTTGGCTACTTTGCACTCTCGAGATAATCGTCACCATGTGCCAAATGCAATTTAAAAGGAATCTGAACACATTCGCGCAAAAATGAATTGACCACAATTTTCTCCAAAACTATAACAGATGCAAACTTGTCCTATGTGGTGGAGATGAGATTTGATAAAGTAAGTGGAAATCCAGTAAAAGTTTCATTTGGCTACTTTGCACTCTCGAGATAATCGTCACCATGTGCCAAATGCAATATAAAAGGAATCTGAACACATTCCCGCAAAAATGAAATGACCACAATTTTCTCCAAAACTATAACAGATGCAAGCTTGTCCTGTGTGGTAGAGATGAGATTTGATAAAGTAAGTGGAAATCCAGTAAAAGTTTCATTTGGCTACTTTGCACTCTCGAGATAATCGTCACCATGTGCCAAATGCAATATAAAAAGAATCTGAACACATTCGCGCAAAAATAAAATGACCACAATTTTCTCCAAAACTATAACAGATGCAAACCTGTCCTGTGTAGTGGAGATGAGATTTGATAAAGTAAGTGGAAATTTAGTAAAAGTTTCATTTGGCTACTTTGCACTCTCGAGATAATCGTCACCATGTGCCAAATGCAATATAAAAGGAATCTGAACACATTCGCGCAAAAATGAAATGACCACAATTTTCTCCAAAACTATAACAGATGCAAACTTGTCCTGTGTGGTGGAGATGAGATTTGATAAAGTAAGTGGAAATCCAGTAAAAGTTTCATTTGGCTACTTTGCACTCTCGAGATAATCGTCACCATGTGCCAAATGCAATATAAAAGGAATCTGAACACATTCGCGCAAAAATGAAATGACCACAATTTTCTCCAAAACTATAACAGATGCAAACTTGTCCTGTGTGGTGGAGATGAGATTTGATAAAGTAAGTGGAAATCCAGTAAAAGTTTCATTTGGCTACTTTGCACTCTCGAGATAATCGTCACCATGTGCCAAATGCAATATAAAAGGAATCTGAACACATTCGCGCAAAAATGAAATGACCACAATTTTCTTCAAAACTATAACAGATGCAAACTTGTCCTGTGTGGTGGAGATGAGATTTGATAAAGTAAGTGGAAATCCAGTAAAAGTTTCATTTGGCTACTTTGCACTCTCGAGATAATCGTCACCATGTGCCAAATGCAATATAAAATGAATCTGAACACATTCGCGCAAAAATATAATGACCACAATTTTCTCCAAAACTATAACAGATGCAAACTTGTCCTGTGTGGTGATGAGATTTGATAAAGTAAGTGGAAATCCAGTAAAATTTTCATTTGGCTACTTTGCACTCTCGAGATAATCGTCACCATGTGCCAAATGCAATATAAAAGGAATCTGAACACATTCGCGCAAAAATGAAATGACCACAATTTTCTCCAAAACTATAACAGATGCAAACTTGTCCTGTGTGGTGGAGATGAGATTTGATAAAGTGGAAATCCAGTAAAAGTTTCATTTGGCTACTTTGCACTCTCGAGATAATCGTCACCATGTGCCAAATGCAATATAAAAGGAATCTGAACACATTCGCGCAAAAATGAAATGACCACAATTTTCTCCAAAACTATAACAGATGCAAACTTGTCCTGTGTGGTGGAGATGAGATTTGATAAAGTAAGTGGAAATCCAGTAAAAATTTCATTTGGCTACTTTGCACTCTCGAGATAATCGTCACCATGTGCCAAATGCAATATAAAAGGAATCTGAACACATTCGCGCAAAAATGAAATGACCACAATTTTCTCCAAAACTATAACAGATGCAAACTTGTCCTGTGTGGTGGAGATGAGATTTAATAAAGTAAGTGGAAATCCAGTAAAAGTTTCATTTGGCTACTTTGCACTCTCGAGATAATCGTCACCATGTGCCAAATGCAATATAAAAGGAATCTGAACACATTCGCGCAAAAATGAAATGACCACAATTTTCTTCAAAACTATAACAGATGCAAACTTGTCCTGTGTGGTGGAGATGAGATTTGATAAAGTAAGTGGAAATCCAGTAAAAGTTTCATTTGGCTACTTTGCACTCTCGAGATAATCGTCACCATGTGCCAAATGCAATATAAAAGGAATCTGAACACATTCGCGCAAAAATGAAATGACCACAATTTTCTCCAAAACTATAACAGATGCAAACTTGTCCTGTGTGGTGGAGATGAGATTTGATAAAGTAAGTGGAAATCCAGTAAAAGTTTCATTTGGCTACTTTGCACTCTCGAGATAATCGTCACCATGTGCCAAATGCAATATAAAAGGAATCTGAACACATTCGCGCAAAAATAAAATGACCACAATTTTCTCCAAAACTATAACAGATGCAAACTTGTCCTGTGTGGTGGAGATGAGATTTGATAAAGTAAGTGGAAATCCAGTAAAAGTTTCATTTGGCTACTTTGCACTCTCGAGATAATCGTCACCATGTGCCAAATGCAATATAAAAGGAATCTGAACACATTCGCGCAAAAATGAAATGACCACAATTTTCTCCAAAACTATAACAGATGCAAACTTGTCCTGTGTGGTGGAGATGAGATTTGATAAAGTAAGTGGAAATCCAGTAAAATTTTCATTTGGCTACTTTGCACTCTCGAGATAATCGTCACCATGTGCCAAATGCAATATAAAAGGAATCTGAACACATTCGCGCAAAAATGAAATGACCACAATTTTCTCCAAAACTATAACAGATGCAAACTTGTCCTGTGTGGTGGAGATGAGATTTGATAAAGTAAGTGGAAATTTAGTAAAAGTTTCATTTGGCTACTTTGCACTCTCGAGATAATCGTCACCATGTGCCATATGCAATATAAAAGGAATCTGAACACATTCGCGCAAAAATGAAATGACCACAATTTTCTCCAAAACTATAACAGATGCAAACTTGTCCTGTGTGGTGGAGATGAGATTTGATAAAGTAAGTGGAAATCCAGTAAAAGTTTCATTTGGCTACTTTGCACTCTCGAGATAATCGTCACCATGTGCCAAATGCAATATAAAAGGAATCTGAACACATTCCCGCAAAAATGAAATGACCACAATTTTCTCCAAAACTATAACAAATGCAAGCTTGTCCTGTGTGGTGGAGATGAGATTTGATAAAGTAAGTGGAAATCCAGTAAAAGTTTTATTTGGCTACTTTGCACTCTCGAGATAATCGTCACCATGTGCCAAATGCAATATAAAAGGAATCTGAACACATTCGCGCAAAAATAAAATGACCACAATTTTCTCCAAAACTATAACAGATGCAAACTTGTCCTGTGTAGTGGAGATGAGATTTGATAAAGTAAGTGGAAATTTAGTAAAAGTTTCATTTGGCTACTTTGCACTCTCGAGATAATCGTCACCATGTGCCAAATGCAATATAAAAGGAATCTGAACACATTCGCGCAAAATTGAAATGACCACAATTTTCTCCAAAACTATAACAGATGCAAACTTGTCCTGTGTGGTGGAGATGAGATTTGATAAAGTAAGTGGAAATCCAGTAAAAGTTTCATTTGGCTACTTTGCACTCTCGAGATAATCGTCACCATGTGCCAAATGCAATATAAAAGGAATCTGAACACATTCGCGCACAAATGAAATGACCACAATTTTCTCCAAAACTATAACAGATGCAAACTTGTCCTGTGTGGTGGAGATGAGATTTGATAAAGTAAGTGGAAATCCAGTAAAAGTTTCATTTGGCTACTTTGCACTCTCGAGATAATCGTCACCATGTGTCAAATGCAATATAAAAGGAATCTGAACACATTCGCGCAAAAATGAAATGACCACAATTTTCTCCAAAACTATAACAGATGCAAACTTGTCCTGTGTGGTGGAGATGAGATTTGATAAAGTAAGTGGAAATCCAGTAAAAGTTTCATTTGGCTACTTTGCACTCTCGAGATAATCGTCACCATGTGCCAAATGCAATATAAAAGGAATCTGAACACATTCGCGCAAAAATAAAATGACCACAATTTTCTTCAAAACTATAACAGATGCAAACTTGTCCTGTGTGGTGGAGATGAGATTTGATAAAGTAAGTGGAAATCCAGTAAAAGTTTCATTTGGCTACTTTGCACTCTCGAGATAATCGTCACCATGTGCCAAATGCAATATAAAAGGAATCTGAACACATTCGCGCAAAAATGAAATGACCACAATTTTCTCCAAAACTATAACAGATGCAAACTTGTCCTGTGTGGTGGAGATGAGATTTGATAAAGTAAGTGGAAATCCAGTAAAAGTTTCATTTGGCTACTTTGCACTCTCGAGATAATCTTCACCATGTGCCAAATGCAATATAAAAGGAATCTGAACACATTCGCGCAAAAATGAAATGACCACAATTTTCTCCAAAACTATAACAGATGCAAACTTGTCCTGTGTGGTGGAGATGAGATTTGATAAAGTAAGTGGAAATCCAGTAAAATTTTAATTTGGCTACTTTGCACTCTCGAGATAATCGTCACCATGTGCCAAATGCAATATAAAAGGAATCTGAACACATTCGCACAAAAATGAAATGACCACAATTTTCTCCAAAACTATAACAGATGCAAACTTGTCCTGTGTGGTGGAGATGAGATTTGATAAAGTAAGTGGAAATTTAGTAAAAGTTTCATTTGGCTACTTTGCACTCTCGAGATAATCGTCACCATGTGCCAAATGCAATATAAAAGGAATCTGAACACATTCCCGCAAAAATGAAATGACCACAATTTTCTCCAAAACTATAACAGATGCAAGCTTGTCCTGTGTGGTGGAGATGAGATTTGATAAAGTAAGTGGAAATCCAGTAAAAGTTTTATTTGGCTACTTTGCACTCTCGAGATAATCGTCACCATGTGCCAAATGCAATATAAAAGGAATCTGAACACATTCGCGCAAAAATAAAATGACCACAATTTTCTCCAAAACTATAACAGATGCAAACTTGTCCTGTGTAGTGGAGATGAGATTTGATAAAGTAAGTGGAAATTTAGTAAAAGTTTCATTTGGCTACTTTGCACTCTCGAGATAATCGTCACCATGTGCCAAATGCAATATAAAAGAAATCTGAACACATTCGCGCAAAATTGAAATGACCACAATTTTCTCCAAAACTATAACAGATGCAAACTTGTCCTGTGTGGTGGAGATGAGATTTGATAAAGTAAGTGGAAATCCAGTAAAAGTTTCATTTGGCTACTTTGCACTCTCGAGATAATCGTCACCATGTGCCAAATGCAATATAAAAGGAATCTGAACACATTCGCGCAAAAATGAAATGACCACAATTTTCTCCAAAACTATAACAGATGCAAACTTGTCCTGTGTGGTGGAGATGAGATTTGATAAAGTTGAAATCCAGTAAAAGTTTCCTTTGGCTACTTTGCACTCTCGAGATAATCGTCACCATGTGCCAAATGCAATATAAAAGGAATCTGAACACATTCGCGCAAAAATGAAATGACCACAATTTTCTCCAAAACTATAACAGATGCAAACTTGTCCTGTGTGGTGGAGATGAGATTTGATAAAGTAAGTGGAAATCCAGTAAAAGTTTCATTTGGCTACTTTGCACTCTCGAGATAATCGTCACCATGTGCCAAATGCAATATAAAAGGAATCTGAACACATTCGCACAAAAATGAAATGACCACAATTTTCTTCAAAACTATAACAGATGCAAACTTGTCCTGTGTGGTGGAGATGAGATTTGATAAATTAAGTGGAAATCCAGTAAAAGTTTCATTTGGCTACTTTGCACTCTCGAGATAATCGTCACCATGTGCCAAATGCAATATAAAAGGAATCTGAACACATTCGCGCAAAAATGAAATGACCACAATTTTCTCCAAAACTATAACAGATGCAAACTTGTCCTGTGTGGTGATGAGATTTGATAAAGTAAGTGAAAATTCATTAAAATTTTCATTTGGCTACTTTGCACTCTCGAGATAATCGTCACCATGTGCCAAATGCAATATAAAAGGAATCTGAACACATTCGCGCAAAAATGAAATGACCACAATTTTCTCCAAAACTATAACAGATGCAAACTTGTCCTGTGTGGTGGAGATGAGATTTGATAAAGTAAGTGGAAATTTAGTAAAAGTTTCATTTGGCTACTTTGCACTCTCGAGATAATCGTCATCATGTGCCAAATGCAATATAAAAGGAATCTGAACACATTCGCGCAAAATTGAAATGACCACAATTTTCTCCAAAACTATAACAGATGCAAACTTGTCCTGTGTGGTGGAGATGAGATTTGATAAAGTGGAAATCCAGTAAAAGTTTCATTTGGCTACTTTGCACTCTCGAGATAATCGTCACCATGTGCCAAATGCAATATAAAAGGAATCTGAACACATTCGCGCAAAAATGAAATGACCACAATTTTCTCCAAAACTATAACAGATGCAAACTTGTCCTGTGTGGTGGAGATGAGATTTGATAAAGTAAGTGGAAATCCAGTAAAAGTTTCATTTGGCTACTTTGCACTCTCAAGATAATCGTCACCATGTGCCAAATGCAATATAAAAGGAATCTGAACACATTCGCGCAAAAATGAAATGACCACATTTTTCTCCAAAACTATAACAGATGCAAACTTGTCCTGTGTGGTGGAGATGAGATTTGATAAAGTAAGTGGAAATCCAGTAAAAGTTTCATTTGGCTACTTTGCACTCTCGAGATAATCGTCACCATGTGCCAAATGCAATATAAAAGGAATCTGAACACATTCGCGCAAAAATGAAATGACCACAATTTTCTTCAAAACTATAACAGATGCAAACTTGTCCTGTGTGGTGGAGATGAGATTTGATAAAGTAAGTGGAAATCCAGTAAACGTTTCATTTGGCTACTTTGCACTCTCGAGATAATCGTCACCATGTGCCAAATGCAATATAAAAGGAATCTGAACACATTCGCGCAAAAATGAAATGACCACAATTTTCTCCAAAACTATAACAGATGCAAACTTGTCCTATGTGGTGGAGATGAGATTTGATAAAGTAAGTGGAAATTTAGTAAAAGTTTCATTTGGCTACTTTGCACTCTCGAGATAATCGTCACCATGTGCCATATGCAATATAAAAGGAATCTGAACACATAAAAGGAATCTGAACACATTCGCGCAAAAATGAAATGACCACAATTTTCTCCAAAACTATAACAGATGCAAACTTGTCCTGTGTGGTGGAGATGAGATTTGATAAAGTAAGTGGAAATCCAGTAAAATTTTCATTTGGCTACTTTGCACTCTCGAGATAATCGTCACCATGTGCCAAATGCAATATAAAAAGAATCTGAACACATTCGCGCAAAAATGAAATGACCACAATTTTCTCCAAAACTATAACAGATGCAAACTTGTCCTGTGTGGTGGAGATGAGATTTGATAAAGTAAGTGGAAATCAAGTAAAAGTTTCATTTGGCTACGTTGCACTCTCGAGATAATCGTCACCATGTGCCAAGTGCAATATAAAAGGAATCTGAACACATTCGCGCAAAAATGAAATGACCACAATTTTCTCCAAAACTATAACAGATGCAAACTTGTCCTGTGTGGTGGAGATGAGATTTGATAAAGTAAGTGGAAATCCAGTAAAAGTTTCATTTGGCTACTTTGCACTCTCGAGATAATCGTCACCATGTGCCAAATGCAATATAAAAGGAATCTGAACACATTCGCGCAAAAATGAAATAACCACAATTTTCTCCAAAACTATAACAGATGCAAACTTGTCCTGTGTGGTGGAGATGAGATTTGATAAAGTAAGTGGAAATCCAGTAAAAATTTCATTTGGCTACTTTGCACTCTCGAGATAATCGTCACCATGTGCCAAATGCAATATAAAAGGAATCTGAACACATTCGCGCAAAAATGAAATGACCACAATTTTCTCCAAAACTATAACAGATGCAAACTTGTCCTGTGTGGTGGAGATGAGATTTGATAAAGTAAGTGGAATTCCAGTAAAAGTTTCATTTGGCTACTTTGCACTCTCGAGATAATCGTCACCATGTGCCAAATGCAATATAAAAGGAATCTGAACACATTCGCGCAAAAATGAAATGACCACAATTTTCTCCAAAACTATAACAGATGCAAACTTGTCTTGTGTGGTGGAGATGAGATTTGATAAAATAAGTGGAAATCCAGTAAAAGTTTCATTTGGCTACTTTGCACTCTCGAGATAATCGTCACCATGAACCAAATTCAATATAAAAGGAATCTGAACATATTCGCGCAAAAATGAAATGACCACAATTTTCTCCAAAACTATAACAGATGCAAACTTGTCCTGTGTGGTGGAGATGAGATTTGATAAAGTAAGTGGAAATCCAGTAAAAGTTTCATTTGGCTACTTTGCACTCTCGAGATAATCGTCACCATGTGCCAAATGCAATATAAAAGGAATCTGAACACATTCGCACAAAAATGAAATGACCACAATTTTCTCCAAAACTATAACAGATGCAAACTTGTCCTGTGTGGTGGAGATGAGATTTGATAAAGTAAGTGGAAATCCAGTAAAATTTTCATTTGGCTACTTTGCACTCTCGAGATAATCGTCACCATGTGCCAAATGCAATATAAAAGGAATCTGAACATATTCGCGCAAAAATGAAATGACCACAATTTTCTCCAAAACTATAACAGATGCAAACTTGTCCTGTGTGGTGGAGATGAGATTTGATAAAGTAAGTGGAAATCCAGTAAAAGTTTCATTTGGCTACTTTGCACTCTCGAGATAATCGTCACCATGTGCCAAATGCAATATAAAAGGAATCTGAACACATTCGCGCAAAAATGAAATGACCACAATTTTCTCCAAAACTATAACAGATGCAAACTTGTCCTGTGTGGTGGAGATGAGATTTGATAAAGTAAGTGGAAATCCAGTAAAAGTTTCATTTGGCTACTTTGCACTCTCGAGATAATCGTCACCATGTGCCAAATGCAATATAAAAGGAATCTGAACACATTCGCGCAAAAATGAAATGACCACAATTTTCTCCAAAACTATAACAGATGCAAACTTGTCCTGTGTGGTGGAGATGATATTTGATAAAGTAAGTGGAAATCCTGTAAAAGTTTCATTTGGCTACTTTGCACTCTCGAGATAATCGTCACCATGTGCCAAATGCAATATAAAAGGAATCTGAACACATTCGCGCAAAAAATGAAATGACCACAATTTTCTCCAAAACTATAACAGATGCAAACTTGTCCTGTGTGGTGGAGATGAGATTTGATAAAGTAAGTTTAAATCCAGTAAAAGTTTCATTTGGCTACTTTGCACTCTCGAGATAATCGTCACCATGTGCCAAATGCAATATAAAAGGAATCTGAACACATTCGCGCAAAAATGAAATGACCACAATTTTCTCCAAAACTATAACAGATGCAAACTTGTCCTGTGTGGTGGAGATGAGATTTGATAAAGTAAGTGGTAATCCTGTAAAAGTTTCATTTGGCTACTTGGCACTCTCGAGATAATCGTCACCATGTGCCAAATGCAATATAAAAGGAATCTGAACACATTCGCGCAAAAATGAAATGACCACAATTTTCTCCAAAACTATAACAGATGCAAACTTGTCCTGTGTGGTGGAGATGAGATTTGATAAAGTAAGTGGAAATCCAGTAAAAGTTTCATTTGGCTACTTTGCACTCTCGAGATAATCGTCACCATGTGCCAAATGCAATATAAAAGGAATCTGAACACATTCGCGCAAAAATGAAATGACCACTATTTTCTCCAAAACTATAACAGATGCAAACTTGTCCTGTGTGGTGGTGATGAGATTTGATAAAGTAAGTAGAAATTTAGTAAAAGTTTCATTTGGCTACTTTGCACTCTCGAGATAATCGTCACCATGTGCCAAATGCAATATAAAAGGAATCTGAACACATTCGCGCAAAATTGAAATGACCACAATTTTCTCCAAAACTATAACAGATGCAAACTTGTCCTGTGTGGTGGAGATGAGATTTGATAACGTAAGTGGAAATCCAGTAAAAGTTTCATTTGGCTACTTTGCACTCTCGAGATAATCGTCACCATGTGCCAAATGCAATATAAAAGGAATCTGAACACATTCGCGCAAAAATGAAATGACCACAATTTTCTCCAAAACTATAACAGATGCAAACTTGTCCTGTGTGGTGGAGATGAGATTTGATAAAGTAAGTGGAAATCCAGTAAAAGTTTCATTTGGCTACTTTGCACTCTCGAGATAATCGTCACCATGTGCCAAATGCAATATAAAAGGAATCTGAACACATTCGCGCAAAAATGAAATGACCACAATTTTCTCCAAAACTATAACAGATGCAAACTTGTCCTGTGTGGTGGAGATGAGATTTGATAAAGTAAGTGGAAATCCAGTAAAAGTTTCATTTGGCTACGTTGTACTCTCGAGATAATCGTCACCATGTGCCAAGTGCAATATAAAAGGAATCTGAACACATTCGCGCAAAAATGAAATGACCACAATTTTCTCCAAAACTATAACAGATGCAAACTTGTCCTGTGTGGTGGAGATGAGATTTGATAAAGTAAGTGGAAATCCAGTAAAAGTTTCATTTGGCTACTTTGCACTCTCGAGATAATCGTCACCATGTGCCAAATGCAATATAAAAGGAATCTGAACACATTCGCGCAAAAATGAAATGACCACAATTTTCTCCAAAACTATAACAGATGCAAACTTGTCCTGTGTGGTGGAGATGAGATTTGATAAAGTAAGTGGAAATCCAGTAAAAGTTTCATTTGGCTACTTTGCACTCTCGAGATAATCGTCACCATGTGCCAAATGCAATATGAAAGGAATCTGAACACATTCCCGCAAAAATGAAATGACCACAATTTTCTCCAAAACTATAACAGATGCAAGCTTGTCCTGTGTGGTGGAGATGAGATTTGATAAAGTAAGTGGAAATCCAGTAAAAGTTTCATTTGGCTACTTTGCACTCTCGAGATAATCGTCACCATGTGCCAAATGCAATATAAAAGGAATCTGAACACATTCGCGCAAAAATAAAATGACCACAATTTTCTCCAAAACTGTAACAGATGCAAACTTGTCCTGTGTGGTGGAGATGAGATTTAATAAAGTAAGTGGAAATCCAGTAAAAGTTTCATTTGGCTACTTTGCACTCTCGAGATAATCGTCACCATGTGCCAAATGCAATATAAAAGGAATCTGAACACATTCGCGCAAAAATGAAATGACCACGATTTTCTCCAAAACTATAACAGATGCAAACTTGGCCTGTGTGGTGGAGATGAGATTTGCTAAAGTAAGTGGAAATCCAGTAAAAGTTTCATTTGGCTACTTTGCACTCTCGAGATAATCGTCACCATGTGCCAAATGCAATATAAAAGGAATCTGAACACATTCGCGCAAAAATGAAATGACCACAATTTTCTCCAAAACTATAACAGATGCAAACTTGTCCTGTGTGGTGGAGATGAGATTTGATAAAGTAAGTGGAAATCCAGTAAAAGTTTCATTTGGCTACTTTGCACTCTCGAGATAATCGTCACCATGTGCCAAATGCAATATAAAAGGAATCTGAACACATTCACGCAAAAATGAAATGACCACAATTTTCTCCAAAACTATAACAGATGCAAACTTGTCCTGTGTGGTGGAGATGAGATTTGATAAAGTAAGTGGAAATCCAGTAAAAGTTTCATTTGGCTACTTTGCACTCTCGAGATAATCGTCACCATGTGCCAAATGCAATATAAAAGGAATCTGAACACATTCGCGCAAAAATGAAATGACCACAATTTTCTCCAAAACTATAACAGATGCAAACTTGTCCTGTGTGGTGGAGATGAGATTTGATAAAGTAAGTGGAAATCCAGTAAAAGTTTCATTTGGCTACTTTGCACTCTCGAGATAATCGTCACCATGTGCCAAATGCAATATAAAAGAAATCTGAACACATTCGCGCAAAAATGAAATGACCACAATTTTCTCCAAAACTATAACAGATGCAAACTTGTCCTGTGTGGTGGAGATGAGATTTGATAAAGTAAGTGGAAATCCAGTAAAAGTTTCATTTGGCTACTTTGCACTCTCGAGATAATCGTCACCATGTGCCAAATGCAATATAAAAGGAATCTGAACACATTCGCGCAAAAATGAAATGACCACAATTTTCTCCAAAACTATAACAGATGCAAACTTGTCCTGTGTGGTGGAGATGAGATTTGATAAAGTAAGTGGAAATCCAGTAAAAGTTTCATTTGGCTACTTTGCACTCTCGAGATAATCGTCACCATGTGCCAAATGCAATATAAAAGGAATCTGAACACATTCGCGCAAAAATGAAATGACCACAATTTTCTCCAAAACTATAACAGATGCAAACTTGTCCTGTGTGGTGGAGATGAGATTTAATAAAGTAAGTGGAAATCCAGTAAAAGTTTCATTTGGCTACTTTGCACTCTCGAGATAATCGTCACCATGTGCCAAATGCAATATAAAAGGAATCTGAACACATTCGCGCAAAAATGAAATGACCACTATTTTCTCCAAAACTATAACAGATGCAAACTTGTCCTGTGTGGTGGAGATGAGATTTGATAAAGTAAGTGGAAATCCAGTAAAAGTTTCATTTGGCTACTTTGCACTCTCGAGATAATCGTCACCATGTGCCAAATGCAATATAAAAGGAATCTGAACACATTCGCGCAAAAATGAAATGACCACAATTTTCTCCAAAACTATAACAGATGCAAACTTGTCCTGTGTGGTGCAGATGAGATTTGATAAAGTAAGTGGAAATCCAGTAAAAGTTTCATTTGGCTACTTTGCACTCTCGAGATAATCGTCACCATGTGCCAAATGCAATATAAAAGGAATCTGAACACATTCGCGCAAAAATGAAATGACCACAATTTTCTCCAAAACTATAACAGATGCAAACTTGTCCTGTGTGGTGGAGATGAGATTTGATAAAGTAAGTGGAAATCCAGTAAAAGTTTCATTTGGCTACTTTGCACTCTCGAGATAATCGTCACCATGTGCCAAATGCAATATAAAAGGAATCTGAACACATTCGCGCAAAAATAAAATGACCACAATTTTCTCCAAAACTATAACAGATGCAAACTTGTCCTGTGTGGTGGAGATGAGATTTGATAAAGTAAGTAGAAATTTAGTAAAAGTTTCATTTGGCTACTTTGCACTCTCGAGATAATCGTCACCATGTGCCAAATGCAATATAAAAGGAATCTGAACACATTCGCGCAAAATTGAAATGACCACAATTTTCTCCAAAACTATAACAGATGCAAACTTGTCCTGTGTGGTGGAGATGAGATTTGATAACGTAAGTGGAAATCCAGTAAAAGTTTCATTTGGCTACTTTGCACTCTCGAGATAATCGTCACCATGTGCCAAATGCAATATAAAAGGAATCTGAACACATTCGCGCAAAAATGAAATGACCATAATTTTCTCCAAAACTATAACAGATGCAAACTTGTCCTGTGTGGTGGAGATGAGATTTGATAAAGTAAGTGGAAATCCAGTAAAAGTTTCATTTGGCTACTTTGCACTCTCGAGATAATCGTCACCATGTGCCAAATGCAATATAAAAGGAATCTGAACACATTCGCGCAAAAATGAAATGACCACAATTTTCTCCAAAACTATAACAGATGCAAACTTGTCCTGTGTGGTGGAGATGAGATTTGATAAAGTAAGTGGAAATCCAATAAAAGTTTCATTTGGCTACGTTGTACTCTCGAGATAATCGTCACCATGTGCCAAGTGCAATATAAAAGGAATCTGAACACATTCGCGCAAAAATGAAATGACCACAATTTTCTCCAAAACTATAACAGATGCAGACTTGTCCTGTGTGGTGGAGATGAGATTTGATAAAGTAAGTGGAAATCCAGTAAAAGTTTCATTTGGCTACTTTGCACTCTCGAGATAATCGTCACCATGTGCCAAATGCAATATAAAAGGAATCTGAACACATTCGCGCAAAAATGAAATGACCACAATTTTCTCCAAAACTATAACAGATGCAAACTTGTCCTGTGTGGTGGAGATGAGATTTGATAAAGTAAGTGGAAATCCAGTAAAAGTTTTATTTGGCTACTTTGCACTCTCGAGATAATCGTCACCATGTGCCAAATGCAATATAAAAGGAATCTGAACACATTCCCGCAAAAATGAAATGACCACAATTTTCTCCAAAACTATAACAGATGCAAGCTTGTCCTGTGTGGTGGAGATGAGATTTGATAAAGTAAGTGGAAATCCAGTAAAAGTTTCATTTGGCTACTTTGCACTCTCGAGATAATCGTCACCATGTGCCAAATGCAATATAAAAGGAATCTGAACACATTCGCGCAAAAATAAAATGACCACAATTTTCTCCAAAACTGTAACAGATGCAAACTTGTCCTGTGTGGTGGAGATGAGATTTAATATAGTAAGTGGAAATCCAGTAAAAGTTTCATTTGGCTACTTTGCACTCTCGAGATAATCGTCACCATGTGCCAAATGCAATATAAAAGGAATCTGAACACATTCGCGCAAAAATGAAATGACCACAATTTTCTCCAAAACTATAACAGATGCAAACTTGTCCTGTGTGGTGGAGATGAGATTTGATAAAGTAAGTGGAAATCCAGTAAAAGTTTCATTTGGCTACTTTGCACTCTCGAGATAATCGTCACCATGTGCCAAATGCAATATAAAAGGAATCTGAACACATTCGCGCAAAAATGAAATGACCACAATTTTCTTCAAAACTATAACAGATGCAAACTTGTCCTGTGTGGTGGAGATGAGATTTGATAAAGTAAGTGGAAATCCAGTAAAAGTTTCATTTGGCTACTTTGCACTCTCGAGATAATCGTCACCATGTGCCAAATGCAATATAAAAGGAATCTGAACACATTCGCGCAAAAATGAAATGACCACAATTTTCTCCAAAACTATAACAGATGCAAACTTGTCCTGTGTGGTGGAGATGAGATTTGATAAAGTAAGTGGAAATCCAGTAAAAGTTTCATTTGGCTACTTTGCACTCTCGAGATAATCGTCACCATGTGCCAAATGCAATATAAAAGGAATCTGAACACATTCGTGCAAAAATGAAATGACCACAATTTTCTCCAAAACTATAACAGATGCAAACTTGTCCTGTGTGGTGGAGATGAGATTTGATAAAGTAAGTGGAAATCCAGTAAAAGTTTTATTTGGCTACTTTGCACTCTCGAGATAATCGTCACCATGTGCCAAATGCAATATAAAAGGAATCTGAACACATTCGCGCAAAAATGAAATGACCACAATTTTCTCCAAAACTATAACAGATGCAAACTTGTCCTGTGTGGTGGAGATGAGATTTGATAAAGTAAGTGGAAATCCAGTAAAAGTTTCATTTGGCTACTTTGCACTCTCGAGATAATCGTCACCATGTGCCAAATGCAATATAAAAGGAATCTGAACACATTCGCGCAAAAATGAAATGACCACAATTTTCTCCAAAACTATAACAGATGCAAACTTGTCCTGTGTGGTGGAGATGAGATTTGATAAAGTAAGTGGAAATCCAGTAAAAGTTTCATTTGGCTACTTTGCACTCTCGAGATAATCGTCACCATGTGCCAAATGCAATATAAAAGGAATCTGAACACATTCGCGCAAAAATGAAATGACCACAATTTTCTCCAAAACTATAACAGATGCAAACTTGTCCTGTGTGGTGGAGATGAGATTTGATAAAGTAAGTGGAAATCCAGTAAAAGTTTCATTTGGCTACTTTGCACTCTCGAGATAATCGTCACCATGTGCCAAATGCAATATAAAAGGAATCTGAACACATTCGCGCAAAAATGAAATGACCACAATTTTCTCCAAAACTATAACAGATGCAAACTTGTCCTGTGTGGTGGAGATGAGATTTGATAAAGTAAGTGGAAATCCAGTAAAAGTTTCATTTGGCTACTTTGCACTCTCGAGATAATCGTCACCATGTGCCAAATGCAATATAAAAGGAATCTGAACACATTCGCGGAAAAATGAAATGACCACAATTTTCTCCAAAACTATAACAGATGCAAACTTGTCCTGTGTGGTGGAGATGAGATTTGATAAAGTAAGTGGAAATACAGTAAAAGTTTCATTTGGCTACTTTGCACTCTCGAGATAATCGTCACCATGTGCCAAATGCAACATAAAAGGAATCTGAACACATTCGCGCAAAAATGAAATGACCACAATTTTCTCCAAAACTATAACAGATGCAAACTTGTCCTGTGTGGTGGAGATGAGATTTGATAAAGTAAGTGGAAATCCAGTAAAAGTTTCATTTGGCTACTTTGCACTCTCGAGATAATCGTCACCATGTGCCAAATGCAATATAAAAGGAATCTGAACACATTCGCGCAAAAATGAAATGACCACAATTTTCTCCAAAACTATAACAGATGCAAACTTGTCCTGTGTGGTGGAGATGAGATTTGATAAAGTAAGTGGAAATCCAGTAAAAGTTTCATTTGGCTACTTTGCACTCTCGAGATAATCGTCACCATGTGCCAAATGCAATATAAAAGGAATCTGAACACATTCGCGCAAAAATGAAATGACCACAATTTTCTCCAAAACTATAACAGATGCAAACTTGTCCTGTGTGGTGGAGATGAGATTTGATAAAGTAAGTGGAAATCCAGTAAAAGTTTCATTTGGCTACTTTGCACTCTCGAGATAATCGTCACCATGTGCCAAATGCAATATAAAAGGAATCTGAACACATTCGCGCAAAAATGAAATGACCACAATTTTCTCCAAAACTATAACAGATGCAAACTTGTCCTGTGTGGTGGAGATGAGATTTGATAAAGTAAGTGGAAATCCAGTAAAAGTTTCATTTGGCTACTTTGCACTCTCGAGATAATCGTCACCATGTGCCAAATGCAATATAAAAGGAATCTGAACACATTCGCGCAAAAATGAAATGACCACAATTTTCTTCAAAACTATAACAGATGCAAACTTGTCCTGTGTGGTGGAGATGAGATTTGATAAAGTTGAAATCCAGTAAAAGTTTCCTTTGGCTACTTTGCACTCTCGAGATAATCGTCACCATGTGCCAAATGCAATATAAAAGGAATCTGAACACATTCGCGCAAAAATGAAATGACCACAATTTTCTCCAAAACTATAACAGATGCAAACTTGTCCTGTGTGGTGGAGATGAGATTTGATAAAGTAAGTGGAAATCCAGTAAAAGTTTCATTTGGCTACTTTGCACTCTCGAGATAATCGTCACCATGTGCCAAATGCAATATAAAAGGAATCTGAACACATTCGCACAAAAATGAAATGACCACAATTTTCTTCAAAACTATAACAGATGCAAACTTGTCCTGTGTGGTGGAGATGAGATTTGATAAATTAAGTGGAAATCCAGTAAAAGTTTCATTTGGCTACTTTGCACTCTCGAGATAATCGTCACCATGTGCCAAATGCAATATAAAAGGAATCTGAACACATTCGCGCAAAAATGAAATGACCACAATTTTCTCCAAAACTATAACAGATGCAAACTTGTCCTGTGTGGTGATGAGATTTGATAAAGTAAGTGGAAATTCAGTAAAATTTTCATTTGGCTACTTTGCACTCTCGAGATAATCGTCACCATGTGCCAAATGCAATATAAAAGGAATCTGAACACATTCGCGCAAAAATGAAATGACCACAATTTTCTCCAAAACTATAACAGATGCAAACTTGTCCTGTGTGGTGGAGATGAGATTTGATAAAGTAAGTGGAAATTTAGTAAAAGTTTCATTTGGCTACTTTGCACTCTCGAGATAATCGTCATCATGTGCCAAATGCAATATAAAAGGAATCTGAACACATTCGCGCAAAATTGAAATGACCACAATTTTCTCCAAAACTATAACAGATGCAAACTTGTCCTGTGTGGTGGAGATGAGATTTGATAAAGTGGAAATCCAGTAAAAGTTTCATTTGGCTACTTTGCACTCTCGAGATAATCGTCACCATGTGCCAAATGCAATATAAAAGGAATCTGAACACATTCGCGCAAAAATGAAATGACCACAATTTTCTCCAAAACTATAACAGATGCAAACTTGTCCTGTGTGGTGGAGATGAGATTTGATAAAGTAAGTGGAAATCCAGTAAAAGTTTCATTTGGCTACTTTGCACTCTCAAGATAATCGTCACCATGTGCCAAATGCAATATAAAAGGAATCTGAACACATTCGCGCAAAAATGAAATGACCACATTTTTCTCCAAAACTATAACAGATGCAAACTTGTCCTGTGTGGTGGAGATGAGATTTGATAAAGTAAGTGGAAATCCAGTAAAAGTTTCATTTGGCTACTTTGCACTCTCGAGATAATCGTCACCATGTGCCAAATGCAATATAAAAGGAATCTGAACACATTCGCGCAAAAATGAAATGACCACAATTTTCTTCAAAACTATAACAGATGCAAACTTGTCCTGTGTGGTGGAGATGAGATTTGATAAAGTAAGTGGAAATCCAGTAAACGTTTCATTTGGCTACTTTGCACTCTCGAGATAATCGTCACCATGTGCCAAATGCAATATAAAAGGAATCTGAACACATTCGCGCAAAAATGAAATGACCACAATTTTCTCCAAAACTATAACAGATGCAAACTTGTCCTATGTGGTGGAGATGAGATTTGATAAAGTAAGTGGAAATTTAGTAAAAGTTTCATTTGGCTACTTTGCACTCTCGAGATAATCGTCACCATGTGCCATATGCAATATAAAAGGAATCTGAACACATAAAAGGAATCTGAACACATTCGCGCAAAAATGAAATGACCACAATTTTCTCCAAAACTATAACAGATGCAAACTTGTCCTGTGTGGTGGAGATGAGATTTGATAAAGTAAGTGGAAATCCAGTAAAATTTTCATTTGGCTACTTTGCACTCTCGAGATAATCGTCACCATGTGCCAAATGCAATATAAAAAGAATCTGAACACATTCGCGCAAAAATGAAATGACCACAATTTTCTCCAAAACTATAACAGATGCAAACTTGTCCTGTGTGGTGGAGATGAGATTTGATAAAGTAAGTAAAAATCAAGTAAAAGTTTCATTTGGCTACGTTGCACTCTCGAGATAATCGTCACCATGTGCCAAGTGCAATATAAAAGGAATCTGAACACATTCGCGCAAAAATGAAATGACCACAATTTTCTCCAAAACTATAACAGATGCAAACTTGTCCTGTGTGGTGGAGATGAGATTTGATAAAGTAAGTGGAAATCCAGTAAAAGTTTCATTTGGCTACTTTGCACTCTCGAGATAATCGTCACCATGTGCCAAATGCAATATAAAAGGAATCTGAACACATTCGCGCAAAAATGAAATAACCACAATTTTCTCCAAAACTATAACAGATGCAAACTTGTCCTGTGTGGTGGAGATGAGATTTGATAAAGTAAGTGGAAATCCAGTAAAAATTTCATTTGGCTACTTTGCACTCTCGAGATAATCGTCACCATGTGCCAAATGCAATATAAAAGGAATCTGAACACATTCGCGCAAAAATGAAATGACCACAATTTTCTCCAAAACTATAACAGATGCAAACTTGTCCTGTGTGGTGGAGATGAGATTTGATAAAGTAAGTGGAATTCCAGTAAAAGTTTCATTTGGCTACTTTGCACTCTCGAGATAATCGTCACCATGTGCCAAATGCAATATAAAAGGAATCTGAACACATTCGCGCAAAAATGAAATGACCACAATTTTCTCCAAAACTATAACAGATGCAAACTTGTCTTGTGTGGTGGAGATGAGATTTGATAAAATAAGTGGAAATCCAGTAAAAGTTTCATTTGGCTACTTTGCACTCTCGAGATAATCGTCACCATGAACCAAATTCAATATAAAAGGAATCTGAACATATTCGCGCAAAAATGAAATGACCACAATTTTCTCCAAAACTATAACAGATGCAAACTTGTCCTGTGTGGTGGAGATGAGATTTGATAAAGTAAGTGGAAATCCAGTAAAAGTTTCATTTGGCTACTTTGCACTCTCGAGATAATCGTCACCATGTGCCAAATGCAATATAAAAGGAATCTGAACACATTCGCACAAAAATGAAATGACCACAATTTTCTCCAAAACTATAACAGATGCAAACTTGTCCTGTGTGGTGGAGATGAGATTTGATAAAGTAAGTGGAAATCCAGTAAAATTTTCATTTGGCTACTTTGCACTCTCGAGATAATCGTCACCATGTGCCAAATGCAATATAAAAGGAATCTGAACATATTCGCGCAAAAATGAAATGACCACAATTTTCTCCAAAACTATAACAGATGCAAACTTGTCCTGTGTGGTGGAGATGAGATTTGATAAAGTAAGTTGAAATCCAGTAAAAGTTTCATTTGGCTACTTTGCACTCTCGAGATAATCGTCACCATGTGCCAAATGCAATATAAAAGGAATCTGAACACATTCGCGCAAAAATGAAATGACCACAATTTTCTCCAAAACTATAACAGATGCAAACTTGTCCTGTGTGGTGGAGATGAGATTTGATAAAGTAAGTGGAAATCCAGTAAAAGTTTCATTTGGCTACTTTGCACTCTCGAGATAATCGTCACCATGTGCCAAATGCAATATAAAAGGAATCTGAA
This sequence comes from Anomaloglossus baeobatrachus, assembly GCF_048569485.1. NCBI lineage: Eukaryota > Metazoa > Chordata > Amphibia > Anura > Aromobatidae > Anomaloglossus > Anomaloglossus baeobatrachus. The sequence goes on along the minus strand of NW_027441816.1, from coordinate 435,362 downwards.
CACATTCGCGCAAAAATGAAATGACCACAATTTTCTCCAAAACTATAACAGATGCAAACTTGTCCTGTGTGGTGGAGATGATATTTGATAAAGTAAGTGGAAATCCTGTAAAAGTTTCATTTGGCTACTTTGCACTCTCGAGATAATCGTCACCATGTGCCAAATGCAATATAAAAGGAATCTGAACACATTCGCGCAAAAAATGAAATGACCACAATTTTCTCCAAAACTATAACAGATGCAAACTTGTCCTGTGTGGTGGAGATGAGATTTGATAAAGTAAGTTTAAATCCAGTAAAAGTTTCATTTGGCTACTTTGCACTCTCGAGATAATCGTCACCATGTGCCAAATGCAATATAAAAGGAATCTGAACACATTCGCGCAAAAATGAAATGACCACAATTTTCTCCAAAACTATAACAGATGCAAACTTGTCCTGTGTGGTGGAGATGAGATTTGATAAAGTAAGTGGAAATCCTGTAAAAGTTTCATTTGGCTACTTGGCACTCTCGAGATAATCGTCACCATGTGCCAAATGCAATATAAAAGGAATCTGAACACATTCGCGCAAAAATGAAATGACCACAATTTTCTCCAAAACTATAACAGATGCAAACTTGTCCTGTGTGGTGGAGATGAGATTTGATAAAGTAAGTGGAAATCCAGTAAAATTTTCATTTGGCTACTTTGCACTCTCGAGATAATCGTCACCATGTGCCAAATGCAATATAAAAAGAATCTGAACACATTCGCGCAAAAATGAAATGACCACAATTTTCTCCAAAACTATAACAGATGCAAACTTGTCCTGTGTGGTGGAGATGAGATTTGATAAAGTAAGTAAAAATCAAGTAAAAGTTTCATTTGGCTACGTTGCACTCTCGAGATAATCGTCACCATGTGCCAAGTGCAATATAAAAGGAATCTGAACACATTCGCGCAAAAATGAAATGACCACAATTTTCTCCAAAACTATAACAGATGCAAACTTGTCCTGTGTGGTGGAGATGAGATTTGATAAAGTAAGTGGAAATCCAGTAAAAGTTTCATTTGGCTACTTTGCACTCTCGAGATAATCGTCACCATGTGCCAAATGCAATATAAAAGGAATCTGAACACATTCGCGCAAAAATGAAATAACCACAATTTTCTCCAAAACTATAACAGATGCAAACTTGTCCTGTGTGGTGGAGATGAGATTTGATAAAGTAAGTGGAAATCCAGTAAAAATTTCATTTGGCTACTTTGCACTCTCGAGATAATCGTCACCATGTGCCAAATGCAATATAAAAGGAATCTGAACACATTCGCGCAAAAATGAAATGACCACAATTTTCTCCAAAACTATAACAGATGCAAACTTGTCCTGTGTGGTGGAGATGAGATTTGATAAAGTAAGTGGAATTCCAGTAAAAGTTTCATTTGGCTACTTTGCACTCTCGAGATAATCGTCACCATGTGCCAAATGCAATATAAAAGGAATCTGAACACATTCGCGCAAAAATGAAATGACCACAATTTTCTCCAAAACTATAACAGATGCAAACTTGTCTTGTGTGGTGGAGATGAGATTTGATAAAATAAGTGGAAATCCAGTAAAAGTTTCATTTGGCTACTTTGCACTCTCGAGATAATCGTCACCATGAACCAAATTCAATATAAAAGGAATCTGAACATATTCGCGCAAAAATGAAATGACCACAATTTTCTCCAAAACTATAACAGATGCAAACTTGTCCTGTGTGGTGGAGATGAGATTTGATAAAGTAAGTGGAAATCCAGTAAAAGTTTCATTTGGCTACTTTGCACTCTCGAGATAATCGTCACCATGTGCCAAATGCAATATAAAAGGAATCTGAACACATTCGCACAAAAATGAAATGACCACAATTTTCTCCAAAACTATAACAGATGCAAACTTGTCCTGTGTGGTGGAGATGAGATTTGATAAAGTAAGTGGAAATCCAGTAAAATTTTCATTTGGCTACTTTGCACTCTCGAGATAATCGTCACCATGTGCCAAATGCAATATAAAAGGAATCTGAACATATTCGCGCAAAAATGAAATGACCACAATTTTCTCCAAAACTATAACAGATGCAAACTTGTCCTGTGTGGTGGAGATGAGATTTGATAAAGTAAGTTGAAATCCAGTAAAAGTTTCATTTGGCTACTTTGCACTCTCGAGATAATCGTCACCATGTGCCAAATGCAATATAAAAGGAATCTGAACACATTCGCGCAAAAATGAAATGACCACAATTTTCTCCAAAACTATAACAGATGCAAACTTGTCCTGTGTGGTGGAGATGAGATTTGATAAAGTAAGTGGAAATCCAGTAAAAGTTTCATTTGGCTACTTTGCACTCTCGAGATAATCGTCACCATGTGCCAAATGCAATATAAAAGGAATCTGAACACATTCGCGCAAAAATGAAATGACCACAATTTTCTCCAAAACTATAACAGATGCAAACTTGTCCTGTGTGGTGGAGATGATATTTGATAAAGTAAGTGGAAATCCTGTAAAAGTTTCATTTGGCTACTTTGCACTCTCGAGATAATCGTCACCATGTGCCAAATGCAATATAAAAGGAATCTGAACACATTCGCGCAAAAAATGAAATGACCACAATTTTCTCCAAAACTATAACAGATGCAAACTTGTCCTGTGTGGTGGAGATGAGATTTGATAAAGTAAGTTTAAATCCAGTAAAAGTTTCATTTGGCTACTTTGCACTCTCGAGATAATCGTCACCATGTGCCAAATGCAATATAAAAGGAATCTGAACACATTCGCGCAAAAATGAAATGACCACAATTTTCTCCAAAACTATAACAGATGCAAACTTGTCCTGTGTGGTGGAGATGAGATTTGATAAAGTAAGTGGAAATCCTGTAAAAGTTTCATTTGGCTACTTGGCACTCTCGAGATAATCGTCACCATGTGCCAAATGCAATATAAAAGGAATCTGAACACATTCGCGCAAAAATGAAATGACCACAATTTTCTCCAAAACTATAACAGATGCAAACTTGTCCTGTGTGGTGGAGATGAGATTTGATAAAGTAAGTGGAAATCCAGTAAAAGTTTCATTTGGCTACTTTGCACTCTCGAGATAATCGTCACCATGTGCCAAATGCAATATAAAAGGAATCTGAACACATTCGCGCAAAAATGAAATGACCACTATTTTCTCCAAAACTATAACAGATGCAAACTTGTCCTGTGTGGTGGTGATGAGATTTGATAAAGTAAGTAGAAATTTAGTAAAAGTTTCATTTGGCTACTTTGCACTCTCGAGATAATCGTCACCATGTGCCAAATGCAATATAAAAGGAATCTGAACACATTCGCGCAAAATTGAAATGACCACAATTTTCTCCAAAACTATAACAGATGCAAACTTGTCCTGTGTGGTGGAGATGAGATTTGATAACGTAAGTGGAAATCCAGTAAAAGTTTCATTTGGCTACTTTGCACTCTCGAGATAATCGTCACCATGTGCCAAATGCAATATAAAAGGAATCTGAACACATTCGCGCAAAAATGAAATGACCACAATTTTCTCCAAAACTATAACAGATGCAAACTTGTCCTGTGTGGTGGAGATGAGATTTGATAAAGTAAGTGGAAATCCAGTAAAAGTTTCATTTGGCTACTTTGCACTCTCGAGATAATCGTCACCATGTGCCAAATGCAATATAAAAGGAATCTGAACACATTCGCGCAAAAATGAAATGACCACAATTTTCTCCAAAACTATAACAGATGCAAACTTGTCCTGTGTGGTGGAGATGAGATTTGATAAAGTAAGTGGAAATCCAGTAAAAGTTTCATTTGGCTACGTTGTACTCTCGAGATAATCGTCACCATGTGCCAAGTGCAATATAAAAGGAATCTGAACACATTCGCGCAAAAATGAAATGACCACAATTTTCTCCAAAACTATAACAGATGCAAACTTGTCCTGTGTGGTGGAGATGAGATTTGATAAAGTAAGTGGAAATCCAGTAAAAGTTTCATTTGGCTACTTTGCACTCTCGAGATAATCGTCACCATGTGCCAAATGCAATATAAAAGGAATCTGAACACATTCGCGCAAAAATGAAATGACCACAATTTTCTCCAAAACTATAACAGATGCAAACTTGTCCTGTGTGGTGGAGATGAGATTTGATAAAGTAAGTGGAAATCCAGTAAAAGTTTCATTTGGCTACTTTGCACTCTCGAGATAATCGTCACCATGTGCCAAATGCAATATGAAAGGAATCTGAACACATTCCCGCAAAAATGAAATGACCACAATTTTCTCCAAAACTATAACAGATGCAAGCTTGTCCTGTGTGGTGGAGATGAGATTTGATAAAGTAAGTGGAAATCCAGTAAAAGTTTCATTTGGCTACTTTGCACTCTCGAGATAATCGTCACCATGTGCCAAATGCAATATAAAAGGAATCTGAACACATTCGCGCAAAAATAAAATGACCACAATTTTCTCCAAAACTGTAACAGATGCAAACTTGTCCTGTGTGGTGGAGATGAGATTTAATAAAGTAAGTGGAAATCCAGTAAAAGTTTCATTTGGCTACTTTGCACTCTCGAGATAATCGTCACCATGTGCCAAATGCAATATAAAAGGAATCTGAACACATTCGCGCAAAAATGAAATGACCACGATTTTCTCCAAAACTATAACAGATGCAAACTTGGCCTGTGTGGTGGAGATGAGATTTGCTAAAGTAAGTGGAAATCCAGTAAAAGTTTCATTTGGCTACTTTGCACTCTCGAGATAATCGTCACCATGTGCCAAATGCAATATAAAAGGAATCTGAACACATTCGCGCAAAAATGAAATGACCACAATTTTCTCCAAAACTATAACAGATGCAAACTTGTCCTGTGTGGTGGAGATGAGATTTGATAAAGTAAGTGGAAATCCAGTAAAAGTTTCATTTGGCTACTTTGCACTCTCGAGATAATCGTCACCATGTGCCAAATGCAATATAAAAGGAATCTGAACACATTCACGCAAAAATGAAATGACCACAATTTTCTCCAAAACTATAACAGATGCAAACTTGTCCTGTGTGGTGGAGATGAGATTTGATAAAGTAAGTGGAAATCCAGTAAAAGTTTCATTTGGCTACTTTGCACTCTCGAGATAATCGTCACCATGTGCCAAATGCAATATAAAAGGAATCTGAACACATTCGCGCAAAAATGAAATGACCACAATTTTCTCCAAAACTATAACAGATGCAAACTTGTCCTGTGTGGTGGAGATGAGATTTGATAAAGTAAGTGGAAATCCAGTAAAAGTTTCATTTGGCTACTTTGCACTCTCGAGATAATCGTCACCATGTGCCAAATGCAATATAAAAGAAATCTGAACACATTCGCGCAAAAATGAAATGACCACAATTTTCTCCAAAACTATAACAGATGCAAACTTGTCCTGTGTGGTGGAGATGAGATTTGATAAAGTAAGTGGAAATCCAGTAAAAGTTTCATTTGGCTACTTTGCACTCTCGAGATAATCGTCACCATGTGCCAAATGCAATATAAAAGGAATCTGAACACATTCGCGCAAAAATGAAATGACCACAATTTTCTCCAAAACTATAACAGATGCAAACTTGTCCTGTGTGGTGGAGATGAGATTTGATAAAGTAAGTGGAAATCCAGTAAAAGTTTCATTTGGCTACTTTGCACTCTCGAGATAATCGTCACCATGTGCCAAATGCAATATAAAAGGAATCTGAACACATTCGCGCAAAAATGAAATGACCACAATTTTCTCCAAAACTATAACAGATGCAAACTTGTCCTGTGTGGTGGAGATGAGATTTGATAAAGTAAGTGGAAATCCAGTAAAAGTTTCATTTGGCTACTTTGCACTCTCGAGATAATCGTCACCATGTGCCAAATGCAATATAAAAGGAATCTGAACACATTCGCGCAAAAATGAAATGACCACAATTTTCTCCAAAACTATAACAGATGCAAACTTGTCCTGTGTGGTGCAGATGAGATTTGATAAAGTAAGTGGAAATCCAGTAAAAGTTTCATTTGGCTACTTTGCACTCTCGAGATAATCGTCACCATGTGCCAAATGCAATATAAAAGGAATCTGAACACATTCGCGCAAAAATGAAATGACCACAATTTTCTCCAAAACTATAACAGATGCAAACTTGTCCTGTGTGGTGGAGATGAGATTTGATAAAGTAAGTGGAAATCCAGTAAAAGTTTCATTTGGCTACTTTGCACTCTCGAGATAATCGTCACCATGTGCCAAATGCAATATAAAAGGAATCTGAACACATTCGCGCAAAAATAAAATGACCACAATTTTCTCCAAAACTATAACAGATGCAAACTTGTCCTGTGTGGTGGAGATGAGATTTGATAAAGTAAGTAGAAATTTAGTAAAAGTTTCATTTGGCTACTTTGCACTCTCGAGATAATCGTCACCATGTGCCAAATGCAATATAAAAGGAATCTGAACACATTCGCGCAAAATTGAAATGACCACAATTTTCTCCAAAACTATAACAGATGCAAACTTGTCCTGTGTGGTGGAGATGAGATTTGATAACGTAAGTGGAAATCCAGTAAAAGTTTCATTTGGCTACTTTGCACTCTCGAGATAATCGTCACCATGTGCCAAATGCAATATAAAAGGAATCTGAACACAATCGCGCAAAAATGAAATGACCATAATTTTCTCCAAAACTATAACAGATGCAAACTTGTCCTGTGTGGTGGAGATGAGATTTGATAAAGTAAGTGGAAATCCAGTAAAAGTTTCATTTGGCTACTTTGCACTCTCGAGATAATCGTCACCATGTGCCAAATGCAATATAAAAGGAATCTGAACACATTCGCGCAAAAATGAAATGACCACAATTTTCTCCAAAACTATAACAGATGCAAACTTGTCCTGTGTGGTGGAGATGAGATTTGATAAAGTAAGTGGAAATCCAATAAAAGTTTCATTTGGCTACGTTGTACTCTCGAGATAATCGTCACCATGTGCCAAGTGCAATATAAAAGGAATCTGAACACATTCGCGCAAAAATGAAATGACCACAATTTTCTCCAAAACTATAACAGATGCAGACTTGTCCTGTGTGGTGGAGATGAGATTTGATAAAGTAAGTGGAAATCCAGTAAAAGTTTCATTTGGCTACTTTGCACTCTCGAGATAATCGTCACCATGTGCCAAATGCAATATAAAAGGAATCTGAACACATTCGCGCAAAAATGAAATGACCACAATTTTCTCCAAAACTATAACAGATGCAAACTTGTCCTGTGTGGTGGAGATGAGATTTGATAAAGTAAGTGGAAATCCAGTAAAAGTTTTATTTGGCTACTTTGCACTCTCGAGATAATCGTCACCATGTGCCAAATGCAATATAAAAGGAATCTGAACACATTCCCGCAAAAATGAAATGACCACAATTTTCTCCAAAACTATAACAGATGCAAGCTTGTCCTGTGTGGTGGAGATGAGATTTGATAAAGTAAGTGGAAATCCAGTAAAAGTTTCATTTGGCTACTTTGCACTCTCGAGATAATCGTCACCATGTGCCAAATGCAATATAAAAGGAATCTGAACACATTCGCGCAAAAATAAAATGACCACAATTTTCTCCAAAACTGTAACAGATGCAAACTTGTCCTGTGTGGTGGAGATGAGATTTAATATAGTAAGTGGAAATCCAGTAAAAGTTTCATTTGGCTACTTTGCACTCTCGAGATAATCGTCACCATGTGCCAAATGCAATATAAAAGGAATCTGAACACATTCGCGCAAAAATGAAATGACCACAATTTTCTCCAAAACTATAACAGATGCAAACTTGTCCTGTGTGGTGGAGATGAGATTTGATAAAGTAAGTGGAAATCCAGTAAAAGTTTCATTTGGCTACTTTGCACTCTCGAGATAATCGTCACCATGTGCCAAATGCAATATAAAAGGAATCTGAACACATTCGCGCAAAAATGAAATGACCACAATTTTCTTCAAAACTATAACAGATGCAAACTTGTCCTGTGTGGTGGAGATGAGATTTGATAAAGTAAGTGGAAATCCAGTAAAAGTTTCATTTGGCTACTTTGCACTCTCGAGATAATCGTCACCATGTGCCAAATGCAATATAAAAGGAATCTGAACACATTCGCGCAAAAATGAAATGACCACAATTTTCTCCAAAACTATAACAGATGCAAACTTGTCCTGTGTGGTGGAGATGAGATTTGATAAAGTAAGTGGAAATCCAGTAAAAGTTTCATTTGGCTACTTTGCACTCTCGAGATAATCGTCACCATGTGCCAAATGCAATATAAAAGGAATCTGAACACATTCGTGCAAAAATGAAATGACCACAATTTTCTCCAAAACTATAACAGATGCAAACTTGTCCTGTGTGGTGGAGATGAGATTTGATAAAGTAAGTGGAAATCCAGTAAAAGTTTTATTTGGCTACTTTGCACTCTCGAGATAATCGTCACCATGTGCCAAATGCAATATAAAAGGAATCTGAACACATTCGCGCAAAAATGAAATGACCACAATTTTCTCCAAAACTATAACAGATGCAAACTTGTCCTGTGTGGTGGAGATGAGATTTGATAAAGTAAGTGGAAATCCAGTAAAAGTTTCATTTGGCTACTTTGCACTCTCGAGATAATCGTCACCATGTGCCAAATGCAATATAAAAGGAATCTGAACACATTCGCGCAAAAATGAAATGACCACAATTTTCTCCAAAACTATAACAGATGCAAACTTGTCCTGTGTGGTGGAGATGAGATTTGATAAAGTAAGTGGAAATCCAGTAAAAGTTTCATTTGGCTACTTTGCACTCTCGAGATAATCGTCACCATGTGCCAAATGCAATATAAAAGGAATCTGAACACATTCGCGCAAAAATGAAATGACCACAATTTTCTCCAAAACTATAACAGATGCAAACTTGTCCTGTGTGGTGGAGATGAGATTTGATAAAGTAAGTGGAAATCCAGTAAAAGTTTCATTTGGCTACTTTGCACTCTCGAGATAATCGTCACCATGTGCCAAATGCAATATAAAAGGAATCTGAACACATTCGCGCAAAAATGAAATGACCACAATTTTCTCCAAAACTATAACAGATGCAAACTTGTCCTGTGTGGTGGAGATGAGATTTGATAAAGTAAGTGGAAATCCAGTAAAAGTTTCATTTGGCTACTTTGCACTCTCGAGATAATCGTCACCATGTGCCAAATGCAATATAAAAGGAATCTGAACACATTCGCGGAAAAATGAAATGACCACAATTTTCTCCAAAACTATAACAGATGCAAACTTGTCCTGTGTGGTGGAGATGAGATTTGATAAAGTAAGTGGAAATACAGTAAAAGTTTCATTTGGCTACTTTGCACTCTCGAGATAATCGTCACCATGTGCCAAATGCAACATAAAAGGAATCTGAACACATTCGCGCAAAAATGAAATGACCACAATTTTCTCCAAAACTATAACAGATGCAAACTTGTCCTGTGTGGTGGAGATGAGATTTGATAAAGTAAGTGGAAATCCAGTAAAAGTTTCATTTGGCTACTTTGCACTCTCGAGATAATCGTCACCATGTGCCAAATGCAATATAAAAGGAATCTGAACACATTCGCGCAAAAATGAAATGACCACAATTTTCTCCAAAACTATAACAGATGCAAACTTGTCCTGTGTGGTGGAGATGAGATTTGATAAAGTAAGTGGAAATCCAGTAAAAGTTTCATTTGGCTACTTTGCACTCTCGAGATAATCGTCACCATGTGCCAAATGCAATATAAAAGGAATCTGAACACATTCGCGCAAAAATGAAATGACCACAATTTTCTCCAAAACTATAACAGATGCAAACTTGTCCTGTGTGGTGGAGATGAGATTTGATAAAGTAAGTGGAAATCCAGTAAAAGTTTCATTTGGCTACTTTGCACTCTCGAGATAATCGTCACCATGTGCCAAATGCAATATAAAAGGAATCTGAACACATTCGCGCAAAAATGAAATGACCACAATTTTCTCCAAAACTATAACAGATGCAAACTTGTCCTGTGTGGTGGAGATGAGATTTGATAAAGTAAGTGGAAATCCAGTAAAAGTTTCATTTGGCTACTTTGCACTCTCGAGATAATCGTCACCATGTGCCAAATGCAATATAAAAGGAATCTGAACACATTCGCGCAAAAATGAAATGACCACAATTTTCTTCAAAACTATAACAGATGCAAACTTGTCCTGTGTGGTGGAGATGAGATTTGATAAAGTAAGTGGAAATCCAGTAAAAGTTTCATTTGGCTACTTTGCACTCTCGAGATAATCGTCACCATGTGCCAAATGCAATATAAAAGGAATCTGAACACATTCGCGCAAAAATGAAATGACCACAATTTTCTCCAAAACTATAACAGATGCAAACTTGTCCTGTGTGGTGGAGATGAGATTTGATAAAGTAAGTGGAAATCCAGTAAAAGTTTCATTTGGCTACTTTGCACTCTCGAGATAATCGTCACCATGTGCCAAATGCAATATAAAAGGAATCTGAACACATTCGCGCAAAAATGAAATGACCACAATTTTCTCCAAAACTATAACAGATGCAAACTTGTCCTGTGTGGTGGAGATGAGATTTGATAAAGTAAGTGGAAATCCAGTAAAAGTTTCATTTGGCTACTTTGCACTCTCGAGATAATCGTCACCATGTGCCAAATGCAATATAAAAGGAATCTGAACACATTCGCGCAAAAATGAAATGACCACAATTTTCTCCAAAACTATAACAGATGCAAACTTGTCCTGTGTGGTGGAGATGAGATTTGATAAAGTAAGTGGAAATCCAGTAAAAGTTTCATTTGGCTACTTTGCACTCTCGAGATAATCGTCACCATGTGCCAAATGCAATATAAAAGGAATCTGAACACATTCGCGCAAAAATGAAATGACCACAATTTTCTCCAAAACTATAACAGATGCAAACTTGTCCTGTGTGGTGGAGATGAGATTTGATAAAGTAAGTGGAAATCCAGTAAAAGTTTCATTTGGCTACTTTGCACTCTCGAGATAATCGTCACCATGTGCCAAATGCAATATAAAAGGAATCTGAACACATTCGCGCAAAAATGAAATGACCACAATTTTCTCCAAAACTATAACAGATGCAAACTTGTCCTGTGTGGTGGAGATGAGATTTGATAAAGTAAGTGGAAATCCAGTAAAAGTTTCATTTGGCTACTTTGCACTCTCGAGATAATCGTCACCATGTGCCAAATGCAATATAAAAGGAATCTGAACACATTCGCGCAAAAATGAAATGACCACAATTTTCTCCAAAACTATAACAGATGCAAACTTGTCCTGTGTGGTGGAGATGAGATTTGATAAAGTAAGTGGAAATCCAGTAAAAGTTTCATTTGGCTACTTTGCACTCTCGAGATAATCGTCACCATGTGCCAAATGCAATATAAAAGGAATCTGAACACATTCGCGCAAAAATGAAATGACCACAATTTTCTCCAAAACTATAACAGATGCAAACTTGTCCTGTGTGGTGGAGATGAGATTTGATAAAGTAAGTGGAAATCCAGTAAAAGTTTCATTTGGCTACTTTGCACTCTCGAGATAATCGTCACCATGTGCCAAATGCAATATAAAAGGAATCTGAACACATTCGCGCAAAAATGAAATGACCACAATTTTCTTCAAAACTATAACAGATGCAAACTTGTCCTGTGTGGTGGAGATGAGATTTGATAAAGTAAGTGGAAATCCAGTAAAAGTTTCATTTGGCTACTTTGCACTCTCGAGATAATCGTCACCATGTGCCAAATGCAATATAAAAGGAATCTGAACACATTCGCGCAAAAATGAAATGACCACAATTTTCTCCAAAACTATAACAGATGCAAACTTGTCCTGTGTGGTGGAGATGAGATTTGATAAAGTAAGTGGAAATCCAGTAAAAGTTTCATTTGGCTACTTTGCACTCTCGAGATAATCGTCACCATGTGCCAAATGCAATATAAAAGGAATCTGAACACATTCGCGCAAAAATGAAATGACCACAATTTTCTCCAAAACTATAACAGATGCAAATTTGTCCTGTGTGGTGGAGATGAGATTTGATAACGTAAGTGGAAATCCAGTAAAATTTTCATTTGGCTACTTTGCACTCTCGAGATAATCGTCACCATGTGCCAAATGCAATATAAAATGAATCTGAACACATTCGCGCAAAAATGAAATGACCACAATTTTCTCCAAAACTATAACAGATGCAAACTTGTCCTGTGTGGTGGAGATGAGATTTGATAAAGTAAGTGGAAATTTAGTAAAAGTTTCATTTGGCTACTTTGCACTCTCGAGATAATCGTCACCATGTGCCATATGCAATATAAAAGGAATCTGAACACATTCGCGCAAAAATGAAATGACCACAATTTTCTCCAAAACTATACCAGATGCAAGCTTGTCCTGTGTGGTGGAGATAAGATTTGATAAAGTAAGTGGAAATCCAGTAAAAGTTTCATTTGGCTACTTTGCACTCTCGAGATAATCGTCACCATGTGCCAAATGCAATATAAAAGGAATCTGAACACATTCGCGCAAAAATGAAATGACCACAATTTTCTCCAAAACTATAACAGATGCAAACTTGTCCTGTGTGGTGGAGATGAGATTTGATAAAGTAAGTGGAAATCCAGTAAAAGTTTCATTTGGCTACTTTGCACTCTCGAGATAATCGTCACCATGTGCCAAATGCAATATAAAAGGAATCTGAACACATTCGCGCAAAAATGAAATGACCACAATTTTCTCCAAAACTATAACAGATGCAAACTTGTCCTGTGTGGTGGAGATGAGATTTAATAAAGTAAGTGGAAATCCAGTAAAAGTTTCATTTGGCTACTTTGCACTCTCGAGATAATCGTCACCATGTGCCAAATGCAATATAAAAGGAATCTGAACACATTCGCGCAAAAATGAAATGACCACAATTTTCTCCAAAACTATAACAGATGCAAACTTGTCCTGTGTGGTGGAGATGAGATTTGATAAAGTAAGTGGAAATCCAGTAAAAGTTTCATTTGGCTACTTTGCACTCTCGAGATAATCGTCACCATGTGCCAAATGCAATATAAAAGGAATCTGAACACATTCGCGCAAAAATGAAATGACCACAATTTTCTCCAAAACTATAACAGATGCAAACTTGTCCTGTGTGGTGGAGATGAGATTTGATAAAGTAAGTGGAAATCCAGTAAAAGTTTCATTTGGCTACTTTGCACTCTCGAGATAATCGTCACCATGTGCCAAATGCAATATAAAAGGAATCTGAACACATTCGCGCAAAAATGAAATGACCACAATTTTCTCCAAAACTATAACAGATGCAAACTTGTCCTGTGTGGTGGAGATGAGATTTGATAAAGTAAGTGGAAATCCAGTAAAAGTTTCATTTGGCTACTTTGCACTCTCGAGATAATCGTCACCATGTGCCAAATGCAATATAAAAGGAATCTGAACACATTCGCGCAAAAATGAAATGACCACAATTTTCTCCAAAACTATAACAGATGCAAACTTGTCCTGTGTGGTGGAGATGAGATTTGATAACGTAAGTGGAAATCCAGTAAAATTTTCATTTGGCTACTTTGCACTCTCGAGATAATCGTCACCATGTGCCAAATGCAATATAAAAGGAATCTGAACACATTCGCGCAAAAATGAAATGACCACAATTTTCTCCAAAACTATAACAGATGCAAACTTGTCCTGTGTGGTGGAGATGAGATTTGATAAAGTAAGTGGAAATTTAGTAAAAGTTTCATTTGGCTACTTTGCACTCTCGAGATAATCGTCACCATGTGCCATATGCAATATAAAAGGAATCTGAACACATTCGCGCAAAAATGAAATGACCACAATTTTCTCCAAAACTATACCAGATGCAAGCTTGTCCTGTGTGGTGGAGATAAGATTTGATAAAGTAAGTGGAAATCCAGTAAAAGTTTCATTTGGCTACTTTGCACTCTCGAGATAATCGTCACCATGTGCCAAATGCAATATAAAAGGAATCTGAACACATTCGCGCAAAAATGAAATGACCACAATTTTCTCCAAAACTATAACAGATGCAAACTTGTCCTGTGAGGTGGAGATGAGATTTGATAAAGTAAGTGGAAATCCAGTAAAAGTTTCATTTGGCTACTTTGCACTCTCGAGATAATCGTCACCATGTGCCAAATGCAATATAAAAGGAATCTGAACACATTCGCGCAAAAATGAAATGACCACAATTTTCTCCAAAACTATAACAGATGCAAACTTGTCCTGTGTGGTGGAGATGAGATTTGATAAAGTAAGTGGAAATTTAGTAAAAGTTTCATTTGGCTACTTTGCACTCTCGAGATAATCGTCACCATGTGCCAAATGCAATATAAAAGGAATCTGAACACATTCGCGCAAAAATGAAATGACCACAATTTTCTCCAAAACTATAACAGATGCAAGCTTGTCCTGTGTGGTGGAGATGAGATTTGATAAAGTAAGTGGAAATCCAATAAAAGTTTCATTTGGCTACTTTGCACTCTCGAGATAATCGTCACCATGTGCCAAATGCAATATAAAAGGAATCTGAACACATTCGCGCAAAAATGAAATGACCACAATTTTCTCCAAAACTATAACAGATGCAAACTTGTCCTGTGTGGTGGAGATGAGATTTGATAAAGTAAGTGGAAATCCAGTAAAAGTTTCATTTGGCTACTTTGCACTCTCGAGATAATCGTCACCATGTGCCAAATGCAATATAAAAGGAATCTGAACACATTCGCGCAAAAATGAAATGACCACAATTTTCTCCAAAACTATAACAGATGCAAACTTGTCCTGTGTGGTGGAGATGAGATTTGATAACGTAAGTGGAAATCCAGTAAAATTTTCATTTGGCTACTTTGCACTCTCGAGATAATTGTCACCATGTGCCAAATGCAATATAAAAGGAATCTGAACACATTCGCGCAAAAATGAAATGACCACAATTTTCTCCAAAACTATAACAGATGCAAACTTGTCCTGTGTGGTGGAGATGAGATTTGATAAAGTAAGTGGAAATTTAGTAAAAGTTTCATTTGGCTACTTTGCACTCTCGAGATAATCGTCACCATGTGCCATATGCAATATAAAAGGAATCTGAACACATTCGCGCAAAAATGAAATGACCACAATTTTCTCCAAAACTATACCAGATGCAAGCTTGTCCTGTGTGGTGGAGATAAGATTTGATAAAGTAAGTGGAAATCCAGTAAAAGTTTCATTTGGCTACTTTGCACTCTCGAGATAATCGTCACCATGTGCCAAATGCAATATAAAAGGAATCTGAACACATTCGCGCAAAAATGAAATGACCACAATTTTCTCCAAAACTATAACAGATGCAAACTTGTCCTGTGTGGTGGAGATGAGATTTGATAAAGTAAGTGGAAATCCAGTAAAAGTTTCATTTGGCTACTTTGCACTCTCGAGATAATCGTCACCATGTGCCAAATGCAATATAAAAGGAATCTGAACACATTCGCGCAAAAATGAAATGACCACAATTTTCTCCAAAACTATAACAGATGCAAACTTGTCCTGTGTGGTGGAGATGAGATTTGATAAAGTAAGTGGAAATTTAGTAAAAGTTTCATTTGGCTACTTTGCACTCTCGAGATAATCGTCACCATGTGCCAAATGCAATATAAAAGGAATCTGAACACATTCGCGCAAAAATGAAATGACCACAATTTTCTCCAAAACTATAACAGATGCAAGCTTGTCCTGTGTGGTGGAGATGAGATTTGATAAAGTAAGTGGAAATCCAATAAAAGTTTCATTTGGCTACTTTGCACTCTCGAGATAATCGTCACCATGTGCCAAATGCAATATAAAAGGAATCTGAACACATTCGCGCAAAAATGAAATGACCACAATTTTCTCCAAAACTATAACAGATGCAAACTTGTCCTGTGTGGTGGAGATGAGATTTGATAAAGTAAGTGGAAATCCAGTAAAAGTTTCATTTGGCTACTTTGCACTCTCGAGATAATCGTCACCATGTGCCAAATGCAATATAAAAGGAATCTGAACACATTCGCGCAAAAATGAAATGACCACAATTTTCTCCAAAACTATAACAGATGCAAACTTGTCCTGTGTGGTGGAGATGAGATTTAATAAAGTAAGTGGAAATCCAGTAAAAGTTTCATTTGGCTACTTTGCACTCTCGAGATAATCGTCACCATGTGCCAAATGCAATATAAAAGGAATCTGAACACATTCGCGCAAAAATGAAATGACCACAATTTTCTCCAAAACTATAACAGATGCAAACTTGTCCTGTGTGGTGGAGATGAGATTTGATAAGGTAAGTGGAAATCCAGTAAAAGTTTCATTTGGCTACTTTGCACTCTCGAGATAATCGTCACCATGTGCCAAATGCAATATAAAAGGAATCTGAACACATTCGCGCAAAAATGAAATGACCACAATTTTCTCCAAAACTATAACAGATGCAAACTTGTCCTGTGTGGTGGAGATGAGATTTGATAAAGTAAGTGGAAATCCAGTAAAAGTTTCATTTGGCTACTTTGCACTCTCGAGATAATCGTCACCATGTGCCAAATGCAATATAAAAGGAATCTGAACACATTCGCGCAAAAATGAAATGACCACAATTTTCTTCAAAACTATAACAGATGCAAACTTGTCCTGTGTGGTGGAGATGAGATTTGATAAAGTAAGTGGAAATCCAGTAAAAGTTTCATTTGGCTACTTTGCACTCTCGAGATAATCGTCACCATGTGCCAAATGCAATATAAAAGGAATCTGAACACATTCGCGCAAAAATGAAATGACCACAATTTTCTCCAAAACTATAACAGATGCAAACTTGTCCTGTGTGGTGGAGATGAGATTTGATAAAGTAAGTGGAAATCCAGTAAAAGTTTCATTTGGCTACTTTGCACTCTCGAGATAATCGTCACCATGTGCCAAATGCAATATAAAAGGAATCTGAACACATTCGCGCAAAAATGAAATGACCACAATTTTCTCCAAAACTATAACAGATGCAAACTTGTCCTGTGTGGTGGAGATGAGATTTGATAACGTAAGTGGAAATCCAGTAAAATTTTCATTTGGCTACTTTGCACTCTCGAGATAATCGTCACCATGTGCCAAATGCAATATAAAAGGAATCTGAACACATTCGCGCAAAAATGAAATGACCACAATTTTCTCCAAAACTATAACAGATGCAAACTTGTCCTGTGTGGTGGAGATGAGATTTGATAAAGTAAGTGGAAATTTAGTAAAAGTTTCATTTGGCTACTTTGCACTCTCGAGATAATCGTCACCATGTGCCATATGCAATATAAAAGGAATCTGAACACATTCGCGCAAAAATGAAATGACCACAATTTTCTCCAAAACTATACCAGATGCAAGCTTGTCCTGTGTGGTGGAGATAAGATTTGATAAAGTAAGTGGAAATCCAGTAAAAGTTTCATTTGGCTACTTTGCACTCTCGAGATAATCGTCACCATGTGCCAAATGCAATATAAAAGGAATCTGAACACATTCGCGCAAAAATGAAATGACCACAATTTTCTCCAAAACTATAACAGATGCAAACTTGTCCTGTGTGGTGGAGATGAGATTTGATAAAGTAAGTGGAAATCCAGTAAAAGTTTCATTTGGCTACTTTGCACTCTCGAGATAATCGTCACCATGTGCCAAATGCAATATAAAAGGAATCTGAACACATTCGCGCAAAAATGAAATGACCACAATTTTCTCCAAAACTATAACAGATGCAAACTTGTCCTGTGTGGTGGAGATGAGATTTGATAAAGTAAGTGGAAATTTAGTAAAAGTTTCATTTGGCTACTTTGCACTCTCGAGATAATCGTCACCATGTGCCAAATGCAATATAAAAGGAATCTGAACACATTCGCGCAAAAATGAAATGACCACAATTTTCTCCAAAACTATAACAGATGCAAACTTGTCCTGTGTGGTGGAGATGAGATTTGATAAAGTAAGTGGAAATCCAGTAAAAGTTTCATTTGGCTACTTTGCACTCTCGAGATAATCGTCACCATGTGCCAAATGCAATATAAAAGGAATCTGAACACATTCGCGCAAAAATGAAATGACCACAATTTTCTCCAAAACTATAACAGATGCAAACTTGTCCTGTGTGGTGGAGATGAGATTTAATAAAGTAAGTGGAAATCCAGTAAAAGTTTCATTTGGCTACTTTGCACTCTCGAGATAATCGTCACCATGTGCCAAATGCAATATAAAAGGAATCTGAACACATTCGCGCAAAAATGAAATGACCACAATTTTCTCCAAAACTATAACAGATGCAAACTTGTCCTGTGTGGTGGAGATGAGATTTGATAAGGTAAGTGGAAATCCAGTAAAAGTTTCATTTGGCTACTTTGCACTCTCGAGATAATCGTCACCATGTGCCAAATGCAATATAAAAGGAATCTGAACACATTCGCGCAAAAATGAAATGACCACAATTTTCTCCAAAACTATAACAGATGCAAACTTGTCCTGTGTGGTGGAGATGAGATTTGATAAAGTAAGTGGAAATCCAGTAAAAGTTTCATTTGGCTACTTTGCACTCTCGAGATAATCGTCACCATGTGCCAAATGCAATATAAAAGGAATCTGAACACATTCGCGCAAAAATGAAATGACCACAATTTTCTTCAAAACTATAACAGATGCAAACTTGTCCTGTGTGGTGGAGATGAGATTTGATAAAGTAAGTGGAAATCCAGTAAAAGTTTCATTTGGCTACTTTGCACTCTCGAGATAATCGTCACCATGTGCCAAATGCAATATAAAAGGAATCTGAACACATTCGCGCAAAAATGAAATGACCACAATTTTCTCCAAAACTATAACAGATGCAAACTTGTCCTGTGTGGTGGAGATGAGATTTGATAAAGTAAGTGGAAATCCAGTAAAAGTTTCATTTGGCTACTTTGCACTCTCGAGATAATCGTCACCATGTGCCAAATGCAATATAAAAGGAATCTGAACACATTCGCGCAAAAATGAAATGACCACAATTTTCTCCAAAACTATAACAGATGCAAACTTGTCCTGTGTGGTGGAGATGAGATTTGATAACGTAAGTGGAAATCCAGTAAAATTTTCATTTGGCTACTTTGCACTCTCGAGATAATCGTCACCATGTGCCAAATGCAATATAAAAGGAATCTGAACACATTCGCGCAAAAATGAAATGACCACAATTTTCTCCAAAACTATAACAGATGCAAACTTGTCCTGTGTGGTGGAGATGAGATTTGATAAAGTAAGTGGAAATTTAGTAAAAGTTTCATTTGGCTACTTTGCACTCTCGAGATAATCGTCACCATGTGCCATATGCAATATAAAAGGAATCTGAACACATTCGCGCAAAAATGAAATGACCACAATTTTCTCCAAAACTATACCAGATGCAAGCTTGTCCTGTGTGGTGGAGATAAGATTTGATAAAGTAAGTGGAAATCCAGTAAAAGTTTCATTTGGCTACTTTGCACTCTCGAGATAATCGTCACCATGTGCCAAATGCAATATAAAAGGAATCTGAACACATTCGCGCAAAAATGAAATGACCACAATTTTCTCCAAAACTATAACAGATGCAAACTTGTCCTGTGTGGTGGAGATGAGATTTGATAAAGTAAGTGGAAATCCAGTAAAAGTTTCATTTGGCTACTTTGCACTCTCGAGATAATCGTCACCATGTGCCAAATGCAATATAAAAGGAATCTGAACACATTCGCGCAAAAATGAAATGACCACAATTTTCTCCAAAACTATAACAGATGCAAACTTGTCCTGTGTGGTGGAGATGAGATTTGATAAAGTAAGTGGAAATTTAGTAAAAGTTTCATTTGGCTACTTTGCACTCTCGAGATAATCGTCACCATGTGCCAAATGCAATATAAAAGGAATCTGAACACATTCGCGCAAAAATGAAATGACCACAATTTTCTCCAAAACTATAACAGATGCAAGCTTGTCCTGTGTGGTGGAGATGAGATTTGATAAAGTAAGTGGAAATCCAATAAAAGTTTCATTTGGCTACTTTGCACTCTCGAGATAATCGTCACCATGTGCCAAATGCAATATAAAAGGAATCTGAACACATTCGCGCAAAAATAAAATGACCACAATTTTCTCCAAAACTAAAACAGATGCAAACTTGTCCTGTGTGGTGGAGATGAGATTTAATAAAGTAAGTGGAAATCCAGTAAAAGTTTCATTTGGCTACTTTGCACTCTCGAGATAATCGTCACCATGTGCCAAATGCAATATAAAAGGAATCTGAACACATTCGCGCAAAAATGAAATGACCACAATTTTCTCCAAAACTATAACAGATGCAAACTTGTCCTGTGTGGTGGAGATGAGATTTGATAAAGTAAGTGGAAATCCAGTAAAAGTTTCATTTGGCTACTATGCACTCTCGAGATAATCGTCACCATGTGCCAAATGCAATATAAAAGGAATCTGAACACATTCGCGCAAAAATGAAATGACCACAATTTTCTCCAAAACTATAACAGATGCAAACTTGTCCTGTGTGGTGGAGATGAGATTTGATAAAGTAAGTGGAAATCCAGTAAAAGTTTCATTTGGCTACTTTGCACTCTCGAGATAATCGTCACCATGTGCCAAATGCAATATAAAAGGAATCTGAACACATTCGCGCAAAAATGAAATGACCACAATTTTCTTCAAAACTATAACAGATGCAAACTTGTCCTGTGTGGTGGAGATGAGATTTGATAAAGTAAGTGGAAATCCAGTAAAAGTTTCATTTGGCTACTTTGCACTCTCGAGATAATCCTCACCATGTGCCAAATGCAATATAAAAGGAATCTGAACACATTCGCGCAAAAATGAAATGACCACAATTTTCTCCAAAACTATAACAGATGCAAACTTGTCCTGTGTGGTGGAGATGAGATTTGATAAAGTAAGTGGAAATCCAGTAAAAGTTTCATTTGGCTACTTTGCACTCTCGAGATAATCGTCACCATGTGCCAAATGCAATATAAAAGGAATCTGAACACATTCGCGCAAAAATGAAATGACCACAATTTTCTCCAAAACTATAACAGATGCAAACTTGTCCTGTGTGGTGGAGATGAGATTTGATAACGTAAGTGGAAATCCAGTAAAAGTTTCATTTGGCTACTTTGCACTCTCGAGATAATCGTCACCATGTGCCAAATGCAATATAAAAGGAATCTGAACACATTCGCGCAAAAATGAAATGACCACAATTTTCTCCAAAACTATAACAGATGCAAACTTGTCCTGTGTGGTGGAGATGAGATTTGATAAAGTAAGTGGAAATCCAGTAAAAGTTTCATTTGGCTACTTTGCACTCTCGAGATAATCGTCACCATGTGCCAAATGCAATATAAAAGGAATCTGAACACATTCGCGCAAAAATAAAATGACCACAATTTTCTCCAAAACTAAAACAGATGCAAACTTGTCCTGTGTGGTGGAGATGAGATTTAATAAAGTAAGTGGAAATCCAGTAAAAGTTTCATTTGGCTACTTTGCACTCTCGAGATAATCGTCACCATGTGCCAAATGCAATATAAAAGGAATCTGAACACATTCGCGCAAAAATGAAATGACCACAATTTTCTCCAAAACTATAACAGATGCAAACTTGTCCTGTGTGGTGGAGATGAGATTTGATAAAGTAAGTGGAAATCCAGTAAAAGTTTCATTTGGCTACTTTGCACTCTCGAGATAATCGTCACCATGTGCCAAATGCAATATAAAAGGAATCTGAACACATTCGCGCAAAAATGAAATGACCACAATTTTCTCCAAAACTATAACAGATGCAAACTTGTCCTGTGTGGTGGAGATGAGATTTGATAAAGTAAGTGGAAATCCAGTAAAAGTTTCATTTGGCTACTTTGCACTCTCGAGATAATCGTCACCATGTGCCAAATGCAATATAAAAGGAATCTGAACACATTCGCGCAAAAATGAAATGACCACAATTTTCTTCAAAACTATAACAGATGCAAACTTGTCCTGTGTAGTGGAGATGAGATTTGATAAAGTAAGTGGAAATCCAGTAAAAGTTTCATTTGGCTACTTTGCACTCTCGAGATAATCGTCACCATGTGCCAAATGCAATATAAAAGGAATCTGAACACATTCGCGCAAAAATGAAATGACCACAATTTTCTCCAAAACTATAACAGATGCAAACTTGTCCTGTGTGGTGGAGATGAGATTTGATAAAGTAAGTGGAAATCCAGTAAAAGTTTCATTTGGCTACTTTGCACTCTCGAGATAATCGTCACCATGTGCCAAATGCAATATAAAAGGAATCTGAACACATTCGCGCAAAAATGAAATGACCACAATTTTCTCCAAAACTATAACAGATGCAAACTTGTCCTGTGTGGTGGAGATGAGATTTGATAACGTAAGTGGAAATCCAGTAAAATTTTCATTTGGCTACTTTGCACTCTCTAGATAATCGTCACCATGTGCCAAATGCAATATAAAAGGAATCTGAACACATTCGCGCAAAAATGAAATGACCACAATTTTCTCCAAAACTATAACAGATGCAAACTTGTCCTGTGTGGTGGAGATGAGATTTGATAAAGTAAGTGGAAATTTAGTAAAAGTTTCATTTGGCTACTTTGCACTCTCGAGATAATCGTCACCATGTGCCATATGCAATATAAAAGGAATCTGAACACATTCGCGCAAAAATGAAATGACCACAATTTTCTCCAAAACTATACCAGATGCAAGCTTGTCCTGTGTGGTGGAGATAAGATTTGATAAAGTAAGTGGAAATCCAGTAAAAGTTTCATTTGGCTACTTTGCACTCTCGAGATAATCGTCACCATGTGCCAAATGCAATATAAAAGGAATCTGAACACATTCGCGCAAAAATGAAATGACCACAATTTTCTCCAAAACTATAACAGATGCAAACTTGTCCTGTGTGGTGGAGATGAGATTTGATAAAGTAAGTGGAAATTTAGTAAAAGTTTCATTTGGCTACTTTGCACTCTCGAGATAATCGTCACCATGTGCCAAATGCAATATAAAAGGAATCTGAACACATTCCCGCAAAAATGAAATGACCACAATTTTCTCCAAAACTATAACAGATGCAAGCTTGTCCTGTGTGGTGGAGATGAGATTTGATAAAGTAAGTGGAAATCCAATAAAAGTTTCATTTGGCTACTTTGCACTCTCGAGATAATCGTCACCATGTGCCAAATGCAATATAAAAGGAATCTGAACACATTCGCGCAAAAATAAAATGACCACAATTTTCTCCAAAACTAAAACAGATGCAAACTTGTCCTGTGTGGTGGAGATGAGATTTAATAAAGTAAGTGGAAATCCAGTAAAAGTTTCATTTGGCTACTTTGCACTCTCGAGATAATCGTCACCATGTGCCAAATGCAATATAAAAGGAATCTGAACACATTCGCGCAAAAATGAAATGACCACAATTTTCTCCAAAACTATAACAGATGCAAACTTGTCCTGTGTGGTGGAGATGAGATTTGATAAACTAAGTGGAAATCCAGTAAAAGTTTCATTTGGCTACTTTGCACTCTCGAGATAATCGTCACCATGTGCCAAATGCAATATAAAAGGAATCTGAACACATTCGCGCAAAAATGAAATGACCACAATTTTCTCCAAAACTATAACAGATGCAAACTTGTCCTGTGTGGTGGAGATGAGATTTGATAAAGTAAGTGGAAATCCAGTAAAAGTTTCATTTGGCTACTTTGCACTCTCGAGATAATCGTCACCATGTGCCAAATGCAATATAAAAGGAATCTGAACACATTCGCGCAAAAATGAAATGACCACAATTTTCTTCAAAACTATAACAGATGCAAACTTGTCCTGTGTGGTGGAGATGAGATTTGATAAAGTAAGTGGAAATCCAGTAAAAGTTTCATTTGGCTACTTTGCACTCTCGAGATAATCCTCACCATGTGCCAAATGCAATATAAAAGGAATCTGAACACATTCGCGCAAGAATGAAATGACCACAATTTTCTCCAAAACTATAACAGATGCAAACTTGTCCTGTGTGGTGGAGATGAGATTTGATAAAGTAAGTGGAAATCAAGTAAAAGTTTCATTTGGCTACTTTGCACTCTCGAGATAATCGTCACCATGTGCCAAATGCAATATAAAAGGAATCTGAACACATTCGCGCAAAAATGAAATGACCACAATTTTCTCCAAAACTATAACAGATGCAAACTTGTCCTGTGTGGTGGAGATGAGATTTGATAACGTAAGTGGAAATCCAGTAAAAGTTTCATTTGGCTACTTTGCACTCTCGAGATAATCGTCACCATGTGCCAAATGCAATATAAAAGGAATCTGAACACATTCGCGCAAAAATGAAATGACCACAATTTTCTCCAAAACTATAACAGATGCAAACTTGTCCTGTGTGGTGGAGATGAGATTTGATAAAGTAAGTGGAAATCCAGTAAAAGTTTCATTTGGCTACTTTGCACTCTCGAGATAATCGTCACTATGTGCCAAATAAAGAAAAAAAAGAGAAAAAAAAGGGGAACCAGCACGATCTGAAATTGGCATGCATCATATAAAAAGTGAAAATTCACAAATTTATTCCAACTGTACTATAATAAAAAAAAATGAGATTTTTAGCAAATAATTGATCAATTTTTTGAGCCACCCCTGCCAACGTCACGGCAAATCTCAATAGGGGGGTCCTACTCTACATTCTGTATTTCATGTGCCATGCGGCCTCCTAGATAAAGTTAAAAGCAGAACCATAATGGAGCACACATACCTGCAACCTGTATATAGCCGCTTCCATGTTGCAAAAAAGGCACTTGTGGATAGAGACCAGCCCAGGTCCCAGCATGTGGAGCAAGCCCCACACATTTTCTCCAAAACTATAACAGATGCAAACTTGTCCTGTGTGGTGGAGATGAGATTTGATAAAGTAAGTGGAAATCCAGTAAAAGTTTCATTTGGCTACTTTGCACTCTCGAGATAATCGTCACCATGTGCCAAATGCAATATAAAAGGAATCTGAACACATTCGCGCAAAAATAAAATGACCACAATTTTCTCCAAAACTATAACAGATGCAAACTTGTCCTGTGTGGTGGAGATGAGATTTGATAACGTAAGTGGAAATCCAGTAAAAGTTTAATTTGGCTACTTTGCACTCTCGAGATAATCGTCACCATGTGCCAAATGCAATATAAAAGGAATCTGAACACATTCGCGCAAAAATGAAATGACCACAATTTTCTCCAAAACTATAACAGATGCAAACTTGTCCTGTGTGGTGGAGATGAGATTTGATAAAGTAAGTGGAAATCTAGTAAAAGTTTCATTTGGCTACTTTGCACTCTCGAGATAATCGTCACCATGTGCCAAATGCAATATAAAAGGAATCTGAACACATTCGCGCAAAAATGAAATGACCACAATTTTCTCCAAAACTATAACAGATGCAAACTTGTCCTGTGTGGTGGAGATGAGATTTGATAAAGTAAGTGGAAATCCAGTAAAAGTTTCATTTGGCTACTTTGCACTCTCGAGATAATCGTCACCATGTGCCAAATGCAATATAAAAGGAATCTGAACACATTCGCGCAAAAATGAAATGACCACAATTTTCTCCAAAACTATAACAGATGCAAACTTGTCCTGTGTGGTGGAGATGAGATTTAATAAAGTAAGTGGAAATCCAGTAAAAGTTTCATTTGGCTACTTTGCACTCTCGAGATAATCGTCACCATGTGCCAAATGCAATATAAAAGGAATCTGAACACATTCGCGCAAAAATGAAATGACCACAATTTTCTCCAAAACTATAACAGATGCAAACTTGTCCTGTGTGGTGGAGATGAGATTTGATAAAGTAAGTGGAAATCCAGTAAAAGTTTCATTTGGCTACTTTGCACTCTCGAGATAATCGTCACCATGTGCCAAATGCAATATAAAAGGAATCTGAACACATTCGCGCAAAAATGAAATGACCACAATTTTCTCCAAAACTATAACAGATGCAAACTTGTCCTGTGTGGTGCAGATGAGATTTGATAAAGTAAGTGGAAATCCAGTAAAAGTTTCATTTGGCTACTTTGCACTCTCGAGATAATCGTCACCATGTGCCAAATGCAATGTAAAAGGAATCTGAACACATTCGCGCAAAAATGAAATGACCACAATTTTCTCCAAAACTATAACAGATGCAAACTTGTCCTGTGTGGTGGAGATGAGATTTGATAAAGTAAGTGGAAATCCAGTAAAAGTTTCATTTGGCTACTTTGCACTCTCGAGATAATCGTCACCATGTGCCAAATGCAATATAAAAGGAATCTGAACACATTCGCGCAAAAATAAAATGACCACAATTTTCTCCAAAACTATAACAGATGCAAACTTGTCCTGTGTGGTGGAGATGAGATTTGATAAAGTAAGTGGAAATTTAGTAAAAGTTTCATTTGGCTACTTTGCACTCTCGAGATAATCGTCACCATGTGCCAAATGCAATATAAAAGGAATCTGAACACATTCGCGCAAAATTGAAATGACCACAATTTTCTCCAAAACTATAACAGATGCAAACTTGTCCTGTGTGGTGGAGATGAGATTTGATAACGTAAGTGGAAATCCAGTAAAAGTTTCATTTGGCTACTTTGCACTCTCGAGATAATCGTCACCATGTGCCAAATGCAATATAAAAGGAATCTGAACACATTCGCGCAAAAATGAAATGACCACAATTTTCTCCAAAACTATAACAGATGCAAACTTGTCCTGTGTGGTGGAGATGAGATTTGATAAAGTAAGTGGAAATCCAGTAAAAGTTTCATTTGGCTACTTTGCACTCTCGAGATAATCGTCACCATGTGCCAAATGCAATATAAATGGAATCTGAACACATTCGCGCAAAAATGAAATGACCACAATTTTCTCCAAAACTATAACAGATGCAAACTTGTCCTGTGTGGTGGAGATGAGATTTGATAAAGTAAGTGGAAATCTAATAAAAGTTTCATTTGGCTACGTTGTACTCTCGAGATAATCGTCACCATGTGCCAAGTGCAATATAAAAGGAATCTGAACACATTCGCGCAAAAATGAAATGACCACAATTTTCTCCAAAACTATAACAGATGCAAACTTGTCCTGTGTGGTGGAGATGAGATTTGATAAAGTAAGTGGAAATCCAGTAAAAGTTTCATTTGGCTACTTTGCACTCTCGAGATAATCGTCACCATGTGCCAAATGCAATATAAAAGGAATCTGAACACATTCGCGCAAAAATGAAATGACCACAATTTTCTCCAAAACTATAACAGATGCAAACTTGTCATGTGTGGTGGAGATGAGATTTGATAAAGTAAGTGGAAATCCAGTAAAAGTTTCATTTGGCTACTTTGCACTCTCGAGATAATCGTCACCATGTGCCAAATGCAATATAAAAGGAATCTGAACACATTCGCGCAAAAATGAAATGACCACAATTTTCTCCAAAACTATAACAGATGCAAACTTGTCCTGTGTGGTGGAGATGAGATTTGATAAAGTAAGTGGAAATCCAGTAAAAGTTTCATTTGGCTACTTTGCACTCTCGAGATAATCGTCACCATGTGCCAAATGCAATATAAAAGGAATCTGAACACATTCGCGCAAAAATGAAATGACCACAATTTTCTCCAAAACTATAACAGATGCAAACTTGTCCTGTGTGGTGGAGATGAGATTTAATAAAGTAAGTGGAAATCCAGTAAAAGTTTCATTTGGCTACTTTGCACTCTCGAGATAATCGTCACCATGTGCCAAATGCAATATAAAAGGAATCTGAACACATTCGCGCAAAAATGAAATGACCACTATTTTCTCCAAAACTATAACAGATGCAAACTTGTCCTGTGTGGTGGAGATGAGATTTGATAAAGTAAGTGGAAATCCAGTAAAAGTTTCATTTGGCTACTTTGCACTCTCGAGATAATCGTCACCATGTGCCAAATGCAATATAAAAGGAATCTGAACACATTCGCGCAAAAATGAAATGACCACAATTTTCTCCAAAACTATAACAGATGCAAACTTGTCCTGTGTGGTGCAGATGAGATTTGATAAAGTAAGTGGAAATCCAGTAAAAGTTTCATTTGGCTACTTTGCACTCTCGAGATAATCGTCACCATGTGCCAAATGCAATATAAAAGGAATCTGAACACATTCGCGCAAAAATGAAATGACCACAATTTTCTCCAAATCTATAACAGATGCAAACTTGTCCTGTGTGGTGGAGATGAGATTTGATAAAGTAAGTGGAAATCCAGTAAAAGTTTCATTTGGCTACTTTGCACTCTCGAGATAATCGTCACCATGTGCCAAATGCAATATAAAAGGAATCTGAACACATTCGCGCAAAAATAAAATGACCACAATTTTCTCCAAAACTATAACAGATGCAAACTTGTCCTGTGTGGTGGAGATGAGATTTGATAAAGTAAGTGGAAATTTAGTAAAAGTTTCATTTGGCTACTTTGCACTCTCGAGATAATCGTCACCATGTGCCAAATGCAATATAAAAGGAATCTGAACACATTCGCGCAAAAATGAAATGACCACAATTTTCTCCAAAACTATACCAGATGCAAACTTGTCCTGTGTGGTGGAGATAAGATTTGATAAAGTAAGTGGAAATCCAGTAAAAGTTTCATTTGGCTACTTTGCACTCTCGAGATAATCGTCACCATCTGTCAAATGCAATATAAAAGGAATCTGAACACATTCGCGCAAAAATGAAATGACCACAATTTTCTCCAAAACTATAACAGATGCAAACTTGTCCTGTGTGGTGGAGATGAGATTTGATAAAGTAAGTGGAAATCCAGTAAAAGTTTCATTTGGCTACTTTGCACTCTCGAGATAATCGTCACCATGTGCCAAATGCAATATAAAAGGAATCTGAACACATTCGCGCAAAAATGAAATGACCACAATTTTCTCCAAAACTATAACAGATGCAAACTTGTCCTGTGTGGTGGAGATGAGATTTGATAAAGTAAGTGGAAATCCAGTAAAAGTTTCATTTGGCTACTTTGCACTCTCGAGATAATCGTCACCATGTGCCAAATGCAATATAAAAGGAATCTGAACACATTCGCGCAAAAATGAAATGACCACAATTTTCTCCAAAACTATAACAGATGCAAACTTGTCCTGTGTGGTGGAGATGAGATTTGATAAAGTAAGTGGAAATCCAGTAAAAGTTTCATTTGGCTACTTTGCACTCTCGAGATAATCGTCACCATGTGCCAAATGCAATATAAAAGGAATCTGAACACATTCGCGCAAAAATGAAATGACCACAATTTTCTCCAAAACTATAACAGATGCAAACTTGTCCTGTGTGGTGGAGATGAGATTTGATAAAGTAAGTGGAAATCCAGTAAAAGTTTCATTTGGCTACTTTGCACTCTCGAGATAATCGTCACCATGTGCCAAATGCAATATAAAAGGAATCTGAACACATTCGCGCAAAAATGAAATGACCACAATTTTCTCCAAAACTATAACAGATGCAAACTTGTCCTGTGTGGTGGAGATGAGATTTGATAAAGTAAGTGGAAATCCAGTAAAAGTTTCATTTGGCTACTTTGCACTCTCGAGATAATCGTCACCATGTGCCAAATGCAATATAAAAGGAATCTGAACACATTCGCGCAAAAATGAAATGACCACAATTTTCTCCAAAACTATAACAGATGCAAACTTGTCCTGTGTGGTGGAGATGAGATTTGATAAAGTAAGTGGAAATCCAGTAAAAGTTTCATTTGGCTACTTTGCACTCTCGAGATAATCGTCACCATGTGCCAAATGCAATATAAAAGGAATCTGAACACATTCGCGCAAAAATGAAATGACCACAATTTTCTCCAAAACTATAACAGATGCAAACTTGTCCTGTGTGGTGGAGATGAGATTTGATAAAGTAAGTGGAAATTTAGTAAAAGTTTCATTTGGCTACTTTGCACTCTCGAGATAATCGTCACCATGTGCCATATGCAATATAAAAGGAATCTGAACACATTCGCGCAAAAATGAAATGACCACAATTTTCTCCAAAACTATACCAGATGCAAACTTGTCCTGTGTGGTGGAGATAAGATTTGATAAAGTAAGTGGAAATCCAGTAAAAGTTTCATTTGGCTACTTTGCACTCTCGAGATAATCGTCACCATGTGCCAAATGCAATATAAAAGGAATCTGAACACATTCACGCAAAAATGAAATGACCACAATTTTCTCCAAAACTATAACAGATGCAAACTTGTCCTGTGTGGTGGAGATGAGATTTGATAAAGTAAGTGGAAATCCAGTAAAAGTTTCATTTGGCTACTTTGCACTCTCGAGATAATCGTCACCATGTGCCAAATGCAATATAAAAGGAATCTGAACACATTCGCGCAAAAATGAAATGACCACAATTTTCTCCAAAACTATAACAGATGCAAACTTGTCCTGTGTGGTGGAGATGAGATTTGATAAAGTAAGTGGAAATCCAGTAAAAGTTTCATTTGGCTACTTTGCACTCTCGAGATAATCGTCACCATGTGCCAAATGCAATATAAAAGGAATCTGAACACATTCGCGCAAAAATGAAATGACCACAATTTTCTCCAAAACTATAACAGATGCAAACTTGTCCTGTGTGGTGGAGATGAGATTTGATAAAGTAAGTGGAAATCCAGTAAAAGTTTCATTTGGCTACTTTGCACTCTCGAGATAATCGTCACCATGTGCCAAATGCAATATAAAAGGAATCTGAACACATTCGCGCAAAAATGAAATGACCACAATTTTCTCCAAAACTATAACAGATGCAAACTTGTCCTGTGTGGTGGAGATGAGATTTGATAAAGTAAGTGGAAATTTAGTAAAAGTTTCATTTGGCTACTTTGCACTCTCGAGATAATCGTCACCATGTGCCATATGCAATATAAAAGGAATCTGAACACATTCGCGCAAAAATGAAATGACCACAATTTTCTCCAAAACTATACCAGATGCAAACTTGTCCTGTGTGGTGGAGATAAGATTTGATAAAGTAAGTGGAAATCCAGTAAAAGTTTCATTTGGCTACTTTGCACTCTCGAGATAATCGTCACCATGTGCCAAATGCAATATAAAAGGAATCTGAACACATTCACGCAAAAATGAAATGACCACAATTTTCTCCAAAACTATAACAGATGCAAACTTGTCCTGTGTGGTGGAGATGAGATTTGATAAAGTAAGTGGAAATCCAGTAAAAGTTTCATTTGGCTACTTTGCACTCTCGAGATAATCGTCACCATGTGCCAAATGCAATATAAAAGGAATCTGAACACATTCGCGCAAAAATGAAATGACCACAATTTTCTCCAAAACTATAACAGATGCAAACTTGTCCTGTGTGGTGGAGATGAGATTTGATAAAGTAAGTGGAAATCCAGTAAAAGTTTCATTTGGCTACTTTGCACTCTCGAGATAATCGTCACCATGTGCCAAATGCAATATAAAAGGAATCTGAACACATTCGCGCAAAAATGAAATGACCACAATTTTCTCCAAAACTATAACAGATGCAAACTTGTCCTGTGTGGTGGAGATGAGATTTGATAAAGTAAGTGGAAATCCAGTAAAAGTTTCATTTGGCTACTTTGCACTCTCGAGATAATCGTCACCATGTGCCAAATGCAATATAAAAGGAATCTGAACACATTCGCGCAAAAATGAAATGACCACAATTTTCTCCAAAACTATAACAGATGCAAACTTGTCCTGTGTGGTGGAGATGAGATTTGATAAAGTAAGTGGAAATCCAGTAAAAGTTTAATTTGGCTACTTTGCACTCTCGAGATAATCGTCACCATGTGCCAAATGCAATATAAAAGGAATCTGAACACATTCGCGCAAAAATGAAATGACCACAATTTTCTCCAAAACTATAACAGATGCAAACTTGTCCTGTGTGGTGGAGATGAGATTTGATAAAGTAAGTGGAAATCCAGTAAAAGTTTCATTTGGCTACTTTGCACTCTCGAGATAATCGTCACCATGTGCCAAATGCAATATAAAAGGAATCTGAACACATTCGCGCAAAAATGAAATGACCACAATTTTCTCCAAAACTATAACAGATGCAAACTTGTCCTGTGTGGTGGAGATGAGATTTGATAAAGTAAGTGGAAATCCAGTAAAAGTTTCATTTGGCTACTTTGCACTCTCGAGATAATCGTCACCATGTGCCAAATGCAATATAAAAGGAATCTGAACACATTCGCGCAAAAATGAAATGACCACAATTTTCTTCAAAACTATAACAGATGCAAACTTGTCCTGTGTGGTGGAGATGAGATTTGATAAAGTAAGTGGAAATCCAGTAAAAGTTTCATTTGGCTACTTTGCACTCTCGAGATAATCGTCACCATGTGCCAAATGCAATATAAAAGGAATCTGAACACATTCGCGCAAAAATGAAATGACCACAATTTTCTCCAAAACTATAACAGATGCAAACTTGTCCTGTGTGGTGGAGATGAGATTTGATAAAGTAAGTGGAAATCCAGTAAAAGTTTCATTTGGCTACTTTGCACTCTCGAGATAATCGTCACCATGTGCCAAATGCAATATAAAAGGAATCTGAACACATTCGCGCAAAAATGAAATGACCACAATTTTCTCCAAAACTATAACAGATGCAAACTTGTCCTGTGTGGTGGAGATGAGATTTGATAAAGTAAGTGGAAATCCAGTAAAAGTTTCATGTGGCTACTTTGCACTCTCGAGATAATCGTCACCATGTGCCAAATGCAATATAAAAGGAATCTGAACACATTCGCGCAAAAATGAAATGACCACAATTTTCTTCAAAACTATAACAGATGCAAACTTGTCCTGTGTGGTGGAGATGAGATTTGATAAAGTAAGTGGAAATCCAGTAAAAGTTTCATTTGGCTACTTTGCACTCTCGAGATAATCGTCACCATGTGCCAAATGCAATATAAAAGGAATCTGAACACATTCGCGCAAAAATGAAATGACCACAATTTTCTCCAAAACTATAACAGATGCAAACTTGTCCTGTGTGGTGGAGATGAGATTTGATAAAGTAAGTGGAAATCCAGTAAAAGTTTAATTTGGCTACTTTGCACTCTCGAGATAATCGTCACCATGTGCCAAATGCAATATAAAAGGAATCTGAACACATTCGCGCAAAAATGAAATGACCACAATTTTCTCCAAAACTATAACAGATGCAAACTTGTCCTGTGTGGTGGAGATGAGATTTGATAAAGTAAGTGGAAATCCAGTAAAAGTTTCATTTGGCTACTTTGCACTCTCGAGATAATCGTCACCATGTGCCAAATGCAATATAAAAGGAATCTGAACACATTCGCGCAAAAATGAAATGACCACAATTTTCTCCAAAACTATAACAGATGCAAACTTGTCCTGTGTGGTGGAGATGAGATTTGATAAAGTAAGTGGAAATCCAGTAAAAGTTTCATTTGGCTACTTTGCACTCTCGAGATAATCGTCACCATGTGCCAAATGCAATATAAAAGGAATCTGAACACATTCGCGCAAAAATGAAATGACCACAATTTTCTCCAAAACTATAACAGATGCAAACTTGTCCTGTGTGGTGGAGATGAGATTTGATAAAGTAAGTGGAAATCCAGTAAAAGTTTCATTTGGCTACTTTGCACTCTCGAGATAATCGTCACCATGTGCCAAATGCAATATAAAAGGAATCTGAACACATTCGCGCAAAAATGAAATGACCACAATTTTCTCCAAAACTATAACAGATGCAAACTTGTCCTGTGTGGTGGAGATGAGATTTGATAAAGTAAGTGGAAATCCAGTAAAAGTTTCATTTGGCTACTTTGCACTCTCGAGATAATCGTCACCATGTGCCAAATGCAATATAAAAGGAATCTGAACACATTCGCGCAAAAATGAAATGACCACAATTTTCTTCAAAACTATAACAGATGCAAACTTGTCCTGTGTGGTGGAGATGAGATTTGATAAAGTAAGTGGAAATCCAGTAAAAGTTTCATTTGGCTACTTTGCACTCTCGAGATAATCGTCACCATGTGCCAAATGCAATATAAAACGAATCTGAACACATTCGCGCAAAAATGAAATGACCACAATTTTCTCCAAAACTATAACAGATGCAAACTTGTCCTGTGTGGTGGAGATGAGATTTGATAAAGTAAGTGGAAATCCAGTAAAAGTTTCATTTGGCTACTTTGCACTCTCGAGATAATCGTCACCATGTGCCAAATGCAATATAAAAGGAATCTGAACACATTCGCGCAAAAATGAAATGACCACAATTTTCTCCAAAACTATAACAGATGCAAACTTGTCCTGTGTGGTGGAGATGAGATTTGATAAAGTAAGTGGAAATTTAGTAAAAGTTTCATTTGGCTACTTTGCACTCTCGAGATAATCGTCACCATGTGCCATATGCAATATAAAAGGAATCTGAACACATTCGCGCAAAAATGAAATGACCACAATTTTCTCCAAAACTATACCAGATGCAAACTTGTCCCTGTGTGGTGGAGATAAGATTTGATAAAGTAAGTGGAAATCCAGTAAAAGTTTCATTTGGCTACTTTGCACTCTCGAGATAATCGTCACCATGTGCCAAATGCAATATAAAAGGAATCTGAACACATTCACGCAAAAATGAAATGACCACAATTTTCTCCAAAACTATAACAGATGCAAACTTGTCCTGTGTGGTGGAGATGAGATTTGATAAAGTAAGTGGAAATCCAGTAAAAGTTTCATTTGGCTACTTTGCACTCTCGAGATAATCGTCACCATGTGCCAAATGCAATATAAAAGGAATCTGAACACATTCGCGCAAAAATGAAATGACCACAATTTTCTCCAAAACTATAACAGATGCAAACTTGTCCTGTGTGGTGGAGATGAGATTTGATAAAGTAAGTGGAAATCCAGTAAAAGTTTCATTTGGCTACTTTGCACTCTCGAGATAATCGTCACCATGTGCCAAATGCAATATAAAAGGAATCTGAACACATTCGCGCAAAAATGAAATGACCACAATTTTCTCCAAAACTATAACAGATGCAAACTTGTCCTGTGTGGTGGAGATGAGATTTGATAAAGTAAGTGGAAATCCAGTAAAAGTTTCATTTGGCTACTTTGCACTCTCGAGATAATCGTCACCATGTGCCAAATGCAATATAAAAGGAATCTGAACACATTCGCGCAAAAATGAAATGACCACAATTTTCTCCAAAACTATAACAGATGCAAACTTGTCCTGTGTGGTGGAGATGAGATTTGATAAAGTAAGTGGAAATTTAGTAAAAGTTTCATTTGGCTACTTTGCACTCTCGAGATAATCGTCACCATGTGCCATATGCAATATAAAAGGAATCTGAACACATTCGCGCAAAAATGAAATGACCACAATTTTCTCCAAAACTATACCAGATGCAAACTTGTCCTGTGTGGTGGAGATAAGATTTGATAAAGTAAGTGGAAATCCAGTAAAAGTTTCATTTGGCTACTTTGCACTCTCGAGATAATCGTCACCATGTGCCAAATGCAATATAAAAGGAATCTGAACACATTCACGCAAAAATGAAATGACCACAATTTTCTCCAAAACTATAACAGATGCAAACTTGTCCTGTGTGGTGGAGATGAGATTTGATAAAGTAAGTGGAAATCCAGTAAAAGTTTCATTTGGCTACTTTGCACTCTCGAGATAATCGTCACCATGTGCCAAATGCAATATAAAAGGAATCTGAACACATTCGCGCAAAAATGAAATGACCAAAATTTTCTCCAAAACTATAACAGATGCAAACTTGTCCTGTGTGGTGGAGATGAGATTTGATAAAGTAAGTGGAAATCCAGTAAAAGTTTCATTTGGCTACTTTGCACTCTCGAGATAATCGTCACCATGTGCCAAATGCAATATAAAAGGAATCTGAACACATTCGCGCAAAAATGAAATGACCACAATTTTCTCCAAAACTATAACAGATGCAAACTTGTCCTGTGTGGTGGAGATGAGATTTGATAAAGTAAGTGGAAATCCAGTAAAAGTTTCATTTGGCTACTTTGCACTCTCGAGATAATCGTCACCATGTGCCAAATGCAATATAAAAGGAATCTGAACACATTCGCGCAAAAATGAAATGACCACAATTTTCTCCAAAACTATAACAGATGCAAACTTGTCCTGTGTGGTGGAGATGAGATTTGATAAAGTAAGTGGAAATCCAGTAAAAGTTTCATTTGGCTACTTTGCACTCTCGAGATAATCGTCACCATGTGCCAAATGCAATATAAAAGGAATCTGAACACATTCGCGCAAAAATGAAATGACCACAATTTTCTCCAAAACTATAACAGATGCAAACTTGTCCTGTTGTGGTGGAGATGAGATTTGATAAAGTAAGTGGAAATCCAGTAAAAGTTTCATTTGGCTACTTTGCACTCTCGAGATAATCGTCACCATGTGCCAAATGCAATATAAAAGGAATCTGAACACATTCGCGCAAAAATGAAATGACCACAATTTTCTCCAAAACTATAACAGATGCAAACTGTCCTGTGTGGTGGAGATGAGATTTGATAAAGTAAGTGGAAATCCAGTAAAAGTTTCATTTGGCTACTTTGCACTCTCGAGATAATCGTCACCATGTGCCAAATGCAATATAAAAGGAATCTGAACACATTCGCGCAAAATGAAATGACCACAATTTTCTTCAAAACTATAACAGATGCAAACTTGTCCTGTGTGGTGGAGATGAGATTTGATAAAGTAAGTGGAAATCCAGTAAAAGTTTCATTTGGCTACTTTGCACTCTCGAGATAATCGTCACCATGTGCCAAATGCAATATAAAAGGAATCTGAACACATTCGCGCAAAAATGAAATGACCACAATTTTCTCCAAAACTATAACAGATGCAAACTTGTCCTGTGTGGTGGAGATGAGATTTGATAAAGTAAGTGGAAATTCAGTAAAAGTTTCATTTGGCTACTTTGCACTCTCGAGATAATCGTCACCATGTGCCAAATGCAATATAAAAGGAATCTGAACACATTCGCGCAAAAATGAAATGACCACAATTTTCTCCAAAACTATAACAGATGCAAACTTGTCCTGTGTGGTGGAGATGAGATTTGATAAAGTAAGTGGAAATCCAGTAAAAGTTTCATGTGGCTACTTTGCACTCTCGAGATAATCGTCACCATGTGCCAAATGCAATATAAAAGGAATCTGAACACATTCGCGCAAAAATGAAATGACCACAATTTTCTTCAAAACTATAACAGATGCAAACTTGTCCTGTGTGGTGGAGATGAGATTTGATAAAGTAAGTGGAAATCCAGTAAAAGTTTCATTTGGCTACTTTGCACTCTCGAGATAATCGTCACCATGTGCCAAATGCAATATAAAAGGAATCTGAACACATTCGCGCAAAAATGAAATGACCACAATTTTCTCCAAAACTATAACAGATGCAAACTTGTCCTGTGTGGTGGAGATGAGATTTGATAAAGTAAGTGGAAATCCAGTAAAAGTTTCATTTGGCTACTTTGCACTCTCGAGATAATCGTCACCATGTGCCAAATGCAATATAAAAGGAATCTGAACACATTCGCGCAAAAATGAAATGACCACAATTTTCTTCAAAACTATAACAGATGCAAACTTGTCCTGTGTGGTGGAGATGAGATTTGATAAAGTAAGTGGAAATCCAGTAAAAGTTTCATTTGGCTACTTTGCACTCTCGAGATAATCGTCACCATGTGCCAAATGCAATATAAAAGGAATCTGAACACATTCGCGCAAAAATGAAATGACCACAATTTTCTCCAAAACTATAACAGATGCAAACTTGTCCTGTGTGGTGGAGATGAGATTTGATAAAGTAAGTGGAAATCCAGTAAAAGTTTAATTTGGCTACATTGCACTCTCGAGATAATCGTCACCATGTGCCAAATGCAATATAAAAGGAATCTGAACACATTCGCGCAAAAATGAAATGACCACAATTTTCTCCAAAACTATAACAGATGCAAACTTGTCCTGTGTGTTGGAGATGAGATTTGATAAAGTAAGTGGAAATCCAGTAAAAGTTTCATTTGGCTACTTTGCACTCTCGAGATAATCGTCACCATGTGCCAAATGCAATATAAAAGGAATCTGAACACATTCGCGCAAAAATGAAATGACCACAATTTTCTCCAAAACTATAACAGATGCAAACTTGTTCTGTGTGGTGGAGATGAGATTTGATAAAGTAAGTGGAAATCCAGT
The DNA here is from genome assembly GCF_048569485.1 of Anomaloglossus baeobatrachus. Lineage (NCBI taxonomy): Eukaryota > Metazoa > Chordata > Amphibia > Anura > Aromobatidae > Anomaloglossus > Anomaloglossus baeobatrachus. The sequence continues at coordinate 396,809 of NW_027441816.1, read as the reverse complement.
AAAAGTTTCATTTGGCTACTTTGCACTCTCGAGATAATCGTCACCATGTGCCAAATGCAATATAAAAGGAATCTGAACACATTCGCGCAAAAATGAAATGACCACAATTTTCTCCAAAACTATAACAGATGCAAACTTGTCCTGTGTGGTGGAGATGAGATTTGATAAAGTAAGTGGAAATCCAGTAAAAGTTTCATTTGGCTACTTTGCACTCTCGAGATAATCGTCACCATGTGCCAAATGCAATATAAAAGGAATCTGAACACATTCGCGCAAAAATGAAATGACCACAATTTTCTTCAAAACTATAACAGATGCAAACTTGTCCTGTGTGGTGGAGATGAGATTTGAAAAAGTAAGTGGAAATCCAGTAAAAGTTTCATTTGGCTACTTTGCACTCTCGAGATAATCGTCACCATGTGCCAAATGCAATATAAAAGGAATCTGAACACATTCGCGCAAAAATGAAATGACCACAATTTTCTCCAAAACTATAACAGATGCAAACTTGTCCTGTGTGGTGGAGATGAGATTTGATAAAGTAAGTGGAAATCCAGTAAAAGTTTAATTTGGCTACTTTGCACTCTCGAGATAATCGTCACCATGTGCCAAATGCAATATAAAAGGAATCTGAACACATTCGCGCAAAAATGAAATGACCACAATTTTCTCCAAAACTATAACAGATGCAAACTTGTCCTGTGTGGTGCAGATGAGATTTGATAAAGTAAGTGGAAATCCAGTAAAAGTTTCATTTGGCTACTTTGCACTCTCGAGATAATCGTCACCATGTGCCAAATGCAATATAAAAGGAATCTGAACACATTCGCGCAAAAATGAAATGACCACAATTTTCTCCAAAACTATAACAGATGCAAACTTGTCCTGTGTGGTGGAGATGAGATTTGATAAAGTAAGTGGAAATCCAGTAAAAGTTTCATTTGGCTACTTTGCACTCTCGAGATAATCGTCACCATGTGCCAAATACAATATAAAAGGAATCTGAACACATTCGCGCAAAAATGAAATGACCACAATTTTCTCCAAAACTATAACAGATGCAAACTTGTCCTGTGTGTTGGAGATGAGATTTGATAAAGTAAGTGGAAATCCAGTAAAAGTTTCATTTGGCTACTTTGCACTCTCGAGATAATCGTCACCATGTGCCAAATGCAATATAAAAGGAATCTGAACACATTCGCGCAAAAATGAAATGACCACAATTTTCTCCAAAACTATAACAGATGCAAACTTGTCCTGTGTGGTGGAGATGAGATTTGATAAAGTAAGTGGAAATCCAGTAAAAGTTTTATTTTCTACTTTGCACTCTCGAGATAATCGTCACCATGTGCCAAATGCCATATAAAAGGAATCTGAACACATTCGCGCAAAAATGAAATGACCACAATTTTCTCCAAAACTATAACAGATGCAAACTTGTCCTGTGTGGTGGAGATATTTGATAAAGTAAGTGGAAATCCAGTAAAAGTTTCATTTGGCTACTTTGCACTCACGAGATAATCGTCACCATGTGCCAAATGCAATATAAAAGGAATCTGAACATATTCGCGCAAAAATGAAATGACCATAATTTTCTCCAAAACTATAACAGATGCAAACTTGTCCTGTGTGGTGGAGATGAGATTTGATAAAGTAAGTGGAAATCCAGTAAAAGTTTAATTTGGCTACTTTGCACTCTCGAGATAATCGTCACCAAGTGCCAAATACAATATAAAAGGAATCTGAACACATTCGCGCAAAAATGAAATGACCACAATTTTCTCCAAAACTATAACAGATGCAAACTTGTCCTGTGTGGTGGAGATGAGATTTGATAAAGTAAGTGGAAATCCAGTAAAAGTTTCATTTGGCTACTTTGAACTCTCGAGATAATCGTCACCATGTGCCAAATGCAATATAAAAGGAATCTGAACACATTCGCGCAAAAATGAAATGACCACAATTTTCTCCAAAACTATAACAGATGCAAACTTGTCCTGTGTGGTGGAGATGAGATTTGATAAAGTAAGTGGAAATCCAGTAAAAAGTTTCATTTGGCTACTTTGCACTCTCGAGATAATCGTCACCATGTGCCAAATGCAATATAAAAGGAATCTGAACACATTCGCGCAAAAATGAAATGACCACAATTTTCTCCAAAACTATAACAGATGCAAACTTGTCCTGTGTGGTGCAGATGAGATTTGATAAAGTAAGTGGAAATCCAGTAAAAGTTTCATTTGGCTACTTTGCACTCTCGAGATAATCGTCACCATGTGCCAAATGCAATATAAAAGGAATCTGAACACATTCGCGCAAAAATGAAATGACCACAATTTTCTTCAAAACTATAACAGATGCAAACTTGTCCTGTGTGGTGGAGATGAGATTTGATAAAGTAAGTGGAAATCCAGTAAAAGTTTCATTTGGCTACTTTGCACTCTCGAGATAATCGTCACCATGTGCCAAATGCAATATAAAAGGAATCTGAACACATTCGCGCAAAAATGAAATGACCACAATTTTCTCCAAAACTATAACAGATGCAAACTTGTCCTGTGTGGTGGAGATGAGATTTGATAAAGTAAGTGGAAATCCAGTAAAAGTTTCATTTGGCTACTTTGCACTCTCGAGATAATCGTCACCATGTGCCAAATGCAATATAAAAGGAATCTGAACACATTCGCCCAAAAATGAAATGACCACAATTTTCTCCAAAACTATAACAGATGCAAACTTGTCCTGTGTGGTGATTAGATATGATAAAGTAAGTGGAAATCCAGTAAAATTTTCATTTGGCTACTTTGCACTCTCGAGATAATCGTCACCATGTGCCAAATGCAATATAAAAGGAATCTGAACACATTCGCGCAAAAATGATATGACCACAATTTTCTCCAAAACTATAACAGATGCAAACTTGTCCTGTGTGGTGGAGATGAGATTTGATAAAGTAAGTGGAAATTTAGTAAAAGTTTCATTTGGCTACTTTGCACTCTCGAGATAATCGTCACCATGTGCCAAATGCAATATAAAAGGAATCTGAACACATTCGCGCAAAATTGAAATGACCACAATTTTCTCCAAAACTATAACAGATGCAAACTTGTCCTGTGTGGTGGAGATGAGATTTGATAAAGTGGAAATCCAGTAAAAGTTTCATTTGGCTACTTTGCACTCTCGAGATAATCGTCACCATTTGCCAAATGCAATATAAAAGGAATCTGAACACATTCGCGCAAAAATGAAATGACCACAATTTTCTCCAAAACTATAACAGATGCAAACTTGTCCTGTGTGGTGGAGATGAGATTTGATAAAGTAAGTGGAAATCCAGTAAAAGTTTCATTTGGCTACTTTGCACTCTCGAGATAATCGTCACCATGTGCCAAATGCAATATAAAAGGAATCTGAACACATTCGCGCAAAAATGAAATGACCACAATTTTCTCCAAAACTATAACAGATGCAAACTTGTCCTGTGTGGTGGAGATGAGATTTGATAAAGTAAGTGGAAATCCAGTAAAAGTTTCATTTGGCTACTTTGCACTCTCGAGATAATCGTCACCATGTGCCAAATGCAATATAAAAGGAATCTGAACACATTCGCGCAAAAATGAAATGACCACAATTTTCTTCAAAACTATAACAGATGCAAACTTGTCCTGTGTGGTGGAGATGAGATTTGATAAAGTAAGTGGAAATCCAGTAAAAGTTTCATTTGGCTACTTTGCACTCTCGAGATAATCGTCACCATGTGCCAAATGCAATATAAAAGGAATCTGAACACATTCGCGCAAAAATGAAATGACCACAATTTTCTCCAAAACTATAACAGATGCAAACTTGTCCTGTGTGGTGGAGATGAGATTTGATAAAGTAAGTGGAAATCCAGTAAAAGCTTCATTTGGCTACTTTGCACTCTCGAGATAATCGTCACCATGTGCCAAATGCAATATAAAAAGGAATCTGAACACATTCGCGCAAAAATGAGATGACCACAATTTTCTCCAAAACTATAACAGATGCAAACTTGTCCTGTGTGGTGGAGATGAGATTTGATAAAGTAAGTGGAAATCCAGTAAAAGTTTCATTTGGCTACTTTGCACTCTCGAGATAATCGTCACCATGTGCCAAATGCAATATAAAAGGAATCTGAACACATTCGCGCAAAAATGAAATGACCACAATTTTCTCCAAAACTATAACAGATGCAAACTTGTCCTGTGTGGTGGAGATGAGATTTGATAAAGTAAGTGGAAATCCAGTAAAAGTTTCATTTGGCTACTTTGCACTCTCGAGATAATCGTCACCATGTGCCAAATGCAATATAAAAGGAATCTGAACACATTCGCGCAAAAATGAAATGACCACAATTTTCTCCAAAACTATAACAGATGCAAACTTGTCCTGTGTGGTGGAGATGAGATTTGATAAAGTAAGTGGAAATCCAGTAAAATTTTCATTTGGCTACTTTGCACTCTCGAGATAATCGTCACCATGTGCCAAATGCAATATAAAAGGAATCTGAACACATTCGCGCAAAAATGAAATGACCACAATTTTCTCCAAAACTATAACAGATGCAAACTTGTCCTGTGTGGTGGAGATGAGATTTGATAAAGTAAGTGGAAATCCAGTAAAAGTTTCATTTGGCTACTTTGCCCTCTCGAGATTATCGTCACCATGTGCCAAATGCAATATAAAAGGAATCTGAACACATTCGCGCAAAAATGAAATGACCACAATTTTCTCCAAAACTATAACAGATGCAAACTTGTCCTGTGTGGTGGAGATGAGATTTGATAAAGTAAGTGGAAATCCAGTAAAAGTTTCATTTGGCTACTTTGCACTCTCGAGATAATCGTCACCATGTGCCAAATGCAATATAAAAGGAATCTGAACACATTCGCGCAAAAATGAAATGACCACAATTTTCTCCAAAACTATAACAGATGCAAACTTGTCCTTTGTGGTGGAGATGAGATTTGATAAAGTAAGTGGAAATCCAGTAAAAGTTTCATTTGGCTACTTTGCACTCTCGAGATAATCGTCACCATGTGCCAAATGCAATATAAAAGGAATCTGAACACATTCGCGCAAAAATGAAATGACCACAATTTTCTCCAAAACTATAACAGATGCAAACTTGTCCTGTGTGGTGGAGATGAGATTTGATAAAGTAAGTGGAAATCCAGTAAAAGTTTTATTTGGCTACTTTGCACTCTCGAGATAATCGTCACCATGTGCCAAATGCAATATAAAAGGAATCTGAACACATTCGCGCAAAAATGAAATGACCACAATTTTCTCCAAAACTATAACAGATGCAAACTTGTCCTGTGTGGTGGAGATGAGATTTGATAAAGTAAGTGGAAATCCAGTAAAAGTTTCATTTGGCTACTTTGCACTCTCGAGATAATCGTCACCATGTGCCAAATGCAATAGAATAGCAATCTGAGCACATTCGCGCATAAATGAAATGACCACAATTTTCTCCAAAACTATAACAGATGCAAACTTGTCCTGTGTGGTGGAGATGAGATTTGATAAAGTAAGTGGAAATCCAGTAAAAGTTTCATTTGGCTACTTTGCACTCTCGAGATAATCGTCACCATGTGCCAAATGCAATATAAAAGGAATCTGAACACATTCGCGCAAAAATGAAATGACCACAATTTTCTTCAAAACTATAACAGATGCAAACTTGTCCTGTGTGGTGGAGATGAGATTTGATAAAGTAAGTGGAAATCCAGTAAAAGTTTCATTTGGCTACTTTGCACTCTCGAGATAATCGTCACCATGTGCCAAATGCAATATAAAAAAAATCTGAACACATTCGCGCAAAAATGAAATGACCACAATTTTCTCCAAAACTATAACAGATGCAAACTTGTCCTGTGTGGTGGAGATGAGATTTGATAAAGTAAGTGGAAATCCAGTAAAAGTTTCATTTGGCTAACTTTGCACTCTCGAGATAATCGTCACCATGTGCCAAATTGAATATAAAAGCAATCTGAACACATTCGCGCAAAAATGAAATGACCACAATTTTCTCCAAAACTATAACAGATGCAAACTTGTCCTGTGTGGTGGAGATGAGATTTGATAAAGTAAGTGGAAATCCAGTAAAAGTTTCATTTGGCTACTTTGCACTCTCGAGATAATCGTCACCATGTGCCAAATGCAATATAAAAGGAATCTGAACACATTCGCGCAAAAATGAAATGACCACAATTTTCTCCAAAACTATAACAGATGCAAACTTGTCCTGTGTGGTGGAGATGAGATTTGATAAAGTAAGTTGAAATCCAGTAAAAGTTTCATTTGGCTACTTTGCACTCTCGAGATAATCGTCACCATGTGCCAAATGCAATATAAAAGGAATCTGAACACATTCGCGCAAAAATGAAATGACCACAATTTTCTCCAAAACTATAACAGATGCAAACTTGTCCTGTGTGGTGGAGATGAGATTTGATAAAGTAAGTGGAAATCCAGTAAAAGTTTCATTTGGCTACTTTGCACTCTCGAGATAATCGTCACCATGTGCCAAATGCAATATAAAAGGAATCTGAACACATTCGCGCAAAAATGAAATGACCACAATTTTCTTCAAAACTATAACAGATGCAAACTTGTCCTGTGTGGTGGAGATGAGATTTGATAAAGTAAGTGGAAATCCAGTAAAAGTTTCATTTGGCTACTTTGCACTCTCGAGATAATCGTCACCATGTGCCAAATGCAATATAAAAAAAATCTGAACACATTCGCGCAAAAATGAAATGACCACAATTTTCTCCAAAACTATAACAGATGCAAACTTGTCCTGTGTGGTGGAGATGAGATTTGATAAAGTAAGTGGAAATCCAGTAAAAGTTTTATTTGGCTACTTTGCACTCTCGAGATAATCGTCACCATGTGCCAAATGCCATATAAAAGGAATCTGAACACATTCGCGCAAAAATGAAATGACCACAATTTTCTCCAAAACTATAACAGATGCAAACTTGTCCTGTGTGGTGGAGATGAGATTTGATAAAGTAAGTGGAAATCCAGTAAAAGTTTCATTTGGCTACTTTGCACTCTCGAGATAATCGTCACCAAGTGCCAAATACAATATAAAAGGAATCTGAACACATTCGCGCAAAAATGAAATGACCACAATTTTCTCCAAAACTATAACAGATGCAAACTTGTCCTGTGTGGTGGAGATGAGATTTGATAAAGTAAGTGGAAATCCAGTAAACGTTTCATTTGGCTACTTTGAACTCTCGAGATAATCGTCACCATGTGCCAAATGCAATATAAAAGGAATCTGAACACATTCGCGCAAAAATGAAATGACCACAATTTTCTCCAAAACTATAACAGATGCAAACTTGTCCTGTGTGGTGGAGATGAGATTTGATAAAGTAAGTGGAAATCCAGTAAAAGTTTCATTTGGCTACTTTGCACTCTCGAGATAATCGTCACCATGTGCCAAATGCAATATAAAAGGAATCTGAACACATTCGCGCAAAAATGAAATGACCACAATTTTCTCCAAAACTATAACAAATGCAAACTTGTCCTGTGTGGTGCAGATGAGATTTGATAAAGTAAGTGGAAATCCAGTAAAAGTTTCATTTGGCTACTTTGCACTCTCGAGATAATCGTCACCATGTGCCAAATGCAATATAAAAGGAATCTGAACACATTCGCGCAAAAATGAAATGACCACAATTTTCTCCAAAACTATAACAGATGCAAACTTGTCCTGTGTGGTGGAGATGAGATTTGATAAAGTAAGTGGAAATTTAGTAAAAGTTTCATTTGGCTACTTTGCTTTCTCGAGATAATCGTCACCATGTGCCAAATGCAATATAAAAGGAATCTGAACACATTCGCGCAAAAATGAAATGACCACAATTTTCTTCAAAACTATAACAGATGCAAACTTGTCCTGTGTGGTGGAGATGAGATTTGATAAAGTGGAAATCCAGTAAAAGTTTCATTTGGCTACTTTGCACTCTCGAGATAATCGTCACCATGTGCCAAATGCAATATAAAAGGAATCAGAACACATTCGCGCAAAAATGAAATGACCACAATTTTCTCCAAAACTATAACAGATGCAAACTTGTCCTGTGTGGTGGAGATGAGATTTGATAAAGTAAGTGGAAATCCAGTAAAAGTTTCATTTGGCTACTTTGCACTCTCGAGATAATCGTCACCATGTGCCAAATGCAATATAAAAGGAATCTGATCACATTCGCCCAAAAATGAAATGACCACAATTTTCTCCAAAACTATAACAGATGCAAACTTGTCCTGTGTGGTGATGAGATATGATAAAGTAAGTGGAAATCCAGTAAAATTTTCATTTGGCTACTTTGCACTCTCGAGATAATCGTCACCATGTGCCAAATGCAATATAAAAGGAATCTGAACACATCCGCGCAAAAATGAAATGACCACAATTTTCTCCAAAACTATAACAGATGCAAACTTGTCCTGTGTGGTGGAGATGAGATTTGATAAAGTAAGTGGAAATTTAGTAAAAGTTTCATTTGGCTACTTTGCACTCTCGAGATAATCGTCACCATGTGCCAAATGCAATATAAAAGGAATCTGAACACATTCGCGCAAAATTGAAATGACCACAATTTTCTCCAAAACTATAACAGATGCAAACTTGTCCTGTGTGGTGGAGATGAGATTTGATAAAGTGGAAATCCAGTAAAAGTTTCATTTGGCTACTTTGCACTCTCGAGATAATCGTCACCATGTGCCAAATGCAATATAAAAGGAATCTGAACACATTCGCGCAAAAATGAAATGACCACAATTTTCTCCAAAACTATAACAGATGCAAACTTGTCCTGTGTGGTGCAGATGAGATTTGATAAAGTAAGTGGAAATCCAGTAAAAGTTTCATTTGGCTACTTTGCACTCTCGAGATAATCGTCACCATGTGCCAAATGCAATATAAAAGGAATCTGAACACATTCGCGCAAAAATGAAATGACCACAATTTTCTCCAAAACTATAACAGATGCAAACTTGTCCTGTGTGGTGGAGATGAGATTTGATAAAGTAAGTGGAAATCCAGTAAAAGTTTCATTTGGCTACTTTGCACTCTCGAGATAATCGTCACCATGTGCCAAATGCAATATAAAAGGAATCTGCACATTCGCGCAAAAATGAAATGACCACAATTTTCTTCAAAACTATAACAGATGCAAACTTGTCCTGTGTGGTGGAGATGAGATTTGATAAAGTAAGTGGAAATCCAGTAAAAGTTTCATTTGGCTACTTTGCACTCTCGAGATAATCGTCACCATGTGCCAAATGCAATATAAAAAAAATCTGAACACATTCGCGCAAAAATGAAATGACCACAATTTTCTCCAAAACTATAACAGATGCAAACTTGTCCTGTGTGGTGCAGATGAGATTTGATAAAGTAAGTGGAAATCCAGTAAAAGTTTCATTTGGCTACTTTGCACTCTCGAGATAATCGTCACCATGTGCCAAATGCAATATAAAAGGAATCTGAACACATTCGCGCAAAAATGAAATGACCACAATTTTCTCCAAAACTATAACAGATGCAAACTTGTCCTGTGTGGTGGAGATGAGATTTGATAAAGTAAGTGGAAATTTAGTAAAAGTTTCATTTGGCTACTTTGCACTCTCGAGATAATCGTCACCATGTGCCAAATGCAATATAAAAAAAATCTGAACACATTCGCGCAAAAATGAAATGACCACAATTTTCTCCAAAACTATAACAGATGCAAACTTGTCCTGTGTGGTGGAGATGAGATTTGATAAAGTAAGTGGAAATCCAGTAAAAGTTTCATTTGGCTAACTTTGCACTCTCGAGATAATCGTCACCATGTGCCAAATTGAATATAAAAGCAATCTGAACACATTCGCGCAAAAATGAAATGACCACAATTTTCTCCAAAACTATAACAGATGCAAACTTGTCCTGTGTGGTGGAGATGAGATTTGATAAAGTAAGTGGAAATCCAGTAAAAGTTTCATTTGGCTACTTTGCACTCTCGAGATAATCGTCACCATGTGCCAAATGCAATATAAAAGGAATCTGAACACATTCGCGCAAAAATGAAATGACCACAATTTTCTCCAAAACTATAACAGATGCAAACTTGTCCTGTGTGGTGGAGATGAGATTTGATAAAGTAAGTTGAAATCCAGTAAAAGTTTCATTTGGCTACTTTGCACTCTCGAGATAATCGTCACCATGTGCCAAATGCAATATAAAAGGAATCTGAACACATTCGCGCAAAAATGAAATGACCACAATTTTCTCCAAAACTATAACAGATGCAAACTTGTCCTGTGTGGTGGAGATGAGATTTGATAAAGTAAGTGGAAATCCAGTAAAAGTTTCATTTGGCTACTTTGCACTCTCGAGATAATCGTCACCATGTGCCAAATGCAATATAAAAGGAATCTGAACACATTCGCGCAAAAATGAAATGACCACAATTTTCTTCAAAACTATAACAGATGCAAACTTGTCCTGTGTGGTGGAGATGAGATTTGATAAAGTAAGTGGAAATCCAGTAAAAGTTTCATTTGGCTACTTTGCACTCTCGAGATAATCGTCACCATGTGCCAAATGCAATATAAAAAAAATCTGAACACATTCGCGCAAAAATGAAATGACCACAATTTTCTCCAAAACTATAACAGATGCAAACTTGTCCTGTGTGGTGGAGATGAGATTTGATAAAGTAAGTGGAAATCCAGTAAAAGTTTTATTTGGCTACTTTGCACTCTCGAGATAATCGTCACCATGTGCCAAATGCCATATAAAAGGAATCTGAACACATTCGCGCAAAAATGAAATGACCACAATTTTCTCCAAAACTATAACAGATGCAAACTTGTCCTGTGTGGTGGAGATGAGATTTGATAAAGTAAGTGGAAATCCAGTAAAAGTTTCATTTGGCTACTTTGCACTCTCGAGATAATCGTCACCAAGTGCCAAATACAATATAAAAGGAATCTGAACACATTCGCGCAAAAATGAAATGACCACAATTTTCTCCAAAACTATAACAGATGCAAACTTGTCCTGTGTGGTGGAGATGAGATTTGATAAAGTAAGTGGAAATCCAGTAAAAGTTTCATTTGGCTACTTTGCACTCTCGAGATAATCGTCACCATGTGCCAAATGCAATATAAAAGGAATCTGAACACATTCGCGCAAAAATGAAATGACCACAATTTTCTCCAAAACTATAACAGATGCAAACTTGTCCTGTGTGGTGCAGATGAGATTTGATAAAGTAAGTGGAAATCCAGTAAAAGTTTCATTTGGCTACTTTGCACTCTCGAGATAATCGTCACCATGTGCCAAATGCAATATAAAAGGAATCTGAACACATTCGCGCAAAAATGAAATGACCACAATTTTCTCCAAAACTATAACAGATGCAAACTTGTCCTGTGTGGTGGAGATGAGATTTGATAAAGTAAGTGGAAATTTAGTAAAAGTTTCATTTGGCTACTTTGCTTTCTCGAGATAATCGTCACCATGTGCCAAATGCAATATAAAAGGAATCTGAACACATTCGCGCAAAAATGAAATGACCACAATTTTCTTCAAAACTATAACAGATGCAAACTTGTCCTGTGTGGTGGAGATGAGATTTGATAAAGTAAGTGGAAATCCAGTAAAAGTTCATTTGGCTACTTTGCACTCTCGAGATAATCGTCACCATGTGCCAAATGCAATATAAAAGGAATCAGAACACATTCGCGCAAAAATGAAATGACCACAATTTTCTCCAAAACTATAACAGATGCAAACTTGTCCTGTGTGGTGGAGATGAGATTTGATAAAGTAAGTGGAAATCCAGTAAAAGTTTCATTTGGCTACTTTGCACTCTCGAGATAATCGTCACCATGTGCCAAATGCAATATAAAAGGAATCTGATCACATTCGCCCAAAAATGAAATGACCACAATTTTCTCCAAAACTATAACAGATGCAAACTTGTCCTGTGTGGTGATGAGATATGATAAAGTAAGTGGAAATCCAGTAAAATTTTCATTTGGCTACTTTGCACTCTCGAGATAATCGTCACCATGTGCCAAATGCAATATAAAAGGAATCTGAACACATCCGCGCAAAAATGAAATGACCACAATTTTCTCCAAAACTATAACAGATGCAAACTTGTCCTGTGTGGTGGAGATGAGATTTGATAAAGTAAGTGGAAATTTAGTAAAAGTTTCATTTGGCTACTTTGCACTCTCGAGATAATCGTCACCATGTGCCAAATGCAATATAAAAGGAATCTGAACACATTCGCGCAAAATTGAAATGACCACAATTTTCTCCAAAACTATAACAGATGCAAACTTGTCCTGTGTGGTGGAGATGAGATTTGATAAAGTAAGTGGAAATCCAGTAAAAGTTTCATTTGGCTACTTTGCACTCTCGAGATAATCGTCACCATGTGCCAAATGCAATATAAAAGGAATCTGAACACATTCGCGCAAAAATGAAATGACCACAATTTTCTCCAAAACTATAACAGATGCAAACTTGTCCTGTGTGGTGGAGATGAGATTTGATAAAGTAAGTGGAAATCCAGTAAAAGTTTCATTTGGCTACTTTGCACTCTCGAGATAATCGTCACCATGTGCCAAATGCAATATAAAAGGAATCTGAACACATTCGCGCAAAAATGAAATGACCACAATTTTCTATAAAACTATAACAGATGCAAACTTGTCCTGTGTGGTGGAGATGAGATTTGATAAAGTAAGTGGAAATCCAGTAAAAGTTTCATTTGGCTACTTTGCACTCTCGAGATAATCGTCACCATGTGCCAAATGCAATATAAAAGGAATCTGAACACATTCGCGCAAAAATGAAATGACCACAATTTTCTCCAAAACTATAACAGATGCAAACTTGTCCTGTGTGGTGGAGATGAGATTTGATAAAGTAAGTGGAAATCCAGTAAAAGTTTCATTTGGCTACTTTGCACTCTCGAGATAATCGTCACCATGTGCCAAATGCAATATAAAAGGAATCTGAACACATTCGCGCAAAAATGAGATGACCACAATTTTCTCCAAAACTATAACAGATGCAAACTTGTCCTGTGTGGTGGAGATGAGATTTGATAAAGTAAGTGGAAATCCAGTAAAAGTTTCATTTGGCTACTTTGCACTCTCGAGATAATCGTCACCATGTGCCAAATGCAATATAAAAGGAATCTGAACACATTCGCGCAAAAATGAAATGACCACAATTTTCTCCAAAACTATAACAGATGCAAACTTGTCCTGTGTGGTGGAGATGAGATTTGATAAAGTAAGTGGAAATCCAGTAAAAGTTTCATTTGGCTACTTTGCACTCTCGAGATAATCGTCACCATGTGCCAAATGCAATATAAAAGGAATCTGAACACATTCGCGCAAAAATGAAATGACCACAATTTTCTCCAAAACTATAACAGATGCAAACTTGTCCTGTGTGGTGGAGATGAGATTTGATAAAGTAAGTGGAAATCCAGTAAAATTTTCATTTGGCTACTTTGCACTCTCGAGATAATCGTCACCATGTGCCAAATGCAATATAAAAGGAATCTGAACACATTCGCGCAAAAATGAAATGACCACAATTTTCTCCAAAACTATAACAGATGCAAACTTGTCCTGTGTGGTGGAGATGAGATTTGATAAAGTAAGTGGAAATTTAGTAAAAGTTTCATTTGGCTACTTTGCACTCTCGAGATAATCGTCACCATGTGCCATATGCAATATAAAAGGAATCTGAACACATTCGCGCAAAAATGAAATGACCACAATTTTCTCCAAAACTATAACAGATGCAAACTTGTCCTGTGTGGTGGAGATGAGATTTGATAAAGTAAGTGGAAATCCAGTAAAAGTTTCATTTGGCTACTTTGCACTCTCGAGATAATCGTCACCATGTGCCAAATGCAATATAAAAGGAATCTGAACACATTCGCGCAAAAATGAAATGACCACAATTTTCTCCAAAACTTCAACAGATGCAAACTTGTCCTGTGTGGTGGAGATGAGATTTGATAAAGTAAGTGGAAATCCAGTAAAAGTTTCATTTGGCTAAGTTGCACCCTCGAGATAATCGTCACCATGTGCCAAGTGCAATATAAAAGGAATCTGAACACATTCGCGCAAAAATGAAATGACCACAATTTTCTCCAAAACTATAACAGATGCAAACTTGTCCTGTGTGGTGGAGATGAGATTTGATAAAGTAAGTGGAAATCCAGTAAAAGTTTCATTTGGCTACTTTGCACTCTCGAGATAATCGTCACTATGTGCCAAATGCAATATAAAAGGAATCTGAACACATTCGCGCAAAAATGAAATGACCACAATTTTCTCCAAAACTATAACAGATGCAAACTTGTCCTGTGTGGTGGAGATGAGATTTGATAAAGTAAGTGGAAATCCAGTAAAAGTTTCATTTGGCTACTTTGCACTCTCGAGATAATCGTCACCATGTGCCAAATGCAATATAAAAGGAATCTGAACACATTCGCGCAAAAATGAAATGACCACAATTTTCTCCAAAACTATAACAGATGCAAACTTGTCCTGTGTGGTGGAGATGAGATTTGATAAAGTAAGTGGAAATCCAGTAAAAGTTTCATTTGGCTACTTTGCACTCTCGAGATAATCGTCACCATGTGCCAAATGCAATATAAAAGGAATCTGAACACATTCGCGCAAAAATGAAATGACCACAATTTTCTCCAAAACTATAACAGATGCAAACTTGTCCTGTGTGGTGGAGATGAGATTTGATAAAGTAAGTGGAAATCCAGTAAAAGTTTCATTTGGCTACTTTGCACTCTCGAGATAATCGTCACCATGTGCCAAATGCAATATAAAAGGAATCTGAACACATTCGCGCAAAAATGAAATGACCACAATTTTCTCCAAAACTATAACAGATGCAAACTTGTCCTGTGTGGTGGAGATGAGATTTGATAAAGTAAGTGGAAATCCAGTAAAAGTTTCATTTGGCTACTTTGCACTCTCGAGATAATCGTCACCATGTGCCAAATGCAATATAAAAGGAATCTGAACACATTCGCGCAAAAATGAAATGACCACAATTTTCTTCAAAACTATAACAGATGCAAACTTGTCCTGTGTGGTGGAGATGAGATTTGATAAAGTAAGTGGAAATCCAGTAAAAGTTTCATTTGGCTACTTTGCACTCTCGAGATAATCGTCATCATGTGCCAAATGCAATATAAAAGGAATCTGAACACATTCGCGCAAAAATGAGATGACCACAATTTTCTCCAAAACTATAACAGATGCAAACTTTTCCTGTGTGGTGGAGATGAGATTTGATAAAGTAAGTGGAAATCCAGTAAAAGTTTCATTTGGCTACTTTGCACTCTCGAGATAATCGTCACCATGTGCCAAATGCAATATAAAAGGAATCTGAACACATTCGCGCAAAAATGAAATGACCACAATTTTCTCCAAAACTATAACAGATGCAAACTTGTCCTGTGTGGTGGAGATGAGATTTGATAAAGTAAGTGGAAATCCAGTAAAAGTTTCATTTGGCTACTTTGCACTCTCGAGATAATCGTCACCATGTGCCAAATGCAATATAAAAGGAATCTGAACACATTCGCGCAAAAATGAAATGACCACAATTTTCTCCAAAACTATAACAGATGCAAACTTGTCCTGTGTGGTGGAGATGAGATTTGATAAAGTAAGTGGAAATCCAGTAAAATTTTCATTTGGCTACTTTGCACTCTCGAGATAATCGTCACCATGTGCCAAATGCAATATAAAAGGAATCTGAACACATTCGCGCAAAAATGAAATGACCACAATTTTCTCCAAAACTATAACAGATGCAAACTTGTCCTGTGTGGTGGAGATGAGATTTGATAAAGTAAGTGGAAATCCAGTAAAAGTTTCATTTGGCTACTTTTCACTCTCGAGATAATCGTCACCATGTGCCAAATGCAATATAAAAGGAATCTGAACACATTCGCGCAAAAATGAAATGACCACAATTTTCTCCAAAACTATAGCAGATGCAAACTTGTCCTGTGTGGTGGAGATGAGATTTGATAAAGTAAGTGGAAATCCAGTAAAATTTTCATTTGGCTACTTTGCACTCTCGAGATAATCGTCACCATGTGCCAAATGCAATATAAAAGGAATCTGAACACATTCGCGCAAAAATGAAATGATTACAATTTTCTCCAAAACTATAACAGATGCAAACTTGTCCTGTGTGGTGGAGATGAGATTTGATAAAGTAAGTGGAAATTTAGTAAAAGTTTCATTTGGCTACTTTGCACTCTCGAGATAATCGTCACCATGTGCCATATGCAATATAAAAGGAATCTGAACACATTCGCGCAAAAATGAAATGACCACAATTTTCTCCAAAACTATAACAGATGCAAACTTGTCCTGTGTGGTGGAGATGAGATTTGATAAAGTAAGTGGAAATCCAGTAAAAGTTTCATTTGGCTACTTTGCACTCTCGAGATAATCGTCACCATGTGCCAAATGCAATATAAAAGGAATCTGAACACATTCGCGCAAAAATGAAATGACCACAATTTTCTCCAAAACTATAACAGATGCAAACTTGTCCTGTGTGGTGGAGATGAGATTTGATAAAGTAAGTGGAAATCCAGTAAAAGTTTCATTTGGCTACTTTGCACTCTCGAGATAATCGTCACCATGTGCCAAGTGCAATATAAAAGGAATCTGAACACATTCGCGCAAAAATGAAATGACCACAATTTTCTCCAAAACTATAACAGATGCAAACTTGTCCTGTGTGGTGGAGATGAGATTTGATAAAGTAAGTGGAAATCCAGTAAAAGTTTCATTTGGCTACTTTGCACTCTCGAGATAATCGTCACCATGTGCCAAATGCAATATAAAAGGAATCTGAACACATTGGCGCAAAAATGAAATGACCACAATTTTCTCCAAAACTATAACAGATGCAAACTTGTCCTGTGTGGTGGAGATGAGATTTGATAAAGTAAGTGGAAATCCTGTAAAAGTTTCATTTGGCTACTTTGCACTCTCGAGATAATCGTCACCATGTGCCAAATGCAATATAAAAGGAATCTGAACACATTCGCGCAAAAATGAAATGACCACAATTTTCTCCAAAACTATAACAGATGCAAACTTGTCCTGTGTGGTGGAGATGAGATTTGATAAAGTAAGTGGAAATCCAGTAAAAGTTTCATTTGGCTACTTTGCACTCTCGAGATAATCGTCACCGTGTGCCAAATGCAATATAAAAGGAATCTGAACACATTCGCGCAAAAATGAAATGACCACAATTTTCTCCAAAACTATAACAGATGCAAACTTGTCCTGTGTGGTGGAGATGAGATTTGATAAAGTAAGTGGAAATCCAGTAAAAGTTTCATTTGGCTACTTTGCACTCTCGAGATAATCGTCACCATGTGCCAAATGCAATATAAAAGGAATCTGAACACATTCGCGCAAAAATGAAATGACCACAATTTTCTCTAAAACTATAACAGATGCAAACTTGTCCTGTGTGGTGGAGATGAGATTTGATAAAGTAAGTGGAAATCCAGTAAAAGTTTCATTTGGCTACTTTGCACTCTCGAGATATTCGTCACCATGTGCCAAATGCAATATAAAAGGAATCTGAACACATTCGCGCAAAAATGAAATGACCACAATTTTCTCCAAAACTATAACAGATGCAAACTTGTCCTGTGTGGTGGAGATGAGATTTGATAAAGTAAGTGGAAATCCAGTAAAAGTTTCATTTGGCTACTTTGCACTCTCGAGATAATCGTCACCATGTGCCAAATGCAATATAAAAGGAATCTGAACACATTCGCGCAAAAATGAAATGACCACAATTTTCTCCAAAACTATAACAGATGCAAACTTGTCCTGTGTGGTGGAGATGAGATTTAATAAAGTAAGTGGAAATCCAGTAAAAGTTTCATTTGGCTACTTTGCACTCTCGAGATAATCGTCACCATGTGCCAAATGCAATATAAAAAGAATCTGAACATATTCGCGCAAAAATGAAATGACCACAATTTTCTCCAAAACTATAACAGATGCAAACTTGTCCTGTGTGGTGGAGATGAGATTTGATAAAGTAAGTGGAAATCCAGTAAAAGTTTCATTTGGCTACTTTGCACTCTCGAGATAATCGTCACCATGTGCCAAATGCAATATAAAAGGAATCTGAACACATTCGCGCAAAAATGAAATGACCACAATTTTCTCCAAAACTATAACAGATGCAAACTTGTCCTGTGTGGTGCAGATGAGATTTGATAAAGTAAGTGGAAATCCAGTAAAAGTTTCATTTGGCTACTTTGCACTCTCGAGATAATCGTCACCGTGTGCCAAATGCAATATAAAAGGAATCTGAACACATTCGCGCAAAAATGAAATGACCACAATTTTCTCCAAAACTATAACAGATGCAAACTTGTCCTGTGTGGTGGAGATGAGATTTGATAAAGTAAGTGGAAATCCAGTAAAAGTTTCATTTGGCTACTTTGCACTCTCGAGATAATCGTCACCATGTGCCAAATGCAATATAAAAGGAATCTGAACACATTCGCGCAAAAATGAAATGACCACAATTTTCTCTAAAACTATAACAGATGCAAACTTGTCCTGTGTGGTGGAGATGAGATTTGATAAAGTAAGTGGAAATCCAGTAAAAGTTTCATTTGGCTACTTTGCACTCTCGAGATATTCGTCACCATGTGCCAAATGCAATATAAAAGGAATCTGAACACATTCGCGCAAAAATGAAATGACCACAATTTTCTCCAAAACTATAACAGATGCAAACTTGTCCTGTGTGGTGGAGATGAGATTTGATAAAGTAAGTGGAAATCCAGTAAAAGTTTCATTTGGCTACTTTGCACTCTCGAGATAATCGTCACCATGTGCCAAATGCAATATAAAAGGAATCTGAACACATTCGCGCAAAAATGAAATGACCACAATTTTCTCCAAAACTATAACAGGTGCAAACTTGTCCTGTGTGGTGGAGATGAGATTTAATAAAGTAAGTGGAAATCCAGTAAAAGTTTCATTTGGCTACTTTGCACTCTCGAGATAATCGTCACCATGTGCCAAATGCAATATAAAAAGAATCTGAACATATTCGCGCAAAAATGAAATGACCACAATTTTCTCCAAAACTATAACAGATGCAAACTTGTCCTGTGTGGTGGAGATGAGATTTGATAAAGTAAGTGGAAATCCAGTAAAAGTTTCATTTGGCTACTTTGCACTCTCGAGATAATCGTCACCATGTGCCAAATGCAATATAAAAGGAATCTGAACACACTCGCGCAAAAATGAAATGACCACAATTTTCTCCAAAACTATAACAGATGCAAACTTGTCCTGTGTGGTGCAGATGAGATTTGATAAAGTAAGTGGAAATCCAGTAAAAGTTTCATTTGGCTACTTTGCACTCTCGAGATAATCGTCACCATGTGCCAAATGCAATATAAAAGGAATCTGAATACATTCGCGCAAAAATGAAATGACCACAATTTTCTCCAAAACTATAACAGATGCAAACTTGTCCTGTGTGGTGGAGATGAGATTTGATAAAGTAAGTGGAAATCCAGTAAAAGTTTCATTTGGCTACTTTGCACTCTCGAGATAATCGTCACCATTTGCCAAATGCAATATAAAAGGAATCTGAACACATTCGCGCAAAAATGAAATGACCACAATTTTCTCCAAAACTATAACAGATGCAAACTTGTCCTGTGTGGTGGAGATGAGATTTGATAAAGTAAGTGGAAATCCAGTAAAAGTTTCATTTGGCTACTTTGCACTCTCGAGATAATCGTCACCATGTGCCAAATTCAATATAAAAGGAATCTGAACACATTCGCGCAAAAATGAAATGACCACAATTTTCTCCAAAACTATAACAGATGCAAACTTGTCCTGTGTGGTGGAGATGAGATTTGATAAAGTAAGTGGAAATCCAGTAAAAGTTTCATTTGGCTACTTTGCACTCTCGAGATAATCGTCACCATGTGCCAAATGCAATATAAAAGGAATCTGAACACATTCGCGCAAAAATGAAAAGACCACAATTTTCTCCAAAACTATAACAGATGCAAACTTGTCCTGTGTGGTGGAGATGAGATTTAATAAAGTAAGTGGAAATCCAGTAAAAGTTTCATTTGGCTACTTTGCACTCTCGAGATAATCGTCACCATGTGCCAAATGCAATATAAAAGGAATCTGAACACATTCGCGCAAAAATGAAATGACCACAATTTTCTCCAAAACTATAACAGATGCAAACTTGTCCTGTGTGGTGGAGATGAGATTTGATAAAGTAAGTGGAAATCCAGTAAAAGTTTCATTTGGCTACTTTGCACTCTCGAGATAATCGTCACCATGTGCCAAATGCAATATAAAAGGAATCTGAACACATTCGCGCAAAAATGAAATGACCACAATTTTCTCCAAAACTATAACAGATGCAAACTTGTCCTGTGTGGTGGAGATGAGATTTAATAAAGTAAGTGGAAATCCAGTAAAAGTTTCATTTGGCTACTTTGCACTCTCAAGATAATCGTCACCATGTGCCAAATGCAATATAAAAGGAATCTGAACACATTCGCGCAAAAATGAAATGACCACAATTTTCTCCAAAACTATAACAGATGCAAACTTGTCCTGTGTGGTGGAGATGAGATTTGATAAAGTAAGTGGAAATCCAGTAAAAGTTTCATTTGGCTACTTTGCACTCTCGAGATAATCGTCACCATGTGCCAAATGCAATATAAAAGGAATCTGAACACATTCGCGCAAAAATGAAATGACCACAATTTTCTCCAAAACTATAACAGATGCAAACTTGTCCTGTGTGGTGCAGATGAGATTTGATAAAGTAAGTGGAAATCCAGTAAAAGTTTCATTTGGCTACTTTGCACTCTCGAGATAATCGTCACCATGTGCCAAATGCAATATAAAAGGAATCTGAACACATTCGCGCAAAAATGAAATGACCACAATTTTCTCCAAAACTATAACAGATGCAAACTTGTCCTGTGTGGTGGAGATGAGATTTGATAAAGTAAGTGGAAATCCAGTAAAAGTTTCATTTGGCTACTTTGCACTCTCGAGATAATCGTCACCATGTGCCAAATGCAATATAAAAGGAATCTGAACACATTCGCGCAAAAATGAAATGACCACAATTTTCTCCAAAACTATAACAGATGCAAACTTGTCCTGTGTGGTGGAGATGAGATTTAATAAAGTAAGTGGAAATCCAGTAAAAGTTTCATTTGGCTACTTTGCACTCTCGAGATAATAGTCACCATGTGCCAAATGCAATATAAAAGGAATCTGAACACATTCGCGCAAAAATGAAATGACCACAATTTTCTCCAAAACTATAACAGATGCAAACTTGTCCTGTGTGGTGGAGATGAGATTTGATAAAGTAAGTGGAAATCCAGTAAAAGTTTCATTTGGCTACTTTGCACTCTCGAGATAATCGTCACCATGTGCCAAATGCAATATAAAAGGAATCTGAACACATTCGCGCAAAAATGAAATGACCACAATTTTCTCCAAAACTATAACAGATGCAAACTTGTCCTGTGTGGTGGAGATGAGATTTGATAAAGTAAGTGGAAATCCAGTAAAAGTTTCATTTGGCTACTTGGCACTCTCGAGATAATCGTCACCATGTGCCAAATGCAATATAAAAGGAATCTGAACACATTCGCGCAAAAATGAAATGACCACAATTTTCTCCAAAACTATAACAGATGCAAACTTGTCCTGTGTGGTGGAGATGAGATTTGATAAAGTAAGTGGAAATCCAGTAAAAGTTTCATTTGGCTACTTTGCACTCTCAAGATAATCGTCACCATGTGCCAAATGCAATATAAAAGGAATCTGAACACATTCGCGCAAAAATGAAATGACCACAATTTTCTCCAAAACTATAACAGATGCAAACTTGTCCTGTGTGGTGGAGATGAGATTTGATAAAGTAAGTGGAAATCCAGTAAAAGTTTCATTTGGCTACTTTGCACTCTCGAGATAATCGTCACCATGTGCCAAATGCAATATAAAAGGAATCTGAACACATTCGCGCAAAAATGAAATGACCACAATTTTCTCCAAAACTATAACAGATGCAAACTTGTCCTGTGTGGTGGAGATGAGATTTAATAAAGTAAGTGGAAATCCAGTAAAAGTTTCATTTGGCTACTTTGCACTCTCGAGATAATCGTCACCATGTGCCAAATGCAATATAAAAGGAATCTGAACACATTCGCGCAAAAATGAAATGACCACAATTTTCTCCAAAACTATAACAGATGCAAACTTGTCCTCTGTGGTGGAGATGAGATTTGATAAAGTAAGTGGAAATCCAGTAAAAGTTTCATTTGGCTACTTTGCACTCTCGAGATAATCGTCACCATGTGCCAAATGCAATATAAAAGGAATCTGAACACATTCGCGCAAAAATGAAATGACCACATTTTTCTCCAAAACTATAACAGATGCAAACTTGTCCTGTGTGGTGCAGATGAGATTTGATAAAGTAAGTGGAAATCCAGTAAAAGTTTCATTTGGCTACTTTGCACTCTCGAGATAATCGTCACCATGTGCCAAATGCAATATAAAAGGAATCTGAACACATTCGCGCAAAAATGAAATGACCACAATTTTCTCCAAAACTATAACAGATGCAAACTTGTCCTGTGTGGTGGAGATGAGATTTGATAAAGTAAGTGGAAATCCAGTAAAAGTTTCATTTGGCTACTTTGCACTCTCGAGATAATCGTCACCATGTGCCAAATGCAATATAAAAGGAATCTGAACACATTCGCGCAAAATTGAAATGACCACAATTTTCTCCAAAACTATAACAGATGCAAACTTGTCCTGTGTGGTGGAGATGAGATTTGATAACGTAAGTGGAAATCCAGTAAAAGTTTCATTTGGCTACTTTGCACTCTCGAGATAATCGTCACCATGTGCCAAATGCAATATAAAAGGAATCTGAACACATTCGCGCAAAAATGAAATGACCACAATTTTCTCCAAAACTATAACAGATGCAAACTTGTCCTGTGTGGTGGAGATGAGATTTGATAAAGTAAGTGGAAATCCAGTAAAAGTTTCATTTGGCTACTTTGCACTCTCGAGATAATCGTCACCATGTGCCAAATGCAATATAAAAGGAATCTGAACACATTCGCGCAAAAATGAAATGACCACAATTTTCTCCAAAACTATAACAGATGCAAACTTGTCCTGTGTGGTGGAGATGAGATTTGATAAAGTAAGTGGAAATCCAGTAAAAGTTTCATTTGGCTACTTTGCACTCTCGAGATAATCGTCACCATGGGCCAAATGCAATATAAAAGGAATCTGAACACATTCGCGCAAAAATGAAATGACCACAATTTTCTCCAAAACTATAACAGATGCAAACTTGTCCTGTGTGGTGGAGATGAGATTTGATAAAGTAAGTGGAAATCCAGTAAAAGTTTCATTTGGCTACTTTGCACTCTCGAGATAATCGTCACCATGTGCCAAATGCAATATAAAAGGAATCTGAACACATTCGCGCAAAAATGAAATGACCACAATTTTCTCCAAAACTATAACAGATGCAAACTTGTCCTGTGTGGTGGAGATGAGATTTAATAAAGTAAGTGGAAATCCAGTAAAAGTTTCATTTGGCTACTTTGCACTCTCGAGATAATCGTCACCATGTGCCAAATGCAATATAAAAGGAATCTGAACACATTCGCGCAAAAATGAAATGACCACAATTTTCTCCAAAACTATAACAGATGCAAACTTGTCCTCTGTGGTGGAGATGAGATTTGATAAAGTAAGTGGAAATCCAGTAAAAGTTTCATTTGGCTACTTTGCACTCTCGAGATAATCGTCACCATGTGCCAAATGCAATATAAAAGGAATCTGAACACATTCGCGCAAAAATGAAATGACCACATTTTTCTCCAAAACTATAACAGATGCAAACTTGTCCTGTGTGGTGCAGATGAGATTTGATAAAGTAAGTGGAAATCCAGTAAAAGTTTCATTTGGCTACTTTGCACTCTCGAGATAATCGTCACCATGTGCCAAATGCAATATAAAAGGAATCTGAACACATTCGCGCAAAAATGAAATGACCACAATTTTCTCCAAAACTATAACAGATGCAAACTTGTCCTGTGTGGTGGAGATGAGATTTGATAAAGTAAGTGGAAATCCAGTAAAAGTTTCATTTGGCTACTTTGCACTCTCGAGATAATCGTCACCATGTGCCAAATGCAATATAAAAGGAATCTGAACACATTCGCGCAAAATTGAAATGACCACAATTTTCTCCAAAACTATAACAGATGCAAACTTGTCCTGTGTGGTGGAGATGAGATTTGATAACGTAAGTGGAAATCCAGTAAAAGTTTCATTTGGCTACTTTGCACTCTCGAGATAATCGTCACCATGTGCCAAATGCAATATAAAAGGAATCTGAACACATTCGCGCAAAAATGAAATGACCACAATTTTCTCCAAAACTATAACAGATGCAAACTTGTCCTGTGTGGTGGAGATGAGATTTGATAAAGTAAGTGGAAATCCAGTAAAAGTTTCATTTGGCTACTTTGCACTCTCGAGATAATCGTCACCATGGGCCAAATGCAATATAAAAGGAATCTGAACACATTCGCGCAAAAATGAAATGACCACAATTTTCTCCAAAACTATAACAGATGCAAACTTGTCCTGTGTGGTGGAGATGAGATTTAATAAAGTAAGTGGAAATCCAGTAAAAGTTTCATTTGGCTACTTTGCACTCTCGAGATAATCGTCACCATGTGCCAAATGCAATATAAAAGGAATCTGAACACATTCGCGCAAAAATGAAATGACCACAATTTTCTCCAAAACTATAACAGATGCAAACTTGTCCTCTGTGGTGGAGATGAGATTTGATAAAGTAAGTGGAAATCCAGTAAAAGTTTCATTTGGCTACTTTGCACTCTCGAGATAATCGTCACCATGTGCCAAATGCAATATAAAAGGAATCTGAACACATTCGCGCAAAAATGAAATGACCACATTTTTCTCCAAAACTATAACAGATGCAAACTTGTCCTGTGTGGTGCAGATGAGATTTGATAAAGTAAGTGGAAATCCAGTAAAAGTTTCATTTGGCTACTTTGCACTCTCGAGATAATCGTCACCATGTGCCAAATGCAATATAAAAGGAATCTGAACACATTCGCGCAAAAATGAAATGACCACAATTTTCTCCAAAACTATAACAGATGCAAACTTGTCCTGTGTGGTGGAGATGAGATTTGATAAAGTAAGTGGAAATCCAGTAAAAGTTTCATTTGGCTACTTTGCACTCTCGAGATAATCGTCACCATGTGCCAAATGCAATATAAAAGGAATCTGAACACATTCGCGCAAAATTGAAATGACCACAATTTTCTCCAAAACTATAACAGATGCAAACGTGTCCTGTGTGGTGGAGATGAGATTTGATAACGTAAGTGGAAATCCAGTAAAAGTTTCATTTGGCTACTTTGCACTCTCGAGATAATCGTCACCATGTGCCAAATGCAATATAAAAGGAATCTGAACACATTCGCGCAAAAATGAAATGACCACAATTTTCTCCAAAACTATAACAGATGCAAACTTGTCCTGTGTGGTGGAGATGAGATTTGATAAAGTAAGTGGAAATCCAGTAAAAGTTTCATTTGGCTACTTTGCACTCTCGAGATAATCGTCACCATGTGCCAAATGCAATATAAAAGGAATCTGAACACATTCGCGCAAAAATGAAATGACCACAATTTTCTCCAAAACTATAACAGATGCAAACTTGTCCTGTGTGGTGGAGATGAGATTTGATAAAGTAAGTGGAAATCCAATAAAAGTTTAATTTGGCTACGTTGTACTCTCGAGATAATGGTCACCATGTGCCAAGTGCAATATAAAAGGAATCTGAACACATTCGCGCAAAAATGAAATGACCACAATTTTCTCCAAAACTATAACAGATGCAAACTTGTCCTGTGTGGTGGAGATGAGATTTGATAAAGTAAGTGGGAATCCAGTAAAAGTTTCATTTGGCTACTTTCCACTCTCGAGATAATCGTCACCATGTGCCAAATGCAATATAAAAGGAATCTGAACACATTCGCGCAAAAATGAAATGACCACAATTTTCTCCAAAACTATAACAGATGCAAACTTGTCCTGTGTGGTGGAGATGAGATTTGATAAAGTAAGTGGAAATCCAATAAAAGTTTCATTTGGCTACGTTGTACTCTCGAGATAATGGTCACCATGTGCCAAGTGCAATATAAAAGGAATCTGAACACATTCGCGCAAAAATGAAATGACCACAATTTTCTCCAAAACTGTAACAGATGCAAACTTGTCCTGTGTGGTGGAGATGAGATTTGATAAAGTAAGTGGGAATCCAGTAAAAGTTTAATTTGGCTACTTTGCACTCTCGAGATAATCGTCACCATGTGCCAAATGCAATATAAAAGGAATCTGAACACATTCGAGCAAAAATGAAATGACCACAATTTTCTCCAAAACTATAACAGATGCAAACTTGTCCTGTGTGGTGGAGATGAGATTTGATAAAGTAAGTGGAAATCCAGTAAAAGGTTCATTTGGCTACTTTGCACTCTCGAGATAATCGTCACCATGTGCCAAATGCAATATAAAAGGAATCTGAACACATTCGCGCAAAAATGAAAAGACCACAATTTTCTCCAAAACTATAACAGATGCAAACCTGTCCTGTGTGGTGGAGATGAGATTTAATAAAGTAAGTGGAAATCCAGTAAAAGTTTCATTTGGCTACTTTGCACTCTCGAGATAATCGTCACCATGTGCCAAATGCAATATAAAAGGAATCTGAACACATTCGCGCAAAAATGAAATGACCACAATTTTCTCCAAAACTATAACAGATGCAAACTTGTCCTGTGTGGTGGAGATGAGATTTGATAAAGTAAGTGGAAATTTAGTAAAAGTTTCATTTGGCTACTTGGCACTCTCGAGATAATCGTCACCATGTGCCAAATGCAATATAAAAGGAATCTGAACACATTCGCGCAAAAATGAAATGACCACAATTTTCTCCAAAACTATAACAGATGCAAACTTGTCCTGTGTGGTGGAGATGAGATTTGATAAAGTAAGTGGAAATCCAGTAAAAGTTTCATTTGGCTACTTTGCACTCTCGAGATATTCGTCACCATGTGCCAAATGCAATATAAAAGGAATCTGAACACATTCGCGCAAAAATGAAATGACCACAATTTTCTCCAAAACTATAACAGATGCAAACTTGTCCTGTGTGGTGGAGATGAGATTTGATAAAGTAAGTGGAAATCCAGTAAAAGTTTCATTTGGCTACTTTGCACTCTCGAGATAATCGTCACCATGTGCCAAATGCAATATAAAAGGAATCTGAACACATTCGCGCAAAAATGAAATGACCACAATTTTCTCCAAAACTATAACAGATGCAAACTTGTCCTGTGTGGTGGAGATGAGATTTAATAAAGTAAGTGGAAATCCAGTAAAAGTTTCATTTGGCTACTTTGCACTCTCAAGATAATCGTCACCATGTGCCAAATGCAATATAAAAGGAATCTGAACACATTCGCGCAAAAATGAAATGACCACAATTTTCTCCAAAACTATAACAGATGCAAACTTGTCCTGTGTGGTGGAGATGAGATTTGATAAAGTAAGTGGAAATCCAGTAAAAGTTTCATTTGGCTACTTTGCACTCTCGAGATAATCGTCACCATGTGCCAAATGCAATATAAAAGGAATCTGAACACATTCGCGCAAAAATGAAATGACCACAATTTTCTCCAAAACTATAACAGATGCAAACTTGTCCTGTGTGGTGCAGATGAGATTTGATAAAGTAAGTGGAAATCCAGTAAAAGTTTCATTTGGCTACTTTGCACTCTCGAGATAATCGTCACCATGTGCCAAATGCAATATAAAAGGAATCTGAACACATTCGCGCAAAAATGAAATGACCACAATTTTCTCCAAAACTATAACAGATGCAAACTTGTCCTGTGTGGTGGAGATGAGATTTGATAAAGTAAGTGGAAATCCAGTAAAAGATTCATTTGGCTACTTTGCACTCTCGAGATAATCGTCACCATGTGCCAAATGCAATATAAAAGGAATCTGAACACATTCGCGCAAAAATGAAATGACCACAATTTTCTCCAAAACTATAACAGATGCAAACTTGTCCTGTGTGGTGGAGATGAGATTTGATAAAGTAAGTGGAAATCCAGTAAAAGTTTCATTTGGCTACTTGGCACTCTCGAGATAATCGTCACCATGTGCCAAATGCAATATAAAAGGAATCTGAACACATTCGCGCAAAAATGAAATGACCACAATTTTCTCCAAAACTATAACAGATGCAAACTTGTCCTGTGTGGTGGAGATGAGATTTGATAAAGTAAGAGAAAACCAATAAAAGTTTCATTTGGCTACTTTGCACTCTCGAGATAATCGTCACCATGTGCCAAATGCAATATAAAAGGAATCTGAACACATTCGCGCAAAATTGAAATGACCACAATTTTCTCCAAAACTATAACAGATGCAAACTTGTCCTGTGTGGTGGAGATGAGATTTGATAACGTAAGTGGAAAACCAGTAAAAGTTTCATTTGGCTACTTTGTACTCTCGAGATAATCGTCACCATGTGCCAAATACAATATAAAAGGAATCTGAACACATTCGGGCAAAAATGAAATGACCACAATTTTCTCCAAAACTATAACAGATGCAAACTTGTCCTGTGTGGTGGAGATGAGATTTGATAAAGTAAGTGGAAATCCAGTAAAAGTTTCATTTGGCTACTTTGCACTCTCGAGATAATCGTCACCATGTGCCAAATGCAATATAAAAGGAATCTGAACACATTCGCGCAAAAATGAAATGACCACAATTTTCTCCAAAACTATAACAGATGCAAACTTGTCCTGTGTGGTGGAGATGAGATTTGATAAAGTAAGTGGAAATCCAATAAAAGTTTAATTTGGCTACGTTGTACTCTCGAGATAATGGTCACCATGTGCCAAGTGCAATATAAAAGGAATCTGAACACATTCGCGCAAAAATGAAATGACCACAATTTTCTCCAAAACTATAACAGATGCAAACTTGTCCTGTGTGGTGGAGATGAGATTTGATAAAGTAAGTGGGAATCCAGTAAAAGTTTCATTTGGCTACTTTGCACTCTCGAGATAATCGTCACCATGTGCCAAATGCAATATAAAAGGAATCTGAACACATTCGCGCAAAAATGAAATGACCACAATTTTCTCCAAAACTATAACAGATGCAAACTTGTCCTGTGTGGTGGAGATGAGATTTGATAAAGTAAGTGGAAATCCAATAAAAGTTTCATTTGGCTACGTTGTACTCTCGAGATAATGGTCACCATGTGCCAAGTGCAATATAAAAGGAATCTGAACACATTCGCGCAAAAATGAAATGACCACAATTTTCTCCAAAACTGTAACAGATGCAAACTTGTCCTGTGTGGTGGAGATGAGATTTGATAAAGTAAGTGGGAATCCAGTAAAAGTTTCATTTGGCTACTTTGCACTCTCTAGATAATCGTCACCATGTGCCAAATGCAATATAAAAGGAATCTGAACACATTCGAGCAAAAATGAAATGACCACAATTTTCTCCAAAACTATAACAGATGCAAACTTGTCCTGTGTGGTGGAGATGAGATTTGATAAAGTAAGTGGAAATCCAGTAAAAGTTTCATTTGGCTACTTTGCACTCTCGAGATAATCGTCACCATGTGCCAAATGCAATATAAAAGGAATCTGAACACATTCGCGCAAAAATGAAATGACCACAATTTTCTTCAAAACTATAACAGATGGAAACTTGTCCTGTGTGATGGAGATGAGATTTGATAAAGTAAGTGGAAATCCAGTAAAAGTTTCATTTGGCTACTTTGCACTCTCGAGATAATCGTCACCATGTGCCAAATGCAATATAAAAGGAATCTGAACACATTCGCGCAAAAATGAAATGACCACAATTTTCTCCAAAACTATAACAGATGCAAACTTGTCCTGTGTGGTGGAGATGAGATTTGATAAAGTAAGTGGAAATCCAGTAATATTTTCATTTGGCTACTTTGCACTCTCGAGATAATCGTCACCATGTGCCAAATGCAATATAAAAGGAATCTGAACACATTCGCGCAAAAATGAAATGACCACAATTTTCTCCAAAACTATAACAGATGCAAACTTGTCCTGTGTGGTAGAGATGAGATTTGATAAAGTAAGTGGAAATTTAGTAAAAGTTTCATTTGGCTACTTTGCACTCTCGAGATAATCGTCACCATGTGCCATATGCAATATAAAAGGAATCTGAACACATTCGCGCAAAAATGAAATGACCACAATTTTCTCCAAAACTATAACAGATGCAAACTTGTCCTGTGTGGTGGAGATAAGATTTGATAAAGTAAGTGGAAATCCAGTAAAAGTTTCATTTGGCTACTTTGCACTCTCGAGATAATCGTCACCATGTGCCAAATGCAATATACAAGGAATCTGAACACATTCGCGCAAAAATGAAATGACCACAATTTTCTCCAAAACTATAACAGATGCAAACTTGTCCTGTGTGGTGGAGATGAGATTTGATAAAGTAAGTGGAAATCCAGTAAAAGTTTCATTTGGCTACTTTGCACTCTCGAGATAATCGTCACCATGTGCCAAATACAATATAAAAGGAATCTGAACACATTCGCGCAAAAATGAAATGACCACAATTTTCTCCAAAACTATAACAGATGCAAACTTGTCCTGTATGGTGGAGATGAGATTTGATAAAGTAAGTGGAAATCCAGTAAAAGTTTCATTTGGCTACTTTGCACTCTCGAGATAATCGTCACCATGTGCCAAATGCAATATAAAAGGAATCTGAACACATTCGCGCAAAAATGAAATGACCACAATTTTCTCCAAAACTATAACAGATGCAAACTTGTCCTGTGTGGTGGAGATGAGATTTGATAAAGTAAGTGGAAATCCAGTAAAAGTTTCATTTGGCTACTTTGCACTCTCGAGATAATCGTCACCATGTGCCAAATGCCATATAAAAGGAATCTGAACACATTCGCGCAAAAATGAAATGACCACAATTTTCTCCAAAACTATAACAGATGCAAACTTGTCCTGTGTGGTGGAGATGAGATTTGATAAAGTAAGTGGAAATCCAGTAAAAGTTTCATTTGGCTACTTTGCACTCACGAGATAATCGTCACCATGTGCCAAATACAATATAAAAGGAATCTGAACACATTCGCGCAAAAATGAAATGACCACAATTTTCTCCAAAACTATAACAGATGCAAACTTGTCCTGTGTGGTGGAGGTGAGATTTGATAAAGTAAGTGGAAATTTAGTAAAAGTTTCATTTGGCTACTTTGCACTCTCGAGATAATCGTCACCATGTGCCATATGCAATATAAAAGGAATCTGAACACATTCGCGCAAAAATGAAATGACCACAATTTTCTCCAAAACTATAACAGATGCAAACTTGTCCTGTGTGGTGGAGATAAGATTTGATAAAGTAAGTGGAAATCCAGTAAAAATTTCATTTGGCTACTTTGCACTCTCGAGATAATCGTCACCATGTGCCAAATGCAATATAAAAGGAATCTGAACACATTCGCGCAAAAATGAAATGACCACAATTTTCTCCAAAACTATAACAGATGCAAACTTGTCCTGTGTGGTGGAGATGAGATTTGATAAAGTAAGTGGAAATCCAGTAAAAGTTTCATTTGGCTACTTTGCACTCTCGAGATAATCGTCACCAAGTGCCAAATACAATATAAAAGGAATCTGAACACATTCGCGCAAAAATGAAATGACCACAATTTTCTCCAAAACTATAACAGATGCAATCTTGTCCTGTGTGGTGGAGATGAGATTTGATAAAGTAAGTGGAAATCCAGTAAAAGTTTCATTTGGCTACTTTGCACTCTCGAGATAATCGTCACCATGTGCCAAATGCAATATAAAAGGAATCTGAACACATTCGCGCAAAAATGAAATGACCACAATTTTCTCCAAAACTATAACAGATGCAAACTTGTCCTGTGTGGTGGAGATGAGATTTGATAAAGTAAGTGGAAATCCAGTAAAAGTTTCATTTGGCTACTTTTCACTCTCGAGATAATCGTCACCATGTGCCAAATGCAATATAAAAGGAATCTGAACACATTCGCGCAAAAATGAAATGACCACAATTTTCTCCAAAACTATAACAGATGCAAACTTGTCCTGTGTGGTGCAGATGAGATTTGATAAAGTAAGTGGAAATCCAGTAAAAGTTTCATTTGGCTACTACTTTGCACTCTCGAGATAATCGTCACCATGTGCCAAATGCAATATAAAAGGAATCTGAACACATTCGCGCAAAAATGAAATGACCACAATTTTCTCCAAAACTATAACAGATGCAGACTTGTCCTGTGTGTTGGAGATGAGATTTGATAAAGTAAGTGGAAATCCAGTAAAAGTTTCATTTGGCTACTTTGCACTCTCGAGATAATCGTCACCATGTGCCAAATGCAATATAAAAGGAATCTGAACACATTCGCGCAAAAATGAAATGACCACAATTTTCTCCAAAACTATAACAGATGCAAACTTGTCCTGTGTGGTGGAGATGAGATTTGATAAAGTAAGTGGAAATCCAGTAAAAGTTTCATTTGGCTACTTTGCACTCTCGAGATAATCGTCACCATGTGCCAAATGCAATATAAAAGGAATCTGAACACATTCGCGCAAAAATGAAATGACCACAATTTTCTCCAAAACTATAACAGATGCAAACTTGTCCTGTGTGGTGGAGATGAGATTTGATAAAGTAAGTGGAAATTTAGTAAAAGTTTCATTTGGCTACTTTGCACTCTCGAGATAATCGTCACCATGTGCCATATGCAATATAAAAGGAATCTGAACACATTCGCGCAAAAATGAAATGACCACAATTTTCTCCAAAACTATAACAGATGCAAACTTGTCCTGTGTGGTGGAGATGAGATTTGATAAAGTAAGTGGAAATCCAGTAAAAGTTTCATTTGGCTACTTTGCACTCTCGAGATAATCGTCACCATGTGCCAAATGCAATATAAAAGGAATCTGAACACATTCGCGCAAAAATGAAATGACCACAATTTTCTCCAAAACTATAACAGATGCAAACTTGTCCTGTGTGGTGGAGATGAGATTTGATAAAGTAAGTGGAAATCCAGTAAAAGTTTCATTTGGCTACTTTGCACTCTCGAGATAATCGTCACCATGTGCCAAATGCCATATAAAAGGAATCTGAACACATTCGCGCAAAAATGAAATGACCACAATTTTCTCCAAAACTATAACAGATGCAAACTTGTCCTGTGTGGTGGAGATAAGATTTGATAAAGTAAGTGGAAATCCAGTAAAAATTTCATTTGGCTACTTTGCACTCTCGAGATAATCGTCACCATGTGCCAAATGCAATATAAAAGGAATCTGAACACATTCGCGCAAAAATGAAATGACCACAATTTTCTCCAAAACTATAACAGATGCAAACTTGTCCTGTGTGGTGGAGATGAGATTTGATAAAGTAAGTGGAAATCCAGTAAAAGTTTCATTTGGCTACTTTGCACTCTCGAGATAATCGTCACCAAGTGCCAAATACAATATAAAAGGAATCTGAACACATTCGCGCAAAAATGAAATGACCACAATTTTCTCCAAAACTATAACAGATGCAAACTTGTCCTGTGTGGTGGAGATGAGATTTGATAAAGTAAGTGGAAATCCAGTAAAAGTTTCATTTGGCTACTTTGCACTCTCGAGATAATCGTCACCAAGTGCCAAATACAATATAAAAGGAATCTGAACACATTCGCGCAAAAATGAAATGACCACAATTTTCTCCAAAACTATAACAGATGCAATCTTGTCCTGTGTGGTGGAGATGAGATTTGATAAAGTAAGTGGAAATCCAGTAAAAGTTTCATTTGGCTACTTTGCACTCTCGAGATAATCGTCACCATGTGCCAAATGCAATATAAAAGGAATCTGAACACATTCGCGCAAAAATGAAATGACCACATTTTTCTCCAAAACTATAACAGATGCAAACTTGTCCTGTGTGGTGGAGATGAGATTTGATAAAGTAAGTGGAAATCCAGTAAAAGTTTCATTTGGCTACTTTTCACTCTCGAGATAATCGTCACCATGTGCCAAATGCAATATAAAAGGAATCTGAACACATTCGCGCAAAAATGAAATGACCACAATTTTCTCCAAAACTATAACAGATGCAGACTTGTCCTGTGTGGTGGAGATGAGATTTGATAAAGTAAGTGGAAATCCAGTAAAAGTTTCATTTGGCTACTTTGCACTCTCGAGATAATCGTCACCATGTGCCAAATGCAATATAAAAGGAATCTGAACACATTCGCGCAAAAATGAAATGACCACAATTTTCTCCAAAACTATAACAGATGCAAACTTGTCCTGTGTGGTGGAGATGAGATTTGATAAAGTAAGTGGAAATCCAGTAAAAGTTTCATTTGGCTACTTTGCACTCTCGAGATAATCGTCACCATGTGCCAAATGCAATATAAAAGGAATCTGAACACATTCGCGCAAAAATGAAATGACCACAATTTTCTCCAAAACTATAACAGATGCAAACTTGTCCTGTGTGGTGGAGATGAGATTTGATAAAGTAAGTGGAAATTTAGTAAAAGTTTCATTTGGCTACTTTGCACTCTCGAGATAATCGTCACCATGTGCCATATGCAATATAAAAGGAATCTGAACACATTCGCGCAAAAATGAAATGACCACAATTTTCTCCAAAACTATAACAGATGCAAACTTGTCCTGTGTGGTGGAGATGAGATTTGATAAAGTAAGTGGAAATCCAGTAAAAGTTTCATTTGGCTACTTTGCACTCTCGAGATAATCGTCACCATGTGCCAAATGCAATATAAAAGGAATCTGAACACATTCGCGCAAAAATGAAATGACCACAATTTTCTCCAAAACTATAACAGATGCAAACTTGTCATGTGTGGTGGAGATGAGATTTGATAAAGTAAGTGGAAATCCAGTAAAAGTTTCATTTGGCTACTTTGCACTCTCGAGATAATCGTCACCATGTGCCAAATGCCATATAAAAGGAATCTGAACACATTCGCGCAAAAATGAAATGACCACAATTTTCTCCAAAACTATAACAGATGCAAACTTGTCCTGTGTGGTGGAGATGAGATTTGATAAAGTAAGTGGAAATCCAGTAAAAGTTTCATTTGGCTACTTTGCACTCTCGAGATAATCGTCACCATGTGCCATATGCAATATAAAAGGAATCTGAACACATTCGCGCAAAAATGAAATGACCACAATTTTCTCCAAAACTATAACAGATGCAAACTTGTCCTGTGTGGTGGAGATGAGATTTGATAAAGTAAGTGGAAATCCAGTAAAAGTTTCATTTGGCTACTTTGCACTCTCGAGATAATCGTCACCATGTGCCAAATGCAATATAAAAGGAATCTGAACACATTCGCGCAAAAATGAAATGACCACAATTTTCTCCAAAACTATAACAGATGCAAACTTGTCCTGTGTGGTGCAGATGAGATTTGATAAAGTAAGTGGAAATCCAGTAAAAGTTTCATTTGGCTACTTTGCACTCTCGAGATAATCGTCACCATGTGCCAAATGCAATATAAAAGGAATCTGAACACATTCGCGCAAAAATGAAATGACCACAATTTTCTCCAAAACTATAACAGATGCAAACTTGTCCTGTGTGGTGGAGATGAGATTTGATAAAGTAAGTGGAAATC
Organism: Anomaloglossus baeobatrachus; assembly: GCF_048569485.1. Classification (NCBI taxonomy): domain Eukaryota; kingdom Metazoa; phylum Chordata; class Amphibia; order Anura; family Aromobatidae; genus Anomaloglossus; species Anomaloglossus baeobatrachus. The sequence goes on along the minus strand of NW_027441816.1, from coordinate 360,751 downwards.
CAGTAAAAGTTTCATTTGGCTACTTTGCACTCTCGAGATAATCGTCACCATGTGCCAAATGCAATATAAAAGGAATCTGAACACATTCGCGCAAAAATGAAATGACCACAATTTTCTCCAAAACTATAACAGATGCAAACTTGTCCTGTGTGGTGGAGATGAGATTTGATAAAGTAAGTGGAAATCCAGTAAAAGTTTCATTTGGCTACTTTGCACTCTCGAGATAATCGTCACCATGTGCCAAATGCAATATAAAAGGAATCTGAACACATTCGCGCAAAAATGAAATGACCACAATTTTCTCCAAAACTATAACAGATGCAAACTTGTCCTGTGTGGTGCAGATGAGATTTGATAAAGTAAGTGGAAATCCAGTAAAAGTTTCATTTGGCTACTTTGCACTCTCGAGATAATCGTCACCATGTGCCAAATGCAATATAAAAAAAATCTGAACACATTCGCGCAAAAATGAAATGACCACAATTTTCTCCAAAACTATAACAGATGCAGACTTGTCCTGTGTGGTGGAGATGAGATTTGATAAAGTAAGTGGAAATCCAGTAAAAGTTTCATTTGGCTACTTTGCACTCTCGAGATAATCGTCACCATGTGCCAAATGCAATATAAAAGGAATCTGAACACATTCGCGCAAAAATGAAATGACCACAATTTTCTCCAAAACTATAACAGATGCAAACTTGTCCTGTGTGGTGGAGATGAGATTTGATAAAGTAAGTGGAAATCCAGTAAAAGTTTCATTTGGCTACTTTGCGCTCTCGAGATAATCGTCACCATGTGCCAAATGCAATATAAAAGGAATCTGAACACATTCGCGCAAAAATGAAATGACCACAATTTTCTCCAAAACTATAACAGATGCAAACTTGTCCTGTGTGGTGGAGATGAGATTTGATAAAGTAAGTGGAAATTTAGTAAAAGTTTCATTTGGCTACTTTGCACTCTCGAGATAATCGTCACCATGTGCCATATGCAATATAAAAGGAATCTGAACACATTCGCGCAAAAATGAAATGACCACAATTTTCTCCAAAACTATAACAGATGCAAACGTGTCCTGTGTGGTGGAGATGAGATTTGATAAAGTAAGTGGAAATCCAGTAAAAGTTTCATTTGGCTACATTGCACTCTCGAGATAATCGTCACCATGTGCCAAATGCAATATAAAAAGAATCTGAACACATTCGCGCAAAAATGAAATGACCGCAATTTTCTCCAAAACTATAACAGATGCAAACTTGTCCTGTGTGGTGGAGATGAGATTTGATAAAGTAAGTGGAAATCCAGTAAAAGTTTCATTTGGCTACTTTGCACTCTCGAGATAATCGTCACCATGTGCCAAATGCAATATAAAAGGAATCTGAACACATTCGCGCAAAAATGAAATGACCACAATTTTCTCCAAAACTATAACAGATGCAAACTTGTCCTGTGTGGTGGAGATGAGATTTGATAAAGTAAGTGGAAATTTAGTAAAAGTTTCATTTGGCTACTTTGCACTCTCGAGATAATCGTCACCATGTGCCAAATGCAATATAAAAGGAATCTGAACACATTCGCGCAAAATTGAAATGACCACAATTTTCTCCAAAACTATAACAGATGCAAACTTGTCCTGTGTGGTGGAGATGAGATTTGATAAAGTAAGTGGAAATCCAGTAAAAGTTTCATTTGGCTACTTTGCACTCTCGAGATAATCGTCACCATGTGCCAAATGCAATATAAAAGGAATCTGAACACATTCGCGCAAAAATGAAATGACCACAATTTTCTCCAAAACTATAACAGATGCAAACTTGTCCTGTGTGGTGGAGATGCGATTTGATAAAGTAAGTGGAAATCCAGTAAAAGTTTCATTTGGCTACTTTGCACTCTCGAGATAATCGTCACCATGTGCCAAATGCAATATAAAAGGAATCTGAACACATTCGCGCAAAAATGAAATGACCACAATTTTCTTCAAAACTATAACAGATGCAAACTTGTCCTGTGTGGTGGAGATGAGATTTGATAAAGTAAGTGGAAATCCAGTAAAAGTTTCATTTGGCTACTTTGCACTCTCGAGATAATCGTCACCATGTGCCAAATGCAATATAAAAGGAATCTGAACACATTCGCGCAAAAATGAAATGACCACAATTTTCTCCAAAACTATAACAGATGCAAACTTGTCCTGTGTAGTGGAGATGAGATTTGATAAAGTAAGTGGAAATCCAGTAAAAGTTTAATTTGGCTACTTTGCACTCTCAAGAGGTAGTAATGGCAGATACTATAACAGCTTTTAAAAAAGGGCTGGATGATTTCCTCAGTACACAAAACATTGTTGGTTATAAATGACTTAGTGACTAAATGTAGAACTGGTGGAGGAAGGTTGAACTAGATGGACCTAGGTCTTTTTTCAACCTAAGTAACTATGTAACTATGTAACTATGTCACCATGTGCCAAATGCAATATAAAAGGAATCTGAACACATTCGCGCAAGAATGAAATGACCACAATTTTCTCCAAAACTATAACAGATGCAAACTTGTCCTGTGTGGTGGAGATGAGATTTGATAAAGTAAGTGGAAATCCAGTAAAAGTTTCATTTGGCTACTTTGCACTCTCGAGATAATCGTCACCATGTGCCAAATGCAATATAAAAGGAATCTGAACACATTCGCGCAAAAATGAAATGACCACAATTTTCTCCAAAACTATAACAGTTGCAAACTTGTCCTGTGTGGTGGAGATGAGATTTGATAAAGTAAGTGGAAATCCAGTAAAAGTTTCATTTGGCTACTTTGCACTCTCGAGATAATCGTCACCATGTGCCAAATGCAATATAAAAGGAATCTGAACACATTCGCGCAAAAATGAAATGACCACAATTTTCTTCAAAACTATTAACAGATGCAAACTTGTCCTGTGTGGTGGAGATGAGATTTGATAAAGTAAGTGGAAATCCAGTAAAAGTTTCATTTGGCTACTTTGCACTCTCGAGATAATCGTCACCATGTGCCAAATGCAATATAAAAGGAATCTGAACACATTCGCGCCAAAATGAAATGACCACAATTTTCTCCAAAACTATAACAGATGCAAACTTGTCCTGTGTGGTGGAGATGAGATTTAATAAAGTAAGTGGAAATCCAGTAAAATTTTCATTTGGCTACTTTGCACTCTCGAGATAATCGTCACCATGTGCCAAATGCAATATAAAAGGAATCTGAACACATTCGCGCAAAAATGAAATGACCACAATTTTCTCCAAAACTATAACAGATGCAAACTTGTCCTGTGAGGTGGAGATGAGATTTGATAAAGTAAGTGAAAATTTAGTAAAAGTTTCATTTGGCTACTTTGCACTCTCGAGATAATCGTCACCATGTGCCATATGCAATATAAAAGGAATCTGAACACATTCGCGCAAAAATGAAATGACCACAATTTTCTCCAAAACTATAACAGATGCAAACTTGTCCTGTGTGGTGGAGATGAGATTTGATAAAGTAAGTGGAAATCCAGTAAAAGTTTCATTTGGCTACGTTGCACTCTCGAGATAATCGTCACCATGTGCCAAGTGCAATATAAAAGGAATCTGAACACATTCGCGCAAAAATGAAATGACCACAATTTTCTCCAAAACTATAACAGATGCAAACTTGTCCTGTGTGGTGGAGATGAGATTTGATAAAGTAAGTGGAAATCCAGTAAAAGTTTCATTTGGCTACTTTGCACTCTCGAGATAATCGTCACCATGTGTCAAATGCAATATAAAAGGAATCTGAACACATTCGCGCAAAAATGAAATGACCACAATTTTCTCCAAAACTATAACAGATGCAAACTTGTCCTTTGTGGTGGAGATGAGATTTGATAAAGTAAGTGGAAATCCAGTAAAAATTTCATTTGGCTACTTTGCACTCTCGAGATAATCGTCACCATGTGCCAAATGCAATATAAAAGGAATCTGAACACATTCGCGCAAAAATGAAATGACCACAATTTTCTCCAAAACTATAACAGATGCAAACTTGTCCTGTGTGGTGGAGATGAGATTTGATAAAGTAAGTGGAAATCCAGTAAAAGTTTCATTTGGCTACTTTGCACTCTCGAGATAATCGTCACCATGTGCCAAATGCAATATAAAAGGAATCTGAACACATTCGCGCAAAAATGAAATGACCACAATTTTCTCCAAAACTATAACAGATGCAAACTTGTCCTGTGTGGTGGAGATGAGATTTGATAAAGTAAGTGGAAATCCAGTAAAAGTTTCATTTTGCTACTTTGCACTCTCGAGATAATCATCACCATGTGCCAAATGCAATATAAAAGGAATCTGAACACATTCGCGCAAAAATGAAATGACCACAATTTTCTCCAAAACTATAACAGATGCAAACTTGTCCTGTGTGGTGGAGATGAGATTTGATAAAGTAAGTGGAAATCCAGTAAAAGTTTCATTTGGCTACTTTGCACTCTCGAGATAATCGTCACCATGTGCCAAATGCAATATAAAAGGAATCTGAATACATTCGCGCAAAAATGAAATGACCACAATTTTCTCCAAAACTATAACAGATACAAACTTGTCCTGTGTGGTGGAGATGAGATTTGATAAAGTAAGTGGAAATCCAGTAAAAGTTTCATTTGGCTACTTTGCACTCACGAGATAATCGTCACCATGTGCCAAATACAATATAAAAGGAATCTGAACACATTCGCGCAAAAATGAAATGACCACAATTTTCTCCAAAACTATAACAGATGCAAACTTGTCCTGTGTGGTGGAGATGAGATTTGATAAAGTAAGTGGAAATTTAGTAAAAGTTTCATTTGGCTACTTTGCACTCTCGAGATAATCATCACCATGTGCCATATGCAATATAAAAGGAATCTGAACACATTCGCGCAAAAATGAAATGACCACAATTTTCTCCAAAACTATAACAGATGCAAACTTGTCCTGTGTGGTGGAGATAAGATTTGATAAAGTAAGTGGAAATCCAGTAAAAATTTCATTTGGCTACTTTGCACTCTCGAGATAATCGTCACCATGTGCCAAATGCAATATAAAAGGAATCTGAACACATTCGCGCAAAAATGAAATGACCACAATTTTCTCCAAAACTATAACAGATGCAAACTTGTCCTGTGTGGTGGAGATGAGATTTGATAAAGTAAGTGGAAATCCAGTAAAAGTTTCATTTGGCTACTTTGCACTCTCGAGATAATCGTCACCAAGTGCCAAATACAATATAAAAGGAATCTGAACACATTCGCGCAAAAATGAAATGACCACAATTTTCTCCAAAACTATAACAGATGCAAACTTGTCCTGTGTGGTGGAGATGCGATTTGATAAAGTAAGTGGAAATCCAGTAAAAGTTTCATTTGGCTACTTTGCACTCTCGAGATAATCGTCACCATGTGCCAAATGCAATATAAAAGGAATCTGAACACATTCGCGCAAAAATGAAATGACCACAATTTTCTCCAAAACTATAACAGATGCAAACTTGTCCTGTGTGGTGCAGATGAGATTTGATAAAGTAAGTGGAAATCCAGTAAACGTTTCATTTGGCTACTTTGCACTCTCGAGATAATCGTCACCATGTGCCAAATGCAATATAAAAGGAATCTGAACACATTCGCGCAAAAATGAAATGACCACAATTTTCTCCAAAACTATAACAGATGCAGACTTGTCCTGTGTGGTGGAGATGAGATTTGATAAAGTAAGTGGAAATCCAGTAAAAGTTTCATTTGGCTACTTTGCACTCTCGAGATAATCGTCACCATGTGCCAAATGCAATATAAAAGGAATCTGAACACATTCGCGCAAAAATGAAATGACCACAATTTTCTCCAAAACTATAACAGATGCAAACTTGTCCTGTGTGGTGGAGATGAGATTTGATAAAGTAAGTGGAAATCCAGTAAAAGTTTCATTTGGCTACTTTGCACTCTCGAGATAATCGTCACCATGTGCCAAATGCAATATAAAAGGAATCTGAACACATTCGCGCAAAAATGAAATGACCACAATTTTCTCCAAAACTATAACAGATGCAAACTTGTCCTGTGTGGTGGAGATGAGATTTGATAAAGTAAGTGGAAATTTAGTAAAAGTTTCATTTGGCTACTTTGCACTCTCGAGATAATCGTCACCATGTGCCATATGCAATATAAAAGGAATCTGAACACATTCGCGCAAAAATGAAATGACCACAATTTTCTCCAAAACTATAACAGATGCAAACGTGTCCTGTGTGGTGGAGATGAGATTTGATAAAGTAAGTGGAAATCCAGTAAAAGTTTCATTTGGATACTTTGCACTCTCGAGATAATCGTCACCATGTGCCAAATGCAATATAAAAGGAATCTGAACACATTCGCGCAAAAATGAAATGACCACAATTTTCTCCAAAACTATAACAGATGCAAACTTGTCCTGTGTGGTGGAGATGAGATTTGATAAAGTAAGTGGAAATTTAGTAAAAGTTTCATTTGGCTACTTTGCACTCTCGAGATAATCGTCACCATGTGCCAAATGCAATATAAAAGGAATCTGAACACATTCGCGCAAAATTGAAATGACCACAATTTTCTCCAAAACTATAACAGATGCAAACTTGTCCTGTGTGGTGGAGATGAGATTTGATAAAGTAAGTGGAAATCCAGTAAAAGTTTCATTTGGCTACTTTGCACTCTCGAGATAATCGTCACCATGTGCCAAATGCAATATAAAAGGAATCTGAACACATTCGCGCAAAAATGAAATGACCACAATTTTCTCCAAAACTATAACAGATGCAAACTTGTCCTGTGTGGTGGAGATGAGATTTGATAAAGTAAGTGGAAATCCAGTAAAAGTTTCATTTGGCTACTTTGCACTCTCGAGATAATCGTCACCATGTGCCAAATGCAATATAAAAGGAATCTGAACACATTCGCGCAAAAATGAAATGACCACAATTTTCTCCAAAACTATAACAGATGCAAACTTGTCCTGTGTGGTGGAGATGCGATTTGATAAAGTAAGTGGAAATCCAGTAAAAGTTTCATTTGGCTACTTTGCACTCTCGAGATAATCGTCACCATGTGCCAAATGCAATATAAAAGGAATCTGAACACATTCGCGCAAAAATGAAATGACCACAATTTTCTTCAAAACTATAACAGATGCAAACTTGTCCTGTGTGGTGGAGATGAGATTTGATAAAGTAAGTGGAAATCCAGTAAAAGTTTCATTTGGCTACTTTGCACTCTCGAGATAATCGTCACCATGTGCCAAATGCAATATAAAAGTAATCTGAACACATTCGCGCAAAAATGAAATGACCACAATTTTCTCCAAAACTATAACAGATGCAAACTTGTCCTGTGTGGTGGAGATGAGATTTGATAAAGTAAGTGGAAATCCAGTAAAAGTTTCATTTTGCTACTTTGCACTCTCGAGATAATCATCACCATGTGCCAAATGCAATATAAAAGGAATCTGAACACATTCGCGCAAAAATGAAATGACCACAATTTTCTCCAAAACTATAACAGATGCAAACTTGTCCTGTGTGGTGGAGATGAGATTTGATAAAGTAAGTGGAAATCCAGTAAAAGTTTCATTTGGCTACTTTGCACTCTCGAGATAATCGTCACCATGTGCCAAATGCAATATAAAAGGAATCTGAACACATTCGCGCAAAAATGAAATGACCACAATTTTCTCCAAAACTATAACAGATGCAAACTTGTCCTGTGTGGTGGAGATGAGATTTGATAAAGTAAGTGGAAATCCAGTAAAAGTTTCATTTGGCTACTTTGCACTCACGAGATAATCGTCACCATGTGCCAAATACAATATAAAAGGAATCTGAACACATTCGCGCAAAAATGAAATGACCACAATTTTCTCCAAAACTATAACAGATGCAAACTTGTCCTGTGTGGTGGAGATGAGATTTGATAAAGTAAGTGGAAATTTAGTAAAAGTTTCATTTGGCTACTTTGCACTCTCGAGATAATCGTCACCATGTGCCATATGCAATATAAAAGGAATCTGAACACATTCGCGCAAAAATGAAATGACCACAATTTTCTCCAAAACTATAACAGATGCAAACTTGTCCTGTGTGGTGGAGATAAGGTTTGATAAAGTAAGTGGAAATCCAGTAAAAATTTCATTTGGCTACTTTGCACTCTCGAGATAATCGTCACCATGTGCCAAATGCAATATAAAAGGAATCTGAACACATTCGCGCAAAAATGAAATGACCACAATTTTCTCCAAAACTATAACAGATGCAAACTTGTCCTGTGTGGTGGAGATGAGATTTGATAAAGTAAGTGGAAATCCAGTAAAAGTTTCATTTGGCTACTTTGCACTCTCGAGATAATCGTCACCAAGTGCCAAATACAATATAAATGGAATCTGAACACATTCGCGCAAAAATGAAATGACCACAATTTTCTCCAAAACTATAACAGATGCAAACTTGTCCTGTGTGGTGGAGATGCGATTTGATAAAGTAAGTGGAAATCCAGTAAAAGTTTCATTTGGCTACTTTGCACTCTCGAGATAATCGTCACCATGTGCCAAATGCAATATAAAAGGAATCTGAACACATTCGCGCAAAAATGAAATGACCACAATTTTCTCCAAAACTATAACAGATGCAAACTTGTCCTGTGTGGTGGAGATGAGATTTGATAAAGTAAGTGGAAATCCAGTAAAAGTTTCATTTGGCTACTTTGCACTCTCGAGATAATCGTCACCATGTGTCAAATGCAATATAAAGGGAATCTGAACACATTCGCGCAAAAATGAAATGACCACAATTTTCTCCAAAACTATAACAGATGCAAACTTGTCCTGTGTGGTGCAGATGAGATTTGATAAAGTAAGTGGAAATCCAGTAAACGTTTCATTTGGCTACTTTGCACTCTCGAGATAATCGTCACCATGTGCCAAATGCAATATAAAAGGAATCTGAACACATTCGCGCAAAAATGAAATGACCACAATTTTCTCCAAAACTATAACAGATGCAGACTTGTCCTGTGTGGTGGAGATGAGATTTGATAAAGTAACTGGAAATCCAGTAAAAGTTTCATTTGGCTACTTTGCACTCTCGAGATAATCGTCACCATGTGCCAAATGCAATATAAAAGGAATCTGAACACATTCGCGCAAAAATGAAATGACCACAATTTTCTCCAAAACTATAACAGATGCAAACTTGTCCTGTGTGGTGGAGATGAGATTTGATAAAGTAAGTGGAAATCCAGTAAAAGTTTCATTTGGCTACTTTGCACTCTCGAGATAATCGTCACCATGTGCCAAATGCAATATAAAAGGAATCTGAACACATTCGCGCAAAAATGAAATGACCACAATTTTCTCCAAAACTATAAGATGCAAACTTGTCCTGTGTGGTGGAGATGAGATTTGATAAAGTAAGTGGAAATTTAGTAAAAGTTTCATTTGGCTACTTTGCACTCTCGAGATAATCGTCACCATGTGCCATATGCAATATAAAAGGAATCTGAACACATTCGCGCAAAAATGAAATGACCACAATTTTCTCCAAAACTATAACAGATGCAAACGTGTCCTGTGTGGTGGAGATGAGATTTGATAAAGTAAGTGGAAATCCAGTAAAAGTTTCATTTGGATACTTTGCACTCTCGAGATAATCGTCACCATGTGCCAAATGCAATATAAAAGGAATCTGAACACATTCGCGCAAAAATGAAATGACCACAATTTTCTCCAAAACTATAACAGATGCAAACTTGTCCTGTGTGGTGGAGATGAGATTTGATAAAGTAAGTGGAAATCCAGTAAAAGTTTCATTTGGCTACTTTGCACTCTCGAGATAATCGTCACCATGTGCCAAATGCAATATAAAAGGAATCTGAACACATTCGCGCAAAAATGAAATGACCACAATTTTCTCCAAAACTATAACAGATGCAATCTTGTCCTGTGTGGTGGAGATGAGATTTGATAAAGTAAGTGGAAATTTAGTAAAAGTTTCATTTGGCTACTTTGCACTCTCGAGATAATCGTCACCATGTGCCAAATGCAATATAAAAGGAATCTGAACACATTCGCGCAAAATTGAAATGACCACAATTTTCTCCAAAACTATAACAGATGCAAACTTGTCCTGTGTGGTGGAGATGAGATTTGATAAAGTAAGTGGAAATCCAGTAAAAGTTTCATTTGGCTACTTTGCACTCTCGAGATAATCGTCACCATGTGCCAAATGCAATATAAAAGGAATCTGAACACATTCGCGCAAAAATGAAATGACCACAATTTTCTCCAAAACTATAACAGATGCAAACTTGTCCTGTGTGGTGGAGATGAGATTTGATAAAGTAAGTGGAAATCCAGTAAAAGTTTCATTTGGCTACTTTGCACTCTCGAGATAATCGTCACCATGTGCCAAATGCAATATAAAAGGAATCTGAACACATTCGCGCAAAAATGAAATGACCACAATTTTCTCCAAAACTATAACAGATGCAAACTTGTCCTGTGTGGTGGAGATGCGATTTGATAAAGTAAGTGGAAATCCAGTAAAAGTTTCATTTGGCTACTTTGCACTCTCGAGATAATCGTCACCATGTGCCAAATGCAATATAAAAGGAATCTGAACACATTCGCGCAAAAATGAAATGACCACAATTTTCTTCAAAACTATAACAGATGCAAACTTGTCCTGTGTGGTGGAGATGAGATTTGATAAAGTAAGTGGAAATCCAGTAAAAGTTTCATTTGGCTACTTTGCACTCTCGAGATAATCGTCACCATGTGCCAAATGCAATATAAAAGTAATCTGAACACATTCGCGCAAAAATGAAATGACCACAATTTTCTCCAAAACTATAACAGATGCAAACTTGTCCTGTGTAGTGGAGATGAGATTTGATAAAGTAAGTGGAAATCCAGTAAAAGTTTCATTTGGCTACTTTGCACTCTCGAGATAATCGTCACCATGTGCCAAATGCAATATAAAAGGAATCTGAACACATTCGCGCAAAAATGAAATGACCACAATTTTCTCCAAAACTATAACAGATGCAAACTTGTCCTGTGTGGTGATGAGATTTGATAAGGTAAGTGGAAATCCAGTAAAATTTTCATTTGGCTACTTTGCACTCTCGAGATAATCGTCACCATGTGCCAAATGCAATATAAAAGGAATCTGAACACATTCGCGCAAAAATGAAATGATCACAATTTTCTCCAAAACTATAACAGATGCAAACTTGTCCTGTGTGGTGGAGATGAGATTTGATAAAGTAAGTGGAAATTTAGTAAAAGTTTCATTTGGCTACTTTGCACTCTCGAGATAATCGTCACCATGTGCCAAATGCAATATAAAAGGAATCTGAACACATTCGCGCAAAATTGAAATGACCACAATTTTCTCCAAAACTATAACAGATGCAAACTTGTCCTGTGTGGTGGAGATGAGATTTGATAAAGTGGAAATCCAGTAAAAGTTTCATTTGGCTACTTTGCACTCTCGAGATAATCGTCACCATGTGCCAAATGCAATACAAAAAGGAATCTGAACACATTCGCGCAAAAATGAAATGACCACAATTTTCTCCAAAACTATAACAGATGCAAACTTGTCCTGTGTGGTGGAGATGAGATTTGATAAAGTAAGTGGAAATCCAGTAAAAGTTTCATTTGGCTACTTTGCACTCTCGAGATAATCGTCACCATGTGCCAAATGCAATATAAAAGGAATCTGAACACATTCGCGCAAAAATGAAATGACCACAATTTTCTCCAAAACTATAACAGATGCAAACTTGTCCTGTGTGGTGCAGATGAGATTTGATAAAGTAAGTGGAAATCCAGTAAACGTTTCATTTGGCTACTTTGCACTCTCGAGATAATCGTCACCATGTGCCAAATGCAATATAAAAGGAATCTGAACACATTCGCGCAAAAATGAAATGACCACAATTTTCTCCAAAACTATAACAGATGCAGACTTGTCCTGTGTGGTGGAGATGAGATTTGATAAAGTAACTGGAAATCCAGTAAAAGTTTCATTTGGCTACTTTGCACTCTCGAGATAATCGTCACCATGTGCCAAATGCAATATAAAAGGAATCTGAACACATTCGCGCAAAAATGAAATGACCACAATTTTCTCCAAAACTATAACAGATGCAAACTTGTCCTGTGTGGTGGAGATGAGATTTGATAAAGTAAGTGGAAATCCAGTAAAAGTTTCATTTGGCTACTTTGCACTCTCGAGATAATCGTCACCATGTGCCAAATGCAATATAAAAGGAATCTGAACACATTCGCGCAAAAATGAAATGACCACAATTTTCTCCAAAACTATAACAGATGCAAACTTGTCCTGTGTGGTGGAGATGAGATTTGATAAAGTAAGTGGAAATTTAGTAAAAGTTTCATTTGGCTACTTTGCACTCTCGAGATAATCGTCACCATGTGCCATATGCAATATAAAAGGAATCTGAACACATTCGCGCAAAAATGAAATGACCACAATTTTCTCCAAAACTATAACAGATGCAAACGTGTCCTGTGTGGTGGAGATGAGATTTGATAAAGTAAGTGGAAATCCAGTAAAAGTTTCATTTGGATACTTTGCACTCTCGAGATAATCGTCACCATGTGCCAAATGCAATATAAAAGGAATCTGAACACATTCGCGCAAAAATGAAATGACCACAATTTTCTCCAAAACTATAACAGATGCAAACTTGTCCTGTGTGGTGGAGATGAGATTTGATAAAGTAAGTGGAAATCCAGTAAAAGTTTCATTTGGCTACTTTGCACTCTCGAGATAATCGTCACCATGTGCCAAATGCAATATAAAAGGAATCTGAACACATTCGCGCAAAAATGAAATGACCACAATTTTCTCCAAAACTATAACAGATGCAAACTTGTCCTGTGTGGTGGAGATGAGATTTGATAAAGTAAGTGGAAATTTAGTAAAAGTTTCATTTGGCTACTTTGCACTCTCGAGATAATCGTCACCATGTGCCAAATGCAATATGAAAGGAATCTGAACACATTCGCGCAAAAATGAAATGACCACAATTTTCTCCAAAACTATAACAGATGCAAACTTGTCCTGTGTGGTGGAGATGCGATTTGATAAAGTAAGTGGAAATCCAGTAAAAGTTTCATTTGGCTACTTTGCACTCTCGAGATAATCGTCACCATGTGCCAAATGCAATATAAAAGGAATCTGAACACATTCGCGCAAAAATGAAATGACCACAATTTTCTTCAAAACTATAACAGATGCAAACTTGTCCTGTGTGGTGGAGATGAGATTTGATAAAGTAAGTGGAAATCCAGTAAAAGTTTCATTTGGCTACTTTGCACTCTCGAGATAATCGTCACCATGTGCCAAATGCAATATAAAAGGAATCTGAACACATTCGCGCAAAAATGAAATGACCACAATTTTCTCCAAAACTATAACAGATGCAAACTTGTCCTGTGTAGTGGAGATGAGATTTGATAAAGTAAGTGGAAATCCAGTAAAAGTTTCATTTGGCTACTTTGCACTCTCGAGATAATCGTCACCATGTGCCAAATGCAATATAAAAGGAATCTGAACACATTCGCGCAAAAATGAAATGACCACAATTTTCTCCAAAACTATACCAGATGCAAACTTGTCCTGTGTGGTGGAGATGCGATTTGATAAAGTAAGTGGAAATCCAGTAAAAGTTTCATTTGGCTACTTTGCACTCTCGAGATAATCGTCACCATGTGCCAAATGCAATATAAAAGGAATCTGAACACATTCGCGCAAAAATGAAATGACCACAATTTTCTCCAAAACTATAACAGATGCAAACTTGTCCTGTGTGGTGGAGATGAGATTTGATAAAGTAAGTGGAAATCCAGTAAAAGTTTCATTTGGCTACTTTGCACTCTCGAGATAATCGTCACCATGTGCCAAATGCAATATAAAAGGAATCTGAACACATTCGCGCAAAAATGAAATGACCACAATTTTCTCCAAAACTATAACAGATGCAAACTTGTCCTGTGTGGTGCAGATGAGATTTGATAAAGTAAGTGGAAATCCAGTAAACGTTTCATTTGGCTACTTTGCACTCTCGAGATAATCGTCACCATGTGCCAAATGCAATATAAAAGGAATCTGAACACATTCGCGCAAAAATGAAATGACCACAATTTTCTCCAAAACTATAACAGATGCAGACTTGTCCTGTGTGGTGGAGATGAGATTTGATAAAGTAACTGGAAATCCAGTAAAAGTTTCATTTGGCTACTTTGCACTCTCGAGATAATCGTCACCATGTGCCAAATGCAATATAAAAGGAATCTGAACACATTCGCGCAAAAATGAAATGACCACAATTTTCTCCAAAACTATAACAGATGCAAACATGTCCTGTGTGGTGGAGATGAGATTTGATAAAGTAAGTGGAAATCCAGTAAAAGTTTCATTTGGCTACTTTGCACTCTCGAGATAATCGTCACCATGTGCCATATGCAATATAAAAGGAATCTGAACACATTCGCGCAAAAATGAAATGACCACAATTTTCTCCAAAACTATAACAGATGCAAACGTGTCCTGTGTGGTGGAGATGAGATTTGATAAAGTAAGTGGAAATCCAGTAAAAGTTTCATTTGGATACTTTGCACTCTCGAGATAATGGTCACCATGTGCCAAATGCAATATAAAAGGAATCTGAACACATTCGCGCAAAAATGAAATGACCACAATTTTCTCCAAAACTATAACAGATGCAAACTTGTCCTGTGTGGTGGAGATGAGATTTGATAAAGTAAGTGGAAATCCAGTAAAAGTTTCATTTGGCTACTTTGCACTCTCGAGATAATCGTCACCATGTGCCAAATGCAATATAAAAGGAATCTGAACACATTCGCGCAAAAATGAAATGACCACAATTTTCTCCAAAACTATAACAGATGCAAACTTGTCCTGTGTGGTGGAGATGAGATTTGATAAAGTAAGTGGAAATTTAGTAAAAGTTTCATTTGGCTACTTTGCACTCTCGAGATAATCGTCACCATGTGCCAAATGCAATATAAAAGGAATCTGAACACATTCGCGCAAAATTGAAATGACCACAATTTTCTCCAAAACTATAACAGATGCAAACTTGTCCTGTGTGGTGCAGATGAGATTTGATAAAGTAAGTGGAAATCCAGTAAACGTTTCATTTCGCTACTTTGCACTCTCGAGATAATCGTCACCATGTGCCAAATGCAATATAAAAGGAATCTGAACACATTCGCGCAAAAATGAAATGACCACAATTTTCTCCAAAACTATAACAGATGCAGACTTGTCCTGTGTGGTGGAGATGAGATTTGATAAAGTAACTGGAAATCCAGTAAAAGTTTCATTTGGCTACTTTGCACTCTCGAGATAATCGTCACCATGTGCCAAATGCAATATAAAAGGAATCTGAACACATTCGCGCAAAAATGAAATGACCACAATTTTCTCCAAAACTATAACAGATGCAAACTTGTCCTGTGTGGTGGAGATGAGATTTGATAAAGTAAGTGGAAATCCAGTAAAAGTTTCATTTGGCTACTTTGCACTCTCGAGATAATCGTCACCATGTGCCAAATGCAATATAAAAGGAATCTGAACACATTCGCGCAAAAATGAAATGACCACAATTTTCTCCAAAACTATAACAGATGCAAACTTGTCCTGTGTGGTGGAGATGAGATTTGATAAAGTAAGTGGAAATTTAGTAAAAGTTTCATTTGGCTACTTTGCACTCTCGAGATAATCGTCACCATGTGCCATATGCAATATAAAAGGAATCTGAACACATTCGCGCAAAAATGAAATGACCACAATTTTCTCCAAAACTATAACAGATGCAAACGTGTCCTGTGTGGTGGAGATGAGATTTGATAAAGTAAGTGGAAATCCAGTAAAAGTTTCATTTGGATACTTTGCACTCTCGAGATAATCGTCACCATGTGCCAAATGCAATATAAAAGGAATCTGAACACATTCGCGCAAAAATGAAATGACCACAATTTTCTCCAAAACTATAACAGATGCAAACTTGTCCTGTGTGGTGGAGATGAGATTTGATAAAGTAAGTGGAAATCCAGTAAAAGTTTCATTTGGCTACTTTGCACTCTCGAGATAATCGTCACCATGTGCCAAATGCAATATAAAAGGAATCTGAACACATTCGCGCAAAAATGAAATGACCACAATTTTCTCCAAAACTATAACAGATGCAAACTTGTCCTGTGTGGTGGAGATGAGATTTGATAAAGTAAGTGGAAATTTAGTAAAAGTTTCATTTGGCTACTTTGCACTCTCGAGATAATCGTCACCATGTGCCAAATGCAATATAAAAGGAATCTGAACACATTCGCGCAAAATTGAAATGACCACAATTTTCTCCAAAACTATAACAGATGCAAACTTGTCCTGTGTGGTGGAGATGAGATTTGATAAAGTGGAAATCCAGTAAAAGTTTCATTTGGCTACTTTGCACTCTCGAGATAATCGTCACCATGTGCCAAATGCAATATAAAAGGAATCTGAACACATTCGCGCAAAAATGAAATGACCACAATTTTCTCCAAAACTATAACAGATGCAAACTTGTCCTGTGTGGTGGAGATGAGATTTGATAAAGTAAGTGGAAATCCAGTAAAAGTTTCATTTGGCTACTTTGCACTCTCGAGATAATCGTCACCATGTGCCAAATGCAATATAAAAGGAATCTGAACACATTCGCGCAAAAATGAAATGACCACAATTTTCTCCAAAACTATAACAGATGCAAACTTGTCCTGTGTGGTGGAGATGCGATTTGATAAAGTAAGTGGAAATCCAGTAAAAGTTTCATTTTGCTACTTTGCACTCTCGAGATAATCGTCACCATGTGCCAAATGCAATATAAAAGGAATCTGAACACATTCGCGCAAAAATGAAATGACCACAATTTTCTTCAAAACTATAACAGATGCAAACTTGTCCTGTGTGGTGGAGATGAGATTTGGTAAAGTAAGTGGAAATCCAGTAAAAGTTTCATTTGGCTACTTTGCACTCTCGAGATAATCGTCACCATGTGCCAAATGCAATATAAAAGTAATCTGAACACATTCGCGCAAAAATGAAATGACCACAATTTTCTCCAAAACTATAACAGATGCAAACTTGTCCTGTGTAGTGGAGATGAGATTTGATAAAGTAAGTGGAAATCCAGTAAAAGTTTCATTTGGCTACTTTGCACTCTCGAGATAATCGTCACCATGTGCCAAATGCAATATAAAAGGAATCTGAACACATTCGCGCAAAAATGAAATGACCACAATTTTCTCCAAAACTATACCAGATGCAAACTTGTCCTGTGTGGTGGAGATGCGATTTGATAAAGTAAGTGGAAATCCAGTAAAAGTTTCATTTGGCTACTTTGCACTCTCGAGATAATCGTCACCATGTGCCAAATGCAATATAAAAGGAATCTGAACACATTCGCGCAAAAATGAAATGACCACAATTTTCTCCAAAACTATAACAGATGCAAACTTGTCCTGTGTGGTGGAGATGAGATTTGATAAAGTAAGTGGAAATCCAGTAAAAGTTTCATTTGGCTACTTTGCACTCTCGAGATAATCGTCACCATGTGCCAAATGCAATATAAAAGGAATCTGAACACATTCGCGCAAAAATGAAATGACCACAATTTTCTCCAAAACTATAACAGATGCAAACTTGTCCTGTGTGGTGGAGATGAGATTTGATAAAGTAAGTGGAAATTTAGTAAAAGTTTCATTTGGCTACTTTGCACTCTCGAGATAATCGTCACCATGTGCCATATGCAATATAAAAGGAATCTGAACACATTCGCGCAAAAATGAAATGACCACAATTTTCTCCAAAACTATAACAGATGCAAACGTGTCCTGTGTGGTGGAGATGAGATTTGATAAAGTAAGTAGAAATCCAGTAAAAGTTTCATTTGGATACTTTGCACTCTCGAGATAATCGTCACCATGTGCCAAATGCAATATAAAAGGAATCTGAACACATTCGCGCAAAAATGAAATGACCACAATTTTCTCCAAAACTATAACAGATGCAAACTTGTCCTGTGTGGTGGAGATGAGATTTGATAAAGTAAGTGGAAATCCAGTAAAAGTTTCATTTGGCTACTTTGCACTCTCGAGATAATCGTCACCATGTGCCAAATGCAATATAAAAGGAATCTGAACACATTCGCGCAAAAATGAAATGACCACAATTTTCTCCAAAACTATAACAGATGCAAACTTGTCCTGTGTGGTGGAGATGAGATTTGATAAAGTAAGTGGAAATTTAGTAAAAGTTTCATTTGGCTACTTTGCACTCTCGAGATAATCGTCACCATGTGCCAAATGCAATATAAAAGGAATCTGAACACATTCGCGCAAAATTGAAATGACCACAATTTTCTCCAAAACTATAACAGATGCAAACTTGTCCTGTGTGGTGGAGATGAGATTTGATAAAGTAAGTGGAAATCCAGTAAAAGTTTCATTTGGCTACTTTGCACTTTCGAGATAATCGTCACCATGTGCCAAATGCAATATAAAAGGAATCTGAACACATTCGCGCAAAAATGAAATGACCACAATTTTCTCCAAAACTATAACAGATGCAAACTTGTCCTGTGTGGTGGAGATGAGATTTGATAAAGTAAGTGGAAATCCAGTAAAAGTTTCATTTGGCTACTTTGCACTCTCGAGATAATCGTCACCATGTGCCAAATGCAATATAAAAGGAATCTGAACACATTCGCGCAAAAATGAAATGACCACAATTTTCTCCAAAACTATAACAGATGCAAACTTGTCCTGTGTGGTGGAGATGCGATTTGATAAAGTAAGTGGAAATCCAGTAAAAGTTTCATTTGGCTACTTTGCACTCTCGAGATAATCGTCACCATGTGCCAAATGCAATATAAAAGGAATCTGAACACATTCGCGCAAAAATGAAATGACCACAATTTTCTTCAAAACTATAACAGATGCAAACTTGTCCTGTGTGGTGGAGATGAGATTTGATAAAGTAAGTGGAAATCCAGTAAAAGTTTCATTTGGCTACTTTGCACTCTCGAGATAATCGTCACCATGTGCCAAATGCAATATAAAAGTAATCTGAACACATTCGCGCAAAAATGAAATGACCACAATTTTCTCCAAAACTATAACAGATGCAAACTTGTCCTGTGTAGTGGAGATGAGATTTGATAAAGTAAGTGGAAATCCAGTAAAAGTTTCATTTGGCTACTTTGCACTCTCGAGATAATCGTCACCATGTGCCAAATGCAATATAAAAGGAATCTGAACACATTCGCGCAAAAATGAAATGACCACAATTTTCTCCAAAACTATAACAGATGCAAACTTGTCCTGTGTGGTGATGAGATTTGATAAGGTAAGTGGAAATCCAGTAAAATTTTCATTTGGCTACTTTGCACTCTCGAGATAATCGTCACCATGTGCCAAATGCAATATAAAAGGAATCTGAACACATTCGCGCAAAAATGAAATGACCACAATTTTCTCCAAAACTATAACAGATGCAAACTTGTCCTGTGTGGTGGAGATGAGATTTGATAAAGTAAGTGGAAATTTAGTAAAAGTTTCATTTGGCTACTTTGCACTCTCGAGATAATCGTCACCATGTGCCATATGCAATATAAAAGGAATCTGAACACATTCGCGCAAAAATGAAATGACCACAATTTTCTCCAAAACTATAACAGATGCAAACGTGTCCTGTGTGGTGGAGATGAGATTTGATAAAGTAAGTGGAAATCCAGTAAAAGTTTCATTTGGATACTTTGCACTCTCGAGATAATCGTCACCATGTGCCAAATGCAATATAAAAGGAATCTGAACACATTCGCGCAAAAATGAAATGACCACAATTTTCTCCAAAACTATAACAGATGCAAACTTGTCCTGTGTGGTGGAGATGAGATTTGATAAAGTAAGTGGAAATCCAGTAAAAGTTTCATTTGGCTACTTTGCACTCTCGAGATAATCGTCACCATGTGCCAAATGCAATATAAAAGGAATCTGAACACATTCGCGCAAAAATGAAATGACCACAATTTTCTCCAAAACTATAACAGATGCAAACTTGTCCTGTGTGGTGGAGATGAGATTTGATAAAGTAAGTGGAAATTTAGTAAAAGTTTCATTTGGCTACTTTGCACTCTCGAGATAATCGTCACCATGTGCCAAATGCAATATAAAAGGAATCTGAACACATTCGCGCAAAATTGAAATGACCACAATTTTCTCCAAAACTATAACAGATGCAAACTTGTCCTGTGTGGTGGAGATGAGATTTGATAAAGTAAGTGGAAATCCAGTAAAAGTTTCATTTGGCTACTTTGCACTCTCGAGATAATCGTCACCATGTGCCAAATGCAATATAAAAGGAATCTGAACACATTCGCGCAAAAATGAAATGACCACAATTTTCTCCAAAACTATAACAGATGCAAACTTGTCCTGTGTGGTGGAGATGAGATTTGATAAAGTAAGTGGAAATCCAGTAAAAGTTTCATTTGGCTACTTTGCACTCTCGAGATAATCGTCACCATGTGCCAAATGCAATATAAAAGGAATCTGAACACATTCGCGCAAAAATGAAATGACCACAATTTTCTCCAAAACTATAACAGATGCAAACTTGTCCTGTGTGGTGGAGATGCGATTTGATAAAGTAAGTGGAAATCCAGTAAAAGTTTCATTTGGCTACTTTGCACTCTCGAGATAATCGTCACCATGTGCCAAATGCAATATAAAAGGAATCTGAACACATTCGCGCAAAAATGAAATGACCACAATTTTCTTCAAAACTATAACAGATGCAAACTTGTCCTGTGTGGTGGAGATGAGATTTGATAAAGTAAGTGGAAATCCAGTAAAAGTTTCATTTGGCTACTTTGCACTCTCGAGATAATCGTCACCATGTGTTAGGGATGCGATTATAAGTATATAAGAGTTACATGGAGATATCCATAAAGAACAAGATTTAAGATGTTGTTTGAACTGTACCCCACATATCTCTTGGCATAAGACTCAGACAGACAGTCTGGGCTATTCTTGTGACCAGTGAATCATGCTGACATTGCTTAATATAAATGAGGAACCAAGCACATTACAGTAAATTGTATATCACAGAATAAGCTGTTCTACTTTATCCAATAGGAGACGTGTTACGTATTCTTGGCACCTAGCCAATAAGGTTATATATATTTGTAACACTTCCGGAAATAAATCAGTCTTACTTTCGATTCATATCTGAGTACGTCTCTCTGGTGTGAGCGAAAGAGAGGGTAATGCATGCTACCACGAGTGACTCATAATTTGGACTGCAGACAGTTTAAGAGGGATGCATGATTAGATTGCATCAACCTAAATTACGGCCTTATCATTTGGCGCCCAACGAACCTTAGGACGGAGCTCTGGATGGCGGACGGCCGTGCTGACACCTTCAGTCGCAAGGCAACTACACGAGAGGTGGAGAATTGCGCAACTCCAGCTGCAGGTGAGATCATTTGTATAATCTCACCTTGCAAACCTCTTGCGTGTACTTGCATTTCGAAGGGGGGGTTGGGCTGTCCCAGTCTAGACACCTAATGACCGCCATCTCGCATGAGATAAGCCGTCCTAAGAGATCTCACACCAAGGTGGTCAGGTTCACCTTAAGCTGTCTGTAATTTATGTAATGTGGTTTTTGTCTGCTCTAGGAGAAAAGCAGAAGTTCTATGTTTTATTTTTCTCTGACTTAAAGGCAAGGGAAAATGAGGAAGTTGTTATATACGCTGCATATATGAATATATATGGTTATATCTGCAGGTGAGATCAGCCACCTGGATGGTGTATATAGTGTCCTTATTGTTATGTCATTGTGTTGACCTGTGTCTACCTGTTGAGATGTCTGTCTATTTGCAGCAGGTGGAGTACTTGCTGGTTACGAGAACCGTGAAGTTCTGTGTGCTTTGTTCGTATATACTGGTTTATGCAAAAAGAGGAAGTGTCACGTAATGTAGTGAGAGCTGTCTTTGAGTGAAGAAAAAAAAACTCTGAAGATGTACTTTGAAGTATGCTGTCTGAGTATATAGAGTATACACGGGTGTGGGTAACGTGTCCGGTTGATAGTCAGTAATTGATAAAGACTGAAGGCTAGGTACAGAGTTACGGTAAGAGACCCTGACTGTATCCTAGTGCGTCTTCCACAGAGAGGAGACGATAGGGGGATTGGTTTTGGCCGGTACAGCGTCATGGTGAGACCCTGACTGTATTTGATGTTCTCCGCGATCCTAGGTAGGAGGAACATTGGCAAAATCCCTTGACTTTGGTTTTAAACAGTATAATTGATGTTCTGGACGGACCGTTCAAATAAGGTGTATATAGTGTGAACAGAGGTTGCTGGTACATGAAGTAAGAGATAGTGAGGGTGAATTTAGTATCTATCACCCACGTGACACCTCTTCCTGGTAGGACAACCTGTCAAGTTATGGTTTGTGGACTGAGGTAGAAATTCTATGTATTCTGTGGATGTGTATAGTCTCTGGTCCAGAAGAGGAAGTGGATTACGGCATAGCAGACATCCAGATTGACGTGTTAGTTTAGGTCGTGTACCCTTTTTAATATGGGGTCTAATCAGTCCACACCTGTCAAGTTAACGGCAGAAGAATTAGTAAGCGAACGAGAAGGAATGGAAAGATGTTTTGTTAAACAAGCGAGGGATCTTGAAAGATAAAGATCTCCTTATGGATGCTGAGGCATGGTATAGAACGTCAAAAGATGTTAGGAAATTGACATGGAAAGAGGAATGGGATAGAGATGGTAGATATTTCTATATTGCATCAGCTCAAGAAAATGGCACCTCAGGAAGTGGCCAAGCTCATTAGGAAACAACGCCCCCCTCCTCATAAGTCGTCCCCAGAGGGTTGGACTTGTGTAGTTTGTCCCCCTGCCCACCAAACGCCCTCCCTAGCCTGCCCAGACGTCATTTCAGGTTGGGCCGCACCTAGTTCCCTTTTCCGGCCATCTTAAGTCCCAAGGCCACTGGCCTATTTGTTGCTGGAGCAGCAGAAGACACCGAGGGGTGTCAGGAAGATGACAATGATTTAACAATGATCCACCCCACCACCAACACTGTCCCTAGTAGAGGTAAACCACAGGTGCTGTCCTTATTTGAGGACGTCAGGCCACACATGGCATCGCACCATTATTCCGATAGTCCCAGACAAGAACGCCCTAAATATGTGACATGGAAGCCTCAAGAGGCTGCAGTCCTTGTGAAGGAACACTGAGATATATACACCTATGAGTGACGTGTCATCAATAATTGATGTTTGATACCTTGGACCTGATGTACAGGTGCAGTGTTAAGGAACAAGTGGGTGAAAGAGCCCTGACTGTTACCTGGTACGGTTTTCATGCTAAGCAGTGAGTTGAACGTTGTATGCGTACTCACTGGTCTTGTTTTAGTAGATGTCAATGTATTCTTACCTAGAATTGAATACATTGGGGAAGACCCCTAAACTTTGGTCTTAATCGGAATTATTGAGTAGTCGATAGACCGTTCTCATGGAGGTGTATGTATATCGTGAATTCTCTCTCTGACATAATATCTCATATATAGTTTTCCCTGAAAGATGTTTTCACCCAGATTAAAGCTGGGGATTCTTTCTGGCCAGTAATGGAGCCAGGTTTGCAGTGAGGGTGTATGTACCTTATCACCCAAGTGACACTGGAAGATGTTTTATGTATAATGTACGCAGTTTTTGGTGTATAACACCGTAGGGTTGAAAAAAGTAAAAAAAAAAAAAAGGGAAGTGTTAGTTTCTATTTCAGTGTCCTGTGAATGTACGTATGTTGAAATGGAGAATTCTCCCAAAAGGGGGGGAGGTTAGCTGACACTGAATACGCTATGTGTATTTTACCTGTCTGTGGAGCACTGTGTCCACGTAAGCCCACCCCATTATTTCCTGTTCTGAATGTAGATTTCTTTCTGTCACTCAGCCCTGGGTGGGGTATGGTATGGGGATAGTTATTGCAGGGGCTGACAGGAGATAGGGATACGCTGGAGGCTCGGCCCTGACCACCATCAGGTCTACCGTCGAGATGAGGGCGAGTACAGGGTCCCTAGTTACAGGGTCAGCCCAGGGGTCCCTATATAATCCATATTCCCGGTGACAGATTGAATACCTCCTGAATGTAGATGTCACAATACATGACATCTTTCTTTTCACTCCCTCCCAGGACTCTTCAGACGCCATTTTTGGCCAACACCTACTTCCTCTTTTAGCGGCTGTTTCTTATCGGTAATTATCTTTAGTGGACGTTTTAACTCAGACACTACATAGTTCATCTTTAGACGCCATTTTAGTCCAGCCGACACCCAGTTCCCCATTTTTGTTTTAGCAGCCACAGCCACTGCTCTGTTTATTGCTGATAGGGACTGCAGAGGGGGGAGACAGGGACCTGAAACACACACTCCGTTTTTGGTCATATATGCAGTTGTTCCCCATTGTGTTCCCACTCACGAACCTTAGCAGAGGTTATTGCTGATAGTCCTGTGGAAACCTTTTCCCTTCACTTTTGCATGTTTGTTTTTGTGCATCTAGACCATATAGACTGCTCACTATTAGTCCTGGTGGACAGTGAATATTTTTCGGCCCATGGCAGTTGTTACTTAGCCTGTTTTGAGATATTTTCACTTGTATGTTATCCTGCCTGGTAGCTTGCACAAGAGTTCCCTGATAGAGAGGGTGGAGGTTCATGTGGTCCCAAGGGGACATTGATCTTCAGGAGTTGGTATATATTAGGGTTTTCGTTGGCAGCACCCAGTAATCCTTTGTGTCTTAGATTGCAGGGTCTGACAGGAGATAGGGATACGCTGGAGGCTCGACCCTGACCACCATCAGGTCTACCGTCGGGATGAGGGAGAGTGCAGGGCCCCGAGTTACAGGGTCAGCACAGGAGAGGTAGAGTAGATACGCTCCACTGCTTTTTCCTAGTTGTGTATATGTAGTCAGGGGGTGCTGCTTGGTAGTTTCCAAACACTCATGTGCTCTTTTCTTTCTCCGGGGTTTTAGGGGATCTTAGTTTTTTAGAATTTCAGTGTTCTCCTGACCCCAAAGTTACATCCATTGCTCTTTCTTACAAACCTGGGTATAGTCCTTTGTATCAGGTCTCCGAGAGCCCACATGTAAACTACAGCTGGTAAAGACCAAGACACCCTCCTTCAAATGGCAAGACGTATGGAGATGAATCTAGCAGCTTACAAGATCACCCCACATACAGATGAGCTACAGTCACAGTCACCTGAGTTACAGTTACAGTCACCTGAAGAGTATCATCATGTCATCTCCAGCCCAGAAGTCATTCTACATGTTTGCAATGGAGGAAGATAGCAGTCCTTTGAACACTACTCAGCCAGATTGAACACCTACCTAAAGCACCAGTTGAAGATCAGTGCCCGTATGACATCACTGCTCCCTGACAAAGTCACCAACTCCCGGTGTGCGGTCCTTAATCCTGCTGAACTTCTCCCTCTTCCAAGGGGGGAGTGTCCCACCTCTGACACCTTGGTGGAAGAGGTAGTCGACTCTGGCATAGCTGAAACTCTGGATTCGATACCCTGACTTAACACCTTTGGACCCTGACTTAACACCTTTGCGGATGGATCAAGATGTGCATCAAGAAGACGGTTCCACATGGGTATGGTGCTGGTGGCAGAAGACGCTGTGCTGATAGAGCAGTCGCTACCCGCATGCCTGTCTGTGAAGAAGCAGATGTATGTGCTCTCGCTGAAGCCTGCAAGATGGCAGCCAGCATCTACTCTGTGGAGGACAAGAGACTTGATCACTGCCAATGGAACTGTACGCCGCCATGAGGCCATAGAAGAACGGATGGAAGCTTTGCTATTGCCAGACAGAGTCGCGGTGAGCAGGGTTGAGGCCTACATTGGAGGAGTCAAGGGAAGCAGTAAGAAGTACCCTCACTGACAGAACATCCAAAGAAGCCCCAAGACATTGTCCTGACCCTACAAGAGCAAGTCTCAGAAGAAGAAGAGGACTGAGATAGGGTGCAGCTGTGGGCTCCCGGAGACCATAGAAAGTGGCTAGTGACCTGCTTTCACTGCCAGCCAAAGAGATATGGCAGGCCTTAGACACAGAACTGACTTTACACACCCCATACCAGCCACAGAATAGAGGGAAGGTTGGGAGGATGGGGCAGTGTAGAAGGCAAGGGCATGAGAGTCTTCCCCTTGAATTGTTCAGTGTCAGACACACCTCAGCAGGGAACACTAGGATTGAGACCCTATGAAATCCTGTTTAGAAGTACTCCCAGATACTTCAACTAAGCTTGTTGTTTGTTTAAACATGTGCCTAATACACGTTTTTGAGTTTTCTCCTCCAGATCCAACCAGATCTAGATTTCTCTCTCTTTTCTTTTTCTCTCTCCTCTTTTCCTCTCTCTTTTCTCTTTTCCTCTCTCTCTCTCTCCCTCTCTTCTCAATCTTTCTCTCTCTCTTTCTCTCTCTCTTCTCTCACTCTTTTTCTTTCGGATGAAGATCCATGCATTCCACTACAAAGAGATGTCGGACCTGCCTGAGACCAGGAGATGGCTGTCTTTCCTCTCCTACCCGATACTTTGTGCCAGGACGATGATATCTAAGCATGTGGACCGGAAGACGACTGTACATCTCACCTTCGATGTCCCACCATTACCGCCTGAGGACTGAGGAGCTTGAGACTCTGAGAGAAACCAACCCTGATAAATATTAGCCCATTAGAGGACTACTGCCACGTTCCCCCTTCCTGAATAACGTGGGCCAGCGGAACATAGCCATGAGGACAGTCTAGAGAATACGATTAGGATCTGGCTTCCTATGCATAGTCTGTTGGGTGGGGAGATTCATCCACAAGGGATGGGGTATCTCGTATGTGAGTGAGGTAACCATCAGCATTAGGACAGATCAATAGACCTGGAAAAGCAAGGAAAGACTTTTTGGCTATCTCCAAAGGGGGGACTGTTAGGGATGCGATTATAAGTATATAAGAGTTACATGGAGATATCCATAAAGAACAAGATTTAAGATGTTGTTTGAACTGTACCCCACATATCTCTTGGCATAAGACTCAGACAGACAGTCTGGGCTATTCTTGTGACCAGTGAATCATGCTGACATTGCTTAATATAAATGAGGAACCAAGCACATTACAGTAAATTGTATATCACAGAATAAGCTGTTCTACTTTATCCAATAGGAGACGTGTTACGTATTCTTGGCACCTAGCCAATAAGGTTATATATATTTGTAACACTTCCGGAAATAAATCAGTCTTACTTTCGATTCATATCTGAGTACGTCTCTCTGGTGTGAGCGAAAGAGAGGGTAATGCATGCTACCACGAGTGACTCATAATTTGGACTGCAGACAGTTTAAGAGGGATGCATGATTAGATTGCATCAACCTAAATTACGGCCTTATCACATGTGCCAAATGCAATATAAAAGTAATCTGAACACATTCGCGCAAAAATGAAATGACCACAATTTTCTCCAAAACTATAACAGATGCAAACTTGTCCTGTGTGGTGATGAGATTTGATAAGGTAAGTGGAAATCCAGTAAAATTTTCATTTGGCTACTTTGCACTCTCGAGATAATCGTCACCATGTGCCAAATGCAATATAAAAGGAATCTGAACACATTCGCGCAAAAATGAAATGACCACAATTTTCTCCAAAACTATAACAGATGCAAACTTGTCCTGTGTGGTGGAGATGAGATTTGATAAAGTAAGTGGAAATCCAGTAAAAGTTTCATTTGGCTACTTTGCACTCTCGAGATAATCGTCACCATGTGCCAAATGCAATATAAAAGGAATCTGAACACATTCGCGCAAAAATGAAAAGACCACAATTTTCTCCAAAACTATAACAGATGCAAACTTGTCCTGTGTGGTGGAGATGAGATTTAATAAAGTAAGTGGAAATCCAGTAAAAGTTTCATTTGGCTACTTTGCACTCTCGAGATAATCGTCACCATGTGCCAAATGCAATATAAAAGGAATCTGAACACATTCGCGCAAAAATGAAATGACCACAATTTTCTCCAAAACTATAACAGATGCAAACTTGTCCTGTGTGGTGGAGATGAGATTTGATAAAGTAAGTGGAAATCCAGTAAAAGTTTCATTTGGCTACTTTGCACTCTCGAGATAATCGTCACCATGTGCCAAATGCAATATAAAAGGAATCTGAACACATTCGCGCAAAAATGAAATGACCACAATTTTCTCCAAAACTATAACAGATGCAAACTTGTCCTGTGTGGTGGAGATGAGATTTAATAAAGTAAGTGGAAATCCAGTAAAAGTTTCATTTGGCTACTTTGCACTCTCAAGATAATCGTCACCATGTGCCAAATGCAATATAAAAGGAATCTGAACACATTCGCGCAAAAATGAAATGACCACAATTTTCTCCAAAACTATAACAGATGCAAACTTGTCCTGTGTGGTGGAGATGAGATTTGATAAAGTAAGTGGAAATCCAGTAAAAGTTTCATTTGGCTACTTTGCACTCTCGAGATAATCGTCACCATGTGCCAAATGCAATATAAAAGGAATCTGAACACATTCGCGCAAAAATGAAATGACCACAATTTTCTCCAAAACTATAACAGATGCAAACTTGTCCTGTGTGGTGCAGATGAGATTTGATAAAGTAAGTGGAAATCCAGTAAAAGTTTCATTTGGCTACTTTGCACTCTCGAGATAATCGTCACCATGTGCCAAATGCAATATAAAAGGAATCTGAACACATTCGCGCAAAAATGAAATGACCACAATTTTCTCCAAAACTATAACAGATGCAAACTTGTCCTGTGTGGTGGAGATGAGATTTGATAAAGTAAGTGGAAATCCAGTAAAAGTTTCATTTGGCTACTTTGCACTCTCGAGATAATCGTCACCATGTGCCAAATGCAATATAAAAGGAATCTGAACACATTCGCGCAAAAATGAAATGACCACAATTTTCTCCAAAACTATAACAGATGCAAACTTGTCCTGTGTGGTGGAGATGAGATTTGATAAAGTAAGTGGAAATCCAGTAAAAGTTTCATTTGGCTACTTTGCACTCTCGAGATAATCGTCACCATGTGCCAAATGCAATATAAAAGGAATCTGAACACATTCGCGCAAAAATGAAATGACCACAATTTTCTCCAAAACTATAACAGATGCAAACTTGTCCTGTGTGGTGCAGATGAGATTTGATAAAGTAAGTGGAAATCCAGTAAAAGTTTCATTTGGCTACTTTGCACTCTCGAGATAATCGTCACCATGTGCCAAATGCAATATAAAAGGAATCTGAACACATTCGCGCAAAAATGAAATGACCACAATTTTCTCCAAAACTATAACAGATGCAAACTTGTCCTGTGTGGTGGAGATGAGATTTGATAAAGTAAGTGGAAATCCAGTAAAAGTTTCATTTGGCTACTTTGCGCTCTCGAGATAATCGTCACCATGTGCCAAATGCAATATAAAAGGAATCTGAACACATTCGCGCAAAAATGAAATGACCACAATTTTCTCCAAAACTATAACAGATGCAAACTTGTCCTGTGTGGTGGAGATGAGATTTGATAAAGTAAGTGGAAATTTAGTAAAAGTTTCATTTGGCTACTTTGCACTCTCGAGATAATCGTCACCATGTGCCATATGCAATATAAAAGGAATCTGAACACATTCGCGCAAAAATGAAATGACCACAATTTTCTCCAAAACTATAACAGATGCAAACGTGTCCTGTGTGGTGGAGATGAGATTTGATAAAGTAAGTGGAAATGCAGTAAAAGTTTCATTTGGCTACTTTGCACTCTCGAGATAATCGTCACCATGTGCCAAATGCAATATAAAAAGAATCTGAACACATTCGCGCAAAAATGAAATGACCGCAATTTTCTCCAAAACTATAACAGATGCAAACTTGTCCTGTGTGGTGGAGATGAGATTTGATAAAGTAAGTGGAAATCCAGTAAAAGTTTCATTTGGCTACTTTGCACTCTCGAGATAATCGTCACCATGTGCCAAATGCAATATAAAAGGAATCTGAACACATTCGCGCAAAAATGAAATGACCACAATTTTCTCCAAAACTATAACAGATGCAAACTTGTCCTGTGTGGTGGAGATGAGATTTGATAAAGTAAGTGGAAATTTAGTAAAAGTTTCATTTGGCTACTTTGCACTCTCGAGATAATCGTCACCATGTGCCAAATGCAATATAAAAGGAATCTGAACACATTCGCGCAAAATTGAAATGACCACAATTTTCTCCAAAACTATAACAGATGCAAACTTGTCCTGTGTGGTGGAGATGAGATTTGATAAAGTAAGTGGAAATCCAGTAAAAGTTTCATTTGGCTACTTTGCACTCTCGAGATAATCGTCACCATGTGCCAAATGCAATATAAAAGGAATCTGAACACATTCGCGCAAAAATGAAATGACCACAATTTTCTCCAAAACTATAACAGATGCAAACTTGTCCTGTGTGGTGGAGATGAGATTTGATAAAGTAAGTGGAAATCCAGTAAAAGTTTCATTTGGCTACTTTGCACTCTCGAGATAATCGTCACCATGTGCCAAATGCAATATAAAAGGAATCTGAACACATTCGCGCAAAAATGAAATGACCACAATTTTCTCCAAAACTATAACAGATGCAAACTTGTCCTGTGTGGTGGAGATGCGATTTGATAAAGTAAGTGGAAATCCAGTAAAAGTTTCATTTGGCTACTTTGCACTCTCGAGATAATCGTCACCATGTGCCAAATGCAATATAAAAGGAATCTGAACACATTCGCGCAAAAATGAAATGACCACAATTTTCTTCAAAACTATAACAGATGCAAACTTGTCCTGTGTGGTGGAGATGAGATTTGATAAAGTAAGTGGAAATCCAGTAAAAGTTTCATTTGGCTACTTTGCACTCTCGAGATAATCGTCACCATGTGCCAAATGCAATATAAAAGGAATCTGAACACATTCGCGCAAAAATAAAATGACCACAATTTTCTCCAAAACTATAACAGATGCAAACTTGTCCTGTGTAGTGGAGATGAGATTTGATAAAGTAAGTGGAAATCCAGTAAAAGTTTAATTTGGCTACTTTGCACTCTCAAGAGGTAGTAATGGCAGATACTATAACAGCTTTTAAAAAAGGGCTGGATGATTTCCTCAGTACACAAAACATTGTTGGTTATAAATGACTTAGTGACTAAATGTAGAACTGGTGGAGGAAGGTTGAACTAGATGGACCTAGGTCTTTTTTCAACCTAAGTAACTATGTAACTATGTAACTATGTCACCATGTGCCAAATGCAATATAAAAGGAATCTGAACACATTCGCGCAAGAATGAAATGACCACAATTTTCTCCAAAACTATAACAGATGCAAACTTGTCCTGTGTGGTGGAGATGAGATTTGATAAAGTAAGTGGAAATCCAGTAAAAGTTTCATTTGGCTACTTTGCACTCTCGAGATAATCGTCACCATGTGCCAAATGCAATATAAAAGGAATCTGAACACATTCGCGCAAAAATGAAATGACCACAATTTTCTCCAAAACTATAACAGATGCAAACTTGTCCTGTGTGGTGGAGATGAGATTTGATAAAGTAAGTGGAAATCCAGTAAAAGTTTCATTTGGCTACTTTGCACTCTCGAGATAATCGTCACCATGTGCCAAATGCAATATAAAAGGAATCTGAACACATTCGCGCAAAAATGAAATGACCACAATTTTCTTCAAAACTATTAACAGATGCAAACTTGTCCTGTGTGGTGGAGATGAGATTTGATAAAGTAAGTGGAAATCCAGTAAAAGTTTCATTTGGCTACTTTGCACTCTCGAGATAATCGTCACCATGTGCCAAATGCAATATAAAAGGAATCTGAACACATTCGCGCAAAAATGAAATGACCACAATTTTCTCCAAAACTATAACAGATGCAAACTTGTCCTGTGTGGTGGAGATGAGATTTGATAAAGTAAGTGGAAATCCAGTAAAAGTTTCATTTGGCTACTTTGCACTCTCGAGATAATCGTCACCATGTGCCAAATGCAATATAAAAGGAATCTGAACACATTCGCGCCAAAATGAAATGACCACAATTTTCTCCAAAACTATAACAGATGCAAACTTGTCCTGTGTGGTGGAGATGAGATTTAATAAAGTAAGTGGAAATCCAGTAAAATTTTCATTTGGCTACTTTGCACTCTCGAGATAATCGTCACCATGTGCCAAATGCAATATAAAAGGAATCTGAACACATTCGCGCAAAAATGAAATGACCACAATTTTCTCCAAAACTATAACAGATGCAAACTTGTCCTGTGAGGTGGAGATGAGATTTGATAAAGTAAGTGAAAATTTAGTAAAAGTTTCATTTGGCTACTTTGCACTCTCGAGATAATCGTCACCATGTGCCATATGCAATATAAAAGGAATCTGAACACATTCGCGCAAAAATGAAATGACCACAATTTTCTCCAAAACTATAACAGATGCAAACTTGTCCTGTGTGGTGGAGATGAGATTTGATAAAGTAAGTGGAAATCCAGTAAAAGTTTCATTTGGCTACGTTGCACTCTCGAGATAATCGTCACCATGTGCCAAGTGCAATATAAAAGGAATCTGAACACATTCGCGCAAAAATGAAATGACCACAATTTTCTCCAAAACTATAACAGATGCAAACTTGTCCTGTGTGGTGGAGATGAGATTTGATAAAGTAAGTGGAAATCCAGTAAAAGTTTCATTTGGCTACTTTGCACTCTCGAGATAATCGTCACCATGTGTCAAATGCAATATAAAAGGAATCTGAACACATTCGCGCAAAAATGAAATGACCACAATTTTCTCCAAAACTATAACAGATGCAAACTTGTCCTTTGTGGTGGAGATGAGATTTGATAAAGTAAGTGGAAATCCAGTAAAAATTTCATTTGGCTACTTTGCACTCTCGAGATAATCGTCACCATGTGCCAAATGCAATATAAAAGGAATCTGAACACATTCGCGCAAAAATGAAATGACCACAATTTTCTCCAAAACTATAACAGATGCAAACTTGTCCTGTGTGGTGGAGATGAGATTTGATAAAGTAAGTGGAAATCCAGTAAAAGTTTCATTTGGCTACTTTGCACTCTCGAGATAATCGTCACCATGTGCCAAATGCAATATAAAAGGAATCTGAACACATTCGCGCAAAAATGAAATGACCACAATTTTCTCCAAAACTATAACAGATGCAAACTTGTCCTGTGTGGTGGAGATGAGATTTGATAAAGTAAGTGGAAATCCAGTAAAAGTTTCATTTTGCTACTTTGCACTCTCGAGATAATCATCACCATGTGCCAAATGCAATATAAAAGGAATCTGAACACATTCGCGCAAAAATGAAATGACCACAATTTTCTCCAAAACTATAACAGATGCAAACTTGTCCTGTGTGGTGGAGATGAGATTTGATAAAGTAAGTGGAAATCCAGTAAAAGTTTCATTTGGCTACTTTGCACTCTCGAGATAATCGTCACCATGTGCCAAATGCAATATAAAAGGAATCTGAATACATTCGCGCAAAAATGAAATGACCACAATTTTCTCCAAAACTATAACAGATACAAACTTGTCCTGTGTGGTGGAGATGAGATTTGATAAAGTAAGTGGAAATCCAGTAAAAGTTTCATTTGGCTACTTTGCACTCACGAGATAATCGTCACCATGTGCCAAATACAATATAAAAGGAATCTGAACACATTCGCGCAAAAATGAAATGACCACAATTTTCTCCAAAACTATAACAGATGCAAACTTGTCCTGTGTGGTGGAGATGAGATTTGATAAAGTAAGTGGAAATTTAGTAAAAGTTTCATTTGGCTACTTTGCACTCTCGAGATAATCGTCACCATGTGCCATATGCAATATAAAAGGAATCTGAACACATTCGCGCAAAAATGAAATGACCACAATTTTCTCCAAAACTATAACAGATGCAAACTTGTCCTGTGTGGTGGAGATAAGATTTGATAAAGTAAGTGGAAATCCAGTAAAAATTTCATTTGGCTACTTTGCACTCTCGAGATAATCGTCACCATGTGCCAAATGCAATATAAAAGGAATCTGAACACATTCGCGCAAAAATGAAATGACCACAATTTTCTCCAAAACTATAACAGATGCAAACTTGTCCTGTGTGGTGGAGATGAGATTTGATAAAGTAAGTGGAAATCCAGTAAAAGTTTCATTTGGCTACTTTGCACTCTCGAGATAATCGTCACCAAGTGCCAAATACAATATAAAAGGAATCTGAACACATTCGCGCAAAAATGAAATGACCACAATTTTCTCCAAAACTATAACAGATGCAAACTTGTCCTGTGTGGTGGAGATGCGATTTGATAAAGTAAGTGGAAATCCAGTAAAAGTTTCATTTGGCTACTTTGCACTCTCGAGATAATCGTCACCATGTGCCAAATGCAATATAAAAGGAATCTGAACACATTCGCGCAAAAATGAAATGACCACAATTTTCTCCAAAACTATAACAGATGCAAACTTGTCCTGTGTGGTGGAGATGAGATTTGATAAAGTAAGTGGAAATCCAGTAAAAGTTTCATTTGGCTACTTTGCACTCTCGAGATAATCGTCACCATGTGCCAAATGCAATATAAAAGGAATCTGAACACATTCGCGCAAAAATGAAATGACCACAATTTTCTCCAAAACTATAACAGATGCAAACTTGTCCTGTGTGGTGCAGATGAGATTTGATAAAGTAAGTGGAAATCCAGTAAACGTTTCATTTGGCTACTTTGCACTCTCGAGATAATCGTCACCATGTGCCAAATGCAATATAAAAGGAATCTGAACACATTCGCGCAAAAATGAAATGACCACAATTTTCTCCAAAACTATAACAGATGCAAACTTGTCCTGTGTGGTGGAGATGAGATTTGATAAAGTAAGTGGAAATCCAGTAAAAGTTTCATTTGGCTACTTTGCACTCTCGAGATAATCGTCACCATGTGCCAAATACAATATAAAAGGAATCTGAACACATTCGCGCAAAAATGAAATGACCACAATTTTCTCCAAAACTATAACAGATGCAAACTTGTCCTGTGTGGTGGAGATGAGATTTGATAAAGTAAGTGGAAATTTAGTAAAAGTTTCATTTGGCTACTTTGCACTCTCGAGATAATCGTCACCATGTGCCATATGCAATATAAAAGGAATCTGAACACATTCGCGCAAAAATGAAATGACCACAATTTTCTCCAAAACTATAACAGATGCAAACTTGTCCTGTGTGGTGGAGATAAGATTTGATAAAGTAAGTGGAAATCCAGTAAAAATTTCATTTGGCTACTTTGCACTCTCGAGATAATCGTCACCATGTGCCAAATGCAATATAAAAGGAATCTGAACACATTCGCGCAAAAATGAAATGACCACAATTTTCTCCAAAACTATAACAGATGCAAACTTGTCCTGTGTGGTGGAGATGAGATTTGATAAAGTAAGTGGAAATCCAGTAAAAGTTTCATTTGGCTACTTTGCACTCTCGAGATAATCGTCACCAAGTGCCAAATACAATATAAAAGGAATCTGAACACATTCGCGCAAAAATGAAATGACCACAATTTTCTCCAAAACTATAACAGATGCAAACTTGTCCTGTGTGGTGGAGATGCGATTTGATAAAGTAAGTGGAAATCCAGTAAAAGTTTCATTTGGCTACTTTGCACTCTCGAGATAATCGTCACCATGTGCCAAATGCAATATAAAAGGAATCTGAACACATTCGCGCAAAAATGAAATGACCACAATTTTCTCCAAAACTATAACAGATGCAAACTTGTCCTGTGTGGTGGAGATGAGATTTGATAAAGTAAGTGGAAATCCAGTAAAAGTTTCATTTGGCTACTTTGCACTCTCGAGATAATCGTCACCATGTGCCAAATGCAATATAAAAGGAATCTGAACACATTCGCGCAAAAATGAAATGACCACAATTTTCTCCAAAACTATAACAGATGCAAACTTGTCCTGTGTGGTGCAGATGAGATTTGATAAAGTAAGTGGAAATCCAGTAAACGTTTCATTTGGCTACTTTGCACTCTCGAGATAATCGTCACCATGTGCCAAATGCAATATAAAAGGAATCTGAACACATTCGCGCAAAAATGAAATGACCACAATTTTCTCCAAAACTATAACAGATGCAAACTTGTCCTGTGTGGTGGAGATGAGATTTGATAAAGTAAGTGGAAATCCAGTAAAAGTTTCATTTGGCTACTTTGCACTCTCGAGATAATCGTCACCATGTGCCAAATGCAATATAAAAGGAATCTGAACACATTCGCGCAAAAATGAAATGACCACAATTTTCTCCAAAACTATAACAGATGCAAACTTGTCCTGTGTGGTGGAGATGAGATTTGATAAAGTAAGTGGAAATTTAGTAAAAGTTTCATTTGGCTACTTTGCACTCTCGAGATAATCGTCACCATGTGCCATATGCAATATAAAAGGAATCTGAACACATTCGCGCAAAAATGAAATGACCACAATTTTCTCCAAAACTATAACAGATGCAAACGTGTCCTGTGTGGTGGAGATGAGATTTGATAAAGTAAGTGGAAATCCAGTAAAAGTTTCATTTGGATACTTTGCACTCTCGAGATAATCGTCACCATGTGCCAAATGCAATATAAAAGGAATCTGAACACATTCGCGCAAAAATGAAATGACCACAATTTTCTCCAAAACTATAACAGATGCAAACTTGTCCTGTGTGGTGGAGATGAGATTTGATAAAGTAAGTGGAAATTTAGTAAAAGTTTCATTTGGCTACTTTGCACTCTCGAGATAATCGTCACCATGTGCCAAATGCAATATAAAAGGAATCTGAACACATTCGCGCAAAATTGAAATGACCACAATTTTCTCCAAAACTATAACAGATGCAAACTTGTCCTGTGTGGTGGAGATGAGATTTGATAAAGTAAGTGGAAATCCAGTAAAAGTTTCATTTGGCTACTTTGCACTCTCGAGATAATCGTCACCATGTGCCAAATGCAATATAAAAGGAATCTGAACACATTCGCGCAAAAATGAAATGACCACAATTTTCTCCAAAACTATAACAGATGCAAACTTGTCCTGTGTGGTGGAGATGAGATTTGATAAAGTAAGTGGAAATCCAGTAAAAGTTTCATTTGGCTACTTTGCACTCTCGAGATAATCGTCACCATGTGCCAAATGCAATATAAAAGGAATCTGAACACATTCGCGCAAAAATGAAATGACCACAATTTTCTCCAAAACTATAACAGATGCAAACTTGTCCTGTGTGGTGGAGATGCGATTTGATAAAGTAAGTGGAAATCCAGTAAAAGTTTCATTTGGCTACTTTGCACTCTCGAGATAATCGTCACCATGTGCCAAATGCAATATAAAAGGAATCTGAACACATTCGCGCAAAAATGAAATGACCACAATTTTCTTCAAAACTATAACAGATGCAAACTTGTCCTGTGTGGTGGAGATGAGATTTGATAAAGTAAGTGGAAATCCAGTAAAAGTTTCATTTGGCTACTTTGCACTCTCGAGATAATCGTCACCATGTGCCAAATGCAATATAAAAGTAATCTGAACACATTCGCGCAAAAATGAAATGACCACAATTTTCTCCAAAACTATAACAGATGCAAACTTGTCCTGTGTGGTGGAGATGAGATTTGATAAAGTAAGTGGAAATCCAGTAAAAGTTTTATTTTGCTACTTTGCACTCTCGAGATAATCATCACCATGTGCCAAATGCAATATAAAAGGAATCTGAACACATTCGCGCAAAAATGAAATGACCACAATTTTCTCCAAAACTATAACAGATGCAAACTTGTCCTGTGTGGTGGAGATGAGATTTGATAAAGTAAGTGGAAATCCAGTAAAAGTTTCATTTGGCTACTTTGCACTCTCGAGATAATCGTCACCATGTGCCAAATGCAATATAAAAGGAATCTGAACACATTCGCGCAAAAATGAAATGACCACAATTTTCTCCAAAACTATAACAGATGCAAACTTGTCCTGTGTGGTGGAGATGAGATTTGATAAAGTAAGTGGAAATCCAGTAAAAGTTTCATTTGGCTACTTTGCACTCACGAGATAATCGTCACCATGTGCCAAATACAATATAAAAGGAATCTGAACACATTCGCGCAAAAATGAAATGACCACAATTTTCTCCAAAACTATAACAGATGCAAACTTGTCCTGTGTGGTGGAGATGAGATTTGATAAAGTAAGTGGAAATTTAGTAAAAGTTTCATTTGGCTACTTTGCACTCTCGAGATAATCGTCACCATGTGCCATATGCAATATAAAAGGAATCTGAACACATTCGCGCAAAAATGAAATGACCACAATTTTCTCCAAAACTATAACAGATGCAAACTTGTCCTGTGTGGTGGAGATAAGATTTGATAAAGTAAGTGGAAATCCAGTAAAAATTTCATTTGGCTACTTTGCACTCTCGAGATAATCGTCACCATGTGCCAAATGCAATATAAAAGGAATCTGAACACATTCGCGCAAAAATGAAATGACCACAATTTTCTCCAAAACTATAACAGATGCAAACTTGTCCTGTGTGGTGGAGATGAGATTTGATAAAGTAAGTGGAAATCCAGTAAAAGTTTCATTTGGCTACTTTGCACTCTCGAGATAATCGTCACCAAGTGCCAAATACAATATAAAAGGAATCTGAACACATTCGCGCAAAAATGAAATGACCACAATTTTCTCCAAAACTATAACAGATGCAAACTTGTCCTGTGTGGTGGAGATGCGATTTGATAAAGTAAGTGGAAATCCAGTAAACGTTTCATTTGGCTACTTTGCACTCTCGAGATAATCGTCACCATGTGCCAAATGCAATATAAAAGGAATCTGAACACATTCGCGCAAAAATGAAATGACCACAATTTTCTCCAAAACTATAACAGATGCAAACTTGTCCTGTGTGGTGGAGATGAGATTTGATAAAGTAAGTGGAAATCCAGTAAAAGTTTCATTTGGCTACTTTGCACTCTCGAGATAATCGTCACCATGTGCCAAATGCAATATAAAGGGAATCTGAACACATTCGCGCAAAAATGAAATGACCACAATTTTCTCCAAAACTATAACAGATGCAAACTTGTCCTGTGTGGTGCAGATGAGATTTAATAAAGTAAGTGGAAATCCAGTAAACGTTTCATTTGGCTACTTTGCACTCTCGAGATAATCGTCACCATGTGCCAAATGCAATATAAAAGGAATCTGAACACATTCGCGCAAAAATGAAATGACCACAATTTTCTCCAAAACTATAACAGATGCAGACTTGTCCTGTGTGGTGGAGATGAGATTTGATAAAGTAACTGGAAATCCAGTAAAAGTTTCATTTGGCTACTTTGCACTCTCGAGATAATCGTCACCATGTGCCAAATGCAATATAAAAGGAATCTGAACACATTCGCGCAAAAATGAAATGACCACAATTTTCTCCAAAACTATAACAGATGCAAACTTGTCCTGTGTGGTGGAGATGAGATTTGATAAAGTAAGTGGAAATCCAGTAAAAGTTTCATTTGGCTACTTTGCACTCTCGAGATAATCGTCACCATGTGCCAAATGCAATATAAAAGGAATCTGAACACATTCGCGCAAAAATGAAATGACCACAATTTTCTCCAAAACTATAACAGATGCAAACTTGTCCTGTGTGGTGGAGATGAGATTTGATAAAGTAAGTGGAAATTTAGTAAAAGTTTCATTTGGCTACTTTGCACTCTCGAGATAATCGTCACCATGTGCCATATGCAATATAAAAGGAATCTGAACACATTCGCGCAAAAATGAAATGACCACAATTTTCTCCAAAACTATAACAGATGCAAACGTGTCCTGTGTGGTGGAGATGAGATTTGATAAAGTAAGTGGAAATCCAGTAAAAGTTTCATTTGGATACTTTGCACTCTCGAGATAATCGTCACCATGTGCCAAATGCAATATAAAAGGAATCTGAACACATTCGCGCAAAAATGAAATGACCACAATTTTCTCCAAAACTATAACAGATGCAAACTTGTCCTGTGTGGTGGAGATGAGATTTGATAAAGTAAGTGGAAATCCAGTAAAAGTTTCATTTGGCTACTTTGCACTCTCGAGATTATCGTCACCATGTGCCAAATGCAATATAAAAGGAATCTGAACACATTCGCGCAAAAATGAAATGACCACAATTTTCTCCAAAACTATAACAGATGCAAACTTGTCCTGTGTGGTGGAGATGAGATTTGATAAAGTAAGTGGAAATTTAGTAAAAGTTTCATTTGGCTACTTTGCACTCTCGAGATAATCGTCACCATGTGCCAAATGCAATATAAAAGGAATCTGAACACATTCGCGCAAAATTGAAATGACCACAATTTTCTCCAAAACTATAACAGATGCAAACTTGTCCTGTGTGGTGGAGATGAGATTTGATAAAGTAAGTGGAAATCCAGTAAAAGTTTCATTTGGCTACTTTGCACTCTCGAGATAATCGTCACCATGTGCCAAATGCAATATAAAAGGAATCTGAACACATTCGCGCAAAAATGAAATGACCACAATTTTCTCCAAAACTATAACAGATGCAAACTTGTCCTGTGTGGTGGAGATGAGATTTGATAAAGTAAGTGGAAATCCAGTAAAAGTTTCATTTGGCTACTTTGCACTCTCGAGATAATCGTCACCATGTGCCAAATGCAATATAAAAGGAATCTGAACACATTCGCGCAAAAATTAAATGACCACAATTTTCTCCAAAACTATAACAGATGCAAACTTGTCCTGTGTGGTGGAGATGCGATTTGATAAAGTAAGTGGAAATCCAGTAAAAGTTTCATTTGGCTACTTTGCACTCTCGAGATAATCGTCACCATGTGCCAAATGCAATATAAAAGGAATCTGAACACATTCGCGCAAAAATGAAATGACCACAATTTTCTTCAAAACTATAACAGATGCAAACTTGTCCTGTGTGGTGGAGATGAGATTTGATAAAGTAAGTGGAAATCCAGTAAAAGTTTCATTTGGCTACTTTGCACTCTCGAGATAATCGTCACCATGTGCCAAATGCAATATAAAAGGAATCTGAACACATTCGCGCAAAAATGAAATGACCACAATTTTCTCCAAAACTATAACAGATGCAAACTTGTCCTGTGTAGTGGAGATGAGATTTGATAAAGTAAGTGGAAATCCAGTAAAAGTTTCATTTGGCTACTTTGCACTCTCGAGATAATCGTCACCATGTGCCAAATGCAATATAAAAGGAATCTGAACACATTCGCGCAAAAATGAAATGACCACAATTTTCTCCAAAACTATAACAGATGCAAACTTGTCCTGTGTGGTGATGAGATTTGATAAGGTAAGTGGAAATCCAGTAAAATTTTCATTTGGCTACTTTGCACTCTCGAGATAATCGTCACCATGTGCCAAATGCAATATAAAAGGAATCTGAACACATTCGCGCAAAAATGAAATGACCACAATTTTCTCCAAAACTATAACAGATGCAAACTTGTCCTGTGTGGTGGAGATGAGATTTGATAAAGTAAGTGGAAATTTAGTAAAAGTTTCATTTGGCTACTTTGCACTCTCGAGATAATCGTCACCATGTGCCAAATGCAATATAAAAGGAATCTGAACACATTCGCGCAAAATTGAAATGACCACAATTTTCTCCAAAACTATAACAGATGCAAACTTGTCCTGTGTGGTGGAGATGAGATTTGATAAAGTGGAAATCCAGTAAAAGTTTCATTTGGCTACTTTGCACTCTCGAGATAATCGTCACCATGTGCCAAATGCAATACAAAAAGGAATCTGAACACATTCGCGCAAAAATGAAATGACCACAATTTTCTCCAAAACTATAACAGATGCAAACTTGTCCTGTGTGGTGGAGATGAGATTTGATAAAGTAAGTGGAAATCCAGTAAAAGTTTCATTTGGCTACTTTGCACTCTCGAGATAATCGTCACCATGTGCCAAATGCAATATAAAAGGAATCTGAACACATTCGCGCAAAAATGAAATGACCACAATTTTCTCCAAAACTATAACAGATGCAAACTTGTCCTGTGTGGTGCAGATGAGATTTGATAAAGTAAGTGGAAATCCAGTAAACGTTTCATTTGGCTACTTTGCACTCTCGAGATAATCGTCACCATGTGCCAAATGCAATATAAAAGGAATCTGAACACATTCGCGCAAAAATGAAATGACCACAATTTTCTCCAAAACTATAACAGATGCAGACTTGTCCTGTGTGGTGGAGATGAGATTTGATAAAGTAACTGGAAATCCAGTAAAAGTTTCATTTGGCTACTTTGCACTCTCGAGATAATCGTCACCATGTGCCAAATGCAATATAAAAGGAATCTGAACACATTCGCGCAAAAATGAAATGACCACAATTTTCTCCAAAACTATAACAGATGCAAACTTGTCCTGTGTGGTGGAGATGAGATTTGATAAAGTAAGTGGAAATCCAGTAAAAGTTTCATTTGGCTACTTTGCACTCTCGAGATAATCGTCACCATGTGCCAAATGCAATATAAAAGGAATCTGAACACATTCGCGCAAAAATGAAATGACCACAATTTTCTCCAAAACTATAACAGATGCAAACTTGTCCTGTGTGGTGGAGATGAGATTTGATAAAGTAAGTGGAAATTTAGTAAAAGTTTCATTTGGCTACTTTGCACTCTCGAGATAATCGTCACCATGTGCCAAATGCAATATAAAAGGAATCTGAACACATTCGCGCAAAAATGAAATGACCACAATTTTCTCCAAAACTATAACAGATGCAAACTTGTCCTGTGTGGTGGAGATGAGATTTGATAAAGTAAGTGGAAATTTAGTAAAAGTTTCATTTGGCTACTTTGCACTCTCGAGATAATCGTCACCATGTGCCAAATGCAATATAAAAGGAATCTGAACACATTCGCGCAAAATTGAAATGACCACAATTTTCTCCAAAACTATAACAGATGCAAACTTGTCCTGTGTGGTGGAGATGAGATTTGATAAAGTAAGTGGAAATCCAGTAAAAGTTTCATTTGGCTACTTTGCACTCTCGAGATAATCGTCACCATGTGCCAAATGCAATATAAAAGGAATCTGAACACATTCGCGCAAAAATGAAATGACCACAATTTTCTCCAAAACTATAACAGATGCAAACTTGTCCTGTGTGGTGGAGATGAGATTTGATAAAGTAAGTGGAAATCCAGTAAAAGTTTCATTTGGCTACTTTACACTCTCGAGATAATCGTCACCATGTGCCAAATGCAATATAAAAGGAATCTGAACACATTCGCGCAAAAATGAAATGACCACAATTTTCTCCAAAACTATAACAGATGCAAACTTGTCCTGTGTGGTGGAGATGCGATTTGATAAAGTAAGTGGAAATCCAGTAAAAGTTTCATTTGGCTACTTTGCACTCTCGAGATAATCGTCACCATGTGCCAAATGCAATATAAAAGGAATCTGAACACATTCGCGCAAAAATGAAATGACCACAATTTTCTTCAAAACTATAACAGATGCAAACTTGTCCTGTGTGGTGGAGATGAGATTTGATAAAGTAAGTGGAAATCCAGTAAAAGTTTCATTTGGCTACTTTGCACTCTC
The DNA here is from genome assembly GCF_048569485.1 of Anomaloglossus baeobatrachus. NCBI lineage: Eukaryota > Metazoa > Chordata > Amphibia > Anura > Aromobatidae > Anomaloglossus > Anomaloglossus baeobatrachus. Next base: position 316,830 of record NW_027441816.1, on the reverse strand, counting down.
GAGATAATCGTCACCATGTGCCAAATGCAATATAAAAGTAATCTGAACACATTCGCGCAAAAATGAAATGACCACAATTTTCTCCAAAACTATAACAGATGCAAACTTGTCCTGTGTAGTGGAGATGAGATTTGATAAAGTAAGTAAAAATCCAGTAAAAGTTTCATTTGGCTACTTTGCACTCTCGAGATAATCGTCACCATGTGCCAAATGCAATATAAAAGGAATCTGAACACATTCGCGCAAAAATGAAATGACCACAATTTTCTCCAAAACTATAACAGATGCAAACTTGTCCTGTGTGGTGGAGATGAGATTTGATAAAGTAAGTGGAAATTTAGTAAAAGTTTCATTTGGCTACTTTGCACTCTCGAGATAATCGTCACCATGTGCCATATGCAATATAAAAGGAATCTGAACACATTCGCGCAAAAATGAAATGACCACAATTTTCTCCAAAACTATAACAGATGCAAACGTGTCCTGTGTGGTGGAGATGAGATTTGATAAAGTAAGTGGAAATCCAGTAAAAGTTTCATTTGGATACTTTGCACTCTCGAGATAATCGTCACCATGTGCCAAATGCAATATAAAAGGAATCTGAACACATTCGCGCAAAAATGAAATGACCACAATTTTCTCCAAAACTATAACAGATGCAAACTTGTCCTGTGTGGTGGAGATGAGATTTGATAAAGTAAGTGGAAATCCAGTAAAAGTTTCATTTGGCTACTTTGCACTCTCGAGATAATCGTCACCATGTGCCAAATGCAATATAAAAGGAATCTGAACACATTCGCGCAAAAATGAAATGACCACAATTTTCTCCAAAACTATAACAGATGCAAACTTGTCCTGTGTGGTGGAGATGAGATTTGATAAAGTAAGTGGAAATTTAGTAAAAGTTTCATTTGGCTACTTTGCACTCTCGAGATAATCGTCACCATGTGCCAAATGCAATATAAAAGGAATCTGAACACATTCGCGCAAAATTGAAATGACCACAATTTTCTCCAAAACTATAACAGATGCAAACTTGTCCTGTGTGGTGGAGATGAGATTTGATAAAGTAAGTGGAAATCCAGTAAAAGTTTCATTTGGCTACTTTGCACTCTCGAGATAATCGTCACCATGTGCCAAATGCAATATAAAAGGAATCTGAACACATTCGCGCAAAAATGAAATGACCACAATTTTCTCCAAAACTATAACAGATGCAAACTTGTCCTGTGTGGTGGAGATGAGATTTGATAAAGTAAGTGGAAATCCAGTAAAAGTTTCATTTGGCTACTTTGCACTCTCGAGATAATCGTCACCATGTGCCAAATGCAATATAAAAGGAATCTGAACACATTCGCGCAAAAATGAAATGACCACAATTTTCTCCAAAACTATAACAGATGCAAACTTGTCCTGTGTGGTGGAGATGCGATTTGATAAAGTAAGTGGAAATCCAGTAAAAGTTTCATTTGGCTACTTTGCACTCTCGAGATAATCGTCACCATGTGCCAAATGCAATATAAAAGGAATCTGAACACATTCGCGCAAAAATGAAATGACCACAATTTTCTTCAAAACTATAACAGATGCAAACTTGTCCTGTGTGGTGGAGATGAGATTTGATAAAGTAAGTGGAAATCCAGTAAAAGTTTCATTTGGCTACTTTGCACTCTCGAGATAATCGTCACCATGTGCCAAATGCAATATAAAAGTAATCTGAACACATTCGCGCAAAAATGAAATGACCACAATTTTCTCCAAAACTATAACAGATGCAAACTTGTCCTGTGTAGTGGAGATGAGATTTGATAAAGTAAGTGGAAATCCAGTAAAAGTTTCATTTGGCTACTTTGCACTCTCGAGATAATCGTCACCATGTGCCAAATGCAATATAAAAGGAATCTGAACACATTCGCGCAAAAATGAAATGACCACAATTTTCTCCAAAACTATACCAGATGCAAACTTGTCCTGTGTGGTGGAGATGCGATTTGATAAAGTAAGTGGAAATCCAGTAAAAGTTTCATTTGGCTACTTTGCACTCTCGAGATAATCGTCACCATGTGCCAAATGCAATATAAAAGGAATCTGAACACATTCGCGCAAAAATGAAATGACCACAATTTTCTCCAAAACTATAACAGATGCAAACTTGTCCTGTGTGGTGGAGATGAGATTTGATAAAGTAAGTGGAAATCCAGTAAAAGTTTCATTTGGCTACTTTGCACTCTCGAGATAATCGTCACCATGTGCCAAATGCAATATAAAAGGAATCTGAACACATTCGCGCAAAAATGAAATGACCACAATTTTCTCCAAAACTATAACAGATGCAAACTTGTCCTGTGTGGTGCAGATGAGATTTGATAAAGTAAGTGGAAATCCAGTAAACGTTTCATTTGGCTACTTTGCACTCTCGAGATAATCGTCACCATGTGCCAAATGCAATATAAAAGGAATCTGAACACATTCGCGCAAAAATGAAATGACCACAATTTTCTCCAAAACTATAACAGATGCAGACTTGTCCTGTGTGGTGGAGATGAGATTTGATAAAGTAACTGGAAATCCAGTAAAAGTTTCATTTGGCTACTTTGCACTCTCGAGATAATCGTCACCATGTGCCAAATGCAATATAAAAGGAATCTGAACACATTCGCGCAAAAATGAAATGACCACAATTTTCTCCAAAACTATAACAGATGCAAACTTGTCCTGTGTGGTGGAGATGAGATTTGATAAAGTAAGTGGAAATCCAGTAAAAGTTTCATTTGGCTACTTTGCACTCTCGAGATAATCGTCACCATGTGCCAAATGCAATATAAAAGGAATCTGAACACATTCGCGCAAAAATGAAATGACCACAATTTTCTCCAAAACTATAACAGATGCAAACTTGTCCTGTGTGGTGGAGATGAGATTTGATAAAGTAAGTGGAAATTTAGTAAAAGTTTCATTTGGCTACTTTGCACTCTCGAGATAATCGTCACCATGTGCCATATGCAATATAAAAGGAATCTGAACACATTCGCGCAAAAATGAAATGACCACAATTTTCTCCAAAACTATAACAGATGCAAACGTGTCCTGTGTGGTGGAGATGAGATTTGATAAAGTAAGTGGAAATCCAGTAAAAGTTTCATTTGGATACTTTGCACTCTCGAGATAATCGTCACCATGTGCCAAATGCAATATAAAAGGAATCTGAACACATTCGCGCAAAAATGAAATGACCACAATTTTCTCCAAAACTATAACAGATGCAAACTTGTCCTGTGTGGTGGAGATGAGATTTGATAAAGTAAGTGGAAATCCAGTAAAAGTTTCATTTGGCTACTTTGCACTCTCGAGATAATCGTCACCATGTGCCAAATGCAATATAAAAGGAATCTGAACACATTCGCGCAAAAATGAAATGACCACAATTTTCTCCAAAACTATAACAGATGCAAACTTGTCCTGTGTGGTGGAGATGAGATTTGATAAAGTAAGTGGAAATTTAGTAAAAGTTTCATTTGGCTACTTTGCACTCTCGAGATAATCGTCACCATGTGCCAAATGCAATATAAAAGGAATCTGAACACATTCGCGCAAAATTGAAATGACCACAATTTTCTCCCAAACTATAACAGATGCAAACTTGTCCTGTGTGGTGCAGATGAGATTTGATAAAGTAAGTGGAAATCCAGTAAACGTTTCATTTGGCTACTTTGCACTCTCGAGATAATCGTCACCATGTGCCAAATGCAATATAAAAGGAATCTGAACACATTCGCGCAAAAATGAAATGACCACAATTTTCTCCAAAACTATAACAGATGCAGACTTGTCCTGTGTGGTGGAGATGAGATTTGATAAAGTAACTGGAAATCCAGTAAAAGTTTCATTTGGCTACTTTGCACTCTCGAGATAATCGTCACCATGTGCCAAATGCAATATAAAAGGAATCTGAACACATTCGCGCAAAAATGAAATGACCACAATTTTCTCCAAAACTATAACAGATGCAAACTTGTCCTGTGTGGTGGAGATGAGATTTGATAAAGTAAGTGGAAATCCAGTAAAAGTTTCATTTGGCTACTTTGCACTCTCGAGATAATCGTCACCATGTGCCAAATGCAATATAAAAGGAATCTGAACACATTCGCGCAAAAATGAAATGACCACAATTTTCTCCAAAACTATAACAGATGCAAACTTGTCCTGTGTGGTGGAGATGAGATTTGATAAAGTAAGTGGAAATTTAGTAAAAGTTTCATTTGGCTACTTTGCACTCTCGAGATAATCGTCACCATGTGCCATATGCAATATAAAAGGAATCTGAACACATTCGCGCAAAAATGAAATGACCACAATTTTCTCCAAAACTATAACAGATGCAAACGTGTCCTGTGTGGTGGAGATGAGATTTGATAAAGTAAGTGGAAATCCAGTAAAAGTTTCATTTGGATACTTTGCACTCTCGAGATAATCGTCACCATGTGCCAAATGCAATATAAAAGGAATCTGAACACATTCGCGCAAAAATGAAATGACCACAATTTTCTCCAAAACTATAACAGATGCAAACTTGTCCTGTGTGGTGGAGATGAGATTTGATAAAGTAAGTGGAAATCCAGTAAAAGTTTCATTTGGCTACTTTGCACTCTCGAGATAATCGTCACCATGTGCCAAATGCAATATAAAAGGAATCTGAACACATTCGCGCAAAAATGAAATGACCACAATTTTCTCCAAAACTATAACAGATGCAAACTTGTCCTGTGTGGTGGAGATGAGATTTGATAAAGTAAGTGGAAATTTAGTAAAAGTTTCATTTGGCTACTTTGCACTCTCGAGATAATCGTCACCATGTGCCAAATGCAATATAAAAGGAATCTGAACACATTCGCGCAAAATTGAAATGACCACAATTTTCTCCAAAACTATAACAGATGCAAACTTGTCCTGTGTGGTGGAGATGAGATTTGATAAAGTAAGTGGAAATCCAGTAAAAGTTTCATTTGGCTACTTTGCACTCTCGAGATAATCGTCACCATGTGCCAAATGCAATATAAAAGGAATCTGAACACATTCGCGCAAAAATGAAATGACCACAATTTTCTCCAAAACTATAACAGATGCAAACTTGTCCTGTGTGGTGGAGATGAGATTTGATAAAGTAAGTGGAAATCCAGTAAAAGTTTCATTTGGCTACTTTGCACTCTCGAGATAATCGTCACCATGTGCCAAATGCAATATAAAAGGAATCTGAACACATTCGCGCAAAAATGAAATGACCACAATTTTCTCCAAAACTATAACAGATGCAAACTTGTCCTGTGTGGTGGAGATGCGATTTGATAAAGTAAGTGGAAATCCAGTAAAAGTTTCATTTGGCTACTTTGCACTCTCGAGATAATCGTCACCATGTGCCAAATGCAATATAAAAGGAATCTGAACACATTCGCGCAAAAATGAAATGACCACAATTTTCTTCAAAACTATAACAGATGCAAACTTGTCCTGTGTGGTGGAGATGAGATTTGATAAAGTAAGTGGAAATCCAGTAAAAGTTTCATTTGGCTACTTTGCACTCTCGAGATAATCGTCACCATGTGCCAAATGCAATATAAAAGTAATCTGAACACATTCGCGCAAAAATGAAATGACCACAATTTTCTCCAAAACTATAACAGATGCAAACTTGTCCTGTGTAGTGGAGATGAGATTTGATAAAGTAAGTGGAAATCCAGTAAAAGTTTCATTTGGCTACTTTGCACTCTCGAGATAATCGTCACCATGTGCCAAATGCAATATAAAAGGAATCTGAACACATTCGCGCAAAAATGAAATGACCACAATTTTCTCCAAAACTATACCAGATGCAAACTTGTCCTGTGTGGTGGAGATGCGATTTAATAAAGTAAGTGGAAATCCAGTAAAATTTTCATTTGGCTACTTTGCACTCTCGAGATAATCGTCACCATGTGCCAAATGCAATATAAAAGGAATCTGAACACATTCGCGCAAAAATGAAATGACCACAATTTTCTCCAAAACTATAACAGATGCAAACTTGTCCTGTGTGGTGGAGATGAGATTTGATAAAGTAAGTGGAAATCCAGTAAAAGTTTCATTTGGCTACTTTGCACTCTCGAGATAATCGTCACCATGTGCCAAATGCAATATAAAAGGAATCTGAACACATTCGCGCAAAAATGAAATGACCACAATTTTCTCCAAAACTATAACAGATGCAAACTTGTCCTGTGTGGTGGAGATGAGATTTGATAAAGTAAGTGGAAATTTAGTAAAAGTTTCATTTGGCTACTTTGCACTCTCGAGATAATCGTCACCATGTGCCATATGCAATATAAAAGGAATCTGAACACATTCGCGCAAAAATGAAATGACCACAATTTTCTCCAAAACTATAACAGATGCAAACGTGTCCTGTGTGGTGGAGATGAGATTTGATAAAGTAAGTGGAAATCCAGTAAAAGTTTCATTTGGATACTTTGCACTCTCGAGATAATCGTCACCATGTGCCAAATGCAATATAAAAGGAATCTGAACACATTCGCGCAAAAATGAAATGACCACAATTTTCTCCAAAACTATAACAGATGCAAACTTGTCCTGTGTGGTGGAGATGAGATTTGATAAAGTAAGTGGAAATCCAGTAAAAGTTTCATTTGGCTACTTTGCACTCTCGAGATAATCGTCACCATGTGCCAAATGCAATATAAAAGGAATCTGAACACATTCGCGCAAAAATGAAATGACCACAATTTTCTCCAAAACTATAACAGATGCAAACTTGTCCTGTGTGGTGGAGATGAGATTTGATAAAGTAAGTGGAAATTTAGTAAAAGTTTCATTTGGCTACTTTGCACTCTCGAGATAATCGTCACCATGTGCCAAATGCAATATAAAAGGAATCTGAACACATTCGCGCAAAATTGAAATGACCACAATTTTCTCCAAAACTATAACAGATGCAAACTTGTCCTGTGTGGTGGAGATGAGATTTGATAAAGTAAGTGGAAATCCAGTAAAAGTTTCATTTGGCTACTTTGCACTCTCGAGATAATCGTCACCATGTGCCAAATGCAATATAAAAGGAATCTGAACACATTCGCGCAAAAATGAAATGACCACAATTTTCTCCAAAACTATAACAGATGCAAACTTGTCCTGTGTGGTGGAGATGAGATTTGATAAAGTAAGTGGAAATCCAGTAAAAGTTTCATTTGGCTACTTTGCACTCTCGAGATAATCGTCACCATGTGCCAAATGCAATATAAAAGGAATCTGAACACATTCGCGCAAAAATGAAATGACCACAATTTTCTCCAAAACTATAACAGATGCAAACTTGTCCTGTGTGGTGGAGATGCGATTTGATAAAGTAAGTGGAAATCCAGTAAAAGTTTCATTTGGCTACTTTGCACTCTCGAGATAATCGTCACCATGTGCCAAATGCAATATAAAAGGAATCTGAACACATTCGCGCAAAAATGAAATGACCACAATTTTCTTCAAAACTATAACAGATGCAAACTTGTCCTGTGTGGTGGAGATGAGATTTGATAAAGTAAGTGGAAATCCAGTAAAAGTTTCATTTGGCTACTTTGCACTCTCGAGATAATCGTCACCATGTGCCAAATGCAATATAAAAGTAATCTGAACACATTCGCGCAAAAATGAAATGACCACAATTTTCTCCAAAACTATAACAGATGCAAACTTGTCCTGTGTAGTGGAGATGAGATTTGATAAAGTAAGTGGAAATCCAGTAAAAGTTTCATTTGGCTACTTTGCACTCTCGAGATAATCGTCACCATGTGCCAAATGCAATATAAAAGGAATCTGAACACATTCGCGCAAAAATGAAATGACCACAATTTTCTCCAAAACTATAACAGATGCAAACTTGTCCTGTGTGGTGATGAGATTTGATAAGGTAAGTGGAAATCCAGTAAAATTTTCATTTGGCTACTTTGCACTCTCGAGATAATCGTCACCATGTGCCAAATGCAATATAAAAGGAATCTGAACACATTCGCGCAAAAATGAAATGACCACAATTTTCTCCAAAACTATAACAGATGCAAACTTGTCCTGTGTGGTGGAGATGAGATTTGATAAAGTAAGTGGAAATTTAGTAAAAGTTTCATTTGGCTACTTTGCACTCTCGAGATAATCGTCACCATGTGCCATATGCAATATAAAAGGAATCTGAACACATTCGCGCAAAAATGAAATGACCACAATTTTCTCCAAAACTATAACAGATGCAAACGTGTCCTGTGTGGTGGAGATGAGATTTGATAAAGTAAGTGGAAATCCAGTAAAAGTTTCATTTGGATACTTTGCACTCTCGAGATAATCGTCACCATGTGCCAAATGCAATATAAAAGGAATCTGAACACATTCGCGCAAAAATGAAATGACCACAATTTTCTCCAAAACTATAACAGATGCAAACTTGTCCTGTGTGGTGGAGATGAGATTTGATAAAGTAAGTGGAAATCCAGTAAAAGTTTCATTTGGCTACTTTGCACTCTCGAGATAATCGTCACCATGTGCCAAATGCAATATAAAAGGAATCTGAACACATTCGCGCAAAAATGAAATGACCACAATTTTCTCCAAAACTATAACAGATGCAAACTTGTCCTGTGTGGTGGAGATGAGATTTGATAAAGTAAGTGGAAATTTAGTAAAAGTTTCATTTGGCTACTTTGCACTCTCGAGATAATCGTCACCATGTGCCAAATGCAATATAAAAGGAATCTGAACACATTCGCGCAAAATTGAAATGACCACAATTTTCTCCAAAACTATAACAGATGCAAACTTGTCCTGTGTGGTGGAGATGAGATTTGATAAAGTAAGTGGAAATCCAGTAAAAGTTTCATTTGGCTACTTTGCACTCTCGAGATAATCGTCACCATGTGCCAAATGCAATATAAAAGGAATCTGAACACATTCGCGCAAAAATGAAATGACCACAATTTTCTCCAAAACTATAACAGATGCAAACTTGTCCTGTGTGGTGGAGATGAGATTTGATAAAGTAAGTGGAAATCCAGTAAAAGTTTCATTTGGCTACTTTGCACTCTCGAGATAATCGTCACCATGTGCCAAATGCAATATAAAAGGAATCTGAACACATTCGCGCAAAAATGAAATGACCACAATTTTCTCCAAAACTATAACAGATGCAAACTTGTCCTGTGTGGTGGAGATGCGATTTGATAAAGTAAGTGGAAATCCAGTAAAAGTTTCATTTGGCTACTTTGCACTCTCGAGATAATCGTCACCATGTGCCAAATGCAATATAAAAGGAATCTGAACACATTCGCGCAAAAATGAAATGACCACAATTTTCTTCAAAACTATAACAGATGCAAACTTGTCCTGTGTGGTGGAGATGAGATTTGATAAAGTAAGTGGAAATCCAGTAAAAGTTTCATTTGGCTACTTTGCACTCTCGAGATAATCGTCACCATGTGCCAAATGCAATATAAAAGTAATCTGAACACATTCGCGCAAAAATGAAATGACCACAATTTTCTCCAAAACTATAACAGATGCAAACTTGTCCTGTGTAGTGGAGATGAGATTTGATAAAGTAAGTGGAAATCCAGTAAAAGTTTCATTTGGCTACTTTGCACTCTCGAGATAATCGTCACCATGTGCCAAATGCAATATAAAAGGAATCTGAACACATTCGCGCAAAAATGAAATGACCACAATTTTCTCCAAAACTATAACAGATGCAAACTTGTCCTGTGTGGTGATGAGATTTGATAAGGTAAGTGGAAATCCAGTAAAATTTTCATTTGGCTACTTTGCACTCTCGAGATAATCGTCACCATGTGCCAAATGCAATATAAAAGGAATCTGAACACATTCGCGCAAAAATGAAATGACCACAATTTTCTCCAAAACTATAACAGATGCAAACTTGTCCTGTGTGGTGGAGATGAGATTTGATAAAGTAAGTGGAAATTTAGTAAAAGTTTCATTTGGCTACTTTGCACTCTTGAGATAATCGTCACCATGTGCCATATGCAATATAAAAGGAATCTGAACACATTCGCGCAAAAATGAAATGACCACAATTTTCTCCAAAACTATAACAGATGCAAACGTGTCCTGTGTGGTGGAGATGAGATTTGATAAAGTAAGTGGAAATCCAGTAAAAGTTTCATTTGGATACTTTGCACTCTCGAGATAATCGTCACCATGTGCCAAATGCAATATAAAAGGAATCTGAACACATTCGCGCAAAAATGAAATGACCACAATTTTCTCCAAAACTATAACAGATGCAAACTTGTCCTGTGTGGTGGAGATGAGATTTGATAAAGTAAGTGGAAATCCAGTAAAAGTTTCATTTGGCTACTTTGCACTCTCGAGATAATCGTCACCATGTGCCAAATGCAATATAAAAGGAATCTGAACACATTCGCGCAAAAATGAAATGACCACAATTTTCTCCAAAACTATAACAGATGCAAACTTGTCCTGTGTGGTGGAGATGAGATTTGATAAAGTAAGTGGAAATTTAGTAAAAGTTTCATTTGGCTACTTTGCACTCTCGAGATAATCGTCACCATGTGCCAAATGCAATATAAAAGGAATCTGAACACATTCGCGCAAAATTGAAATGACCACAATTTTCTCCAAAACTATAACAGATGCAAACTTGTCCTGTGTGGTGGAGATGAGATTTGATAAAGTAAGTGGAAATCCAGTAAAAGTTTCATTTGGCTACTTTGCACTCTCGAGATAATCGTCACCATGTGCCAAGTGCAATATAAAAGGAATCTGAACACATTCGCGCAAAAATGAAATGACCACAATTTTCTCCAAAACTATAACAGATGCAAACTTGTCCTGTGTGGTGGAGATGAGATTTGATAAAGTAAGTGGAAATCCAGTAAAAGTTTCATTTGGCTACTTTGCACTCTCGAGATAATCGTCACCATGTGCCAAATGCAATATAAAAGGAATCTGAACACATTCGCGCAAAAATGAAATGACCACAATTTTCTCCAAAACTATAACAGATGCAAACTTGTCCTGTGTGGTGGAGATGCGATTTGATAAAGTAAGTGGAAATCCAGTAAAAGTTTCATTTGGCTACTTTGCACTCTCGAGATAATCGTCACCATGTGCCAAATGCAATATAAAAGGAATCTGAACACATTCGCGCAAAAATGAAATGACCACAATTTTCTTCAAAACTATAACAGATGCAAACTTGTCCTGTGTGGTGGAGATGAGATTTGATAAAGTAAGTGGAAATCCAGTAAAAGTTTCATTTGGCTACTTTGCACTCTCGAGATAATCGTCACCATGTGTTAGGGATGCGATTATAAGTATATAAGAGTTACATGGAGATATCCATAAAGAACAAGATTTAAGATGTTGTTTGAACTGTACCCCACATATCTCTTGGCATAAGACTCAGACAGACAGTCTGGGCTATTCTTGTGACCAGTGAATCATGCTGACATTGCTTAATATAAATGAGGAACCAAGCACATTACAGTAAATTGTATATCACAGAATAAGCTGTTCTACTTTATCCAATAGGAGACGTGTTACGTATTCTTGGCACCTAGCCAATAAGGTTATATATATTTGTAACACTTCCGGAAATAAATCAGTCTTACTTTCGATTCATATCTGAGTACGTCTCTCTGGTGTGAGCGAAAGAGAGGGTAATGCATGCTACCACGAGTGACTCATAATTTGGACTGCAGACAGTTTAAGAGGGATGCATGATTAGATTGCATCAACCTAAATTACGGCCTTATCATTTGGCGCCCAACGAACCTTAGGACGGAGCTCTGGATGGCGGACGGCCGTGCTGACACCTTCAGTCGCAAGGCAACTACACGAGAGGTGGAGAATTGCGCAACTCCAGCTGCAGGTGAGATCATTTGTATAATCTCACCTTGCAAACCTCTTGCGTGTACTTGCATTTCGAAGGGGGGGTTGGGCTGTCCCAGTCTAGACACCTAATGACCGCCATCTCGCATGAGATAAGCCGTCCTAAGAGATCTCACACCAAGGTGGTCAGGTTCACCTTAAGCTGTCTGTAATTTATGTAATGTGGTTTTTGTCTGCTCTAGGAGAAAAGCAGAAGTTCTATGTTTTATTTTTCTCTGACTTAAAGGCAAGGGAAAATGAGGAAGTTGTTATATACGCTGCATATATGAATATATATGGTTATATCTGCAGGTGAGATCAGCCACCTGGATGGTGTATATAGTGTCCTTATTGTTATGTCATTGTGTTGACCTGTGTCTACCTGTTGAGATGTCTGTCTATTTGCAGCAGGTGGAGTACTTGCTGGTTACGAGAACCGTGAAGTTCTGTGTGCTTTGTTCGTATATACTGGTTTATGCAAAAAGAGGAAGTGTCACGTAATGTAGTGAGAGCTGTCTTTGAGTGAAGAAAAAAAAACTCTGAAGATGTACTTTGAAGTATGCTGTCTGAGTATATAGAGTATACACGGGTGTGGGTAACGTGTCCGGTTGATAGTCAGTAATTGATAAAGACTGAAGGCTAGGTACAGAGTTACGGTAAGAGACCCTGACTGTATCCTAGTGCGTCTTCCACAGAGAGGAGACGATAGGGGGATTGGTTTTGGCCGGTACAGCGTCATGGTGAGACCCTGACTGTATTTGATGTTCTCCGCGATCCTAGGTAGGAGGAACATTGGCAAAATCCCTTGACTTTGGTTTTAAACAGTATAATTGATGTTCTGGACGGACCGTTCAAATAAGGTGTATATAGTGTGAACAGAGGTTGCTGGTACATGAAGTAAGAGATAGTGAGGGTGAATTTAGTATCTATCACCCACGTGACACCTCTTCCTGGTAGGACAACCTGTCAAGTTATGGTTTGTGGACTGAGGTAGAAATTCTATGTATTCTGTGGATGTGTATAGTCTCTGGTCCAGAAGAGGAAGTGGATTACGGCATAGCAGACATCCAGATTGACGTGTTAGTTTAGGTCGTGTACCCTTTTTAATATGGGGTCTAATCAGTCCACACCTGTCAAGTTAACGGCAGAAGAATTAGTAAGCGAACGAGAAGGAATGGAAAGATGTTTTGTTAAACAAGCGAGGGATCTTGAAAGATAAAGATCTCCTTATGGATGCTGAGGCATGGTATAGAACGTCAAAAGATGTTAGGAAATTGACATGGAAAGAGGAATGGGATAGAGATGGTAGATATTTCTATATTGCATCAGCTCAAGAAAATGGCACCTCAGGAAGTGGCCAAGCTCATTAGGAAACAACGCCCCCCTCCTCATAAGTCGTCCCCAGAGGGTTGGACTTGTGTAGTTTGTCCCCCTGCCCACCAAACGCCCTCCCTAGCCTGCCCAGACGTCATTTCAGGTTGGGCCGCACCTAGTTCCCTTTTCCGGCCATCTTAAGTCCCAAGGCCACTGGCCTATTTGTTGCTGGAGCAGCAGAAGACACCGAGGGGTGTCAGGAAGATGACAATGATTTAACAATGATCCACCCCACCACCAACACTGTCCCTAGTAGAGGTAAACCACAGGTGCTGTCCTTATTTGAGGACGTCAGGCCACACATGGCATCGCACCATTATTCCGATAGTCCCAGACAAGAACGCCCTAAATATGTGACATGGAAGCCTCAAGAGGCTGCAGTCCTTGTGAAGGAACACTGAGATATATACACCTATGAGTGACGTGTCATCAATAATTGATGTTTGATACCTTGGACCTGATGTACAGGTGCAGTGTTAAGGAACAAGTGGGTGAAAGAGCCCTGACTGTTACCTGGTACGGTTTTCATGCTAAGCAGTGAGTTGAACGTTGTATGCGTACTCACTGGTCTTGTTTTAGTAGATGTCAATGTATTCTTACCTAGAATTGAATACATTGGGGAAGACCCCTAAACTTTGGTCTTAATCGGAATTATTGAGTAGTCGATAGACCGTTCTCATGGAGGTGTATGTATATCGTGAATTCTCTCTCTGACATAATATCTCATATATAGTTTTCCCTGAAAGATGTTTTCACCCAGATTAAAGCTGGGGATTCTTTCTGGCCAGTAATGGAGCCAGGTTTGCAGTGAGGGTGTATGTACCTTATCACCCAAGTGACACTGGAAGATGTTTTATGTATAATGTACGCAGTTTTTGGTGTATAACACCGTAGGGTTGAAAAAAGGAAAAAAAAAAAAAAGGGAAGTGTTAGTTTCTATTTCAGTGTCCTGTGAATGTACGTATGTTGAAATGGAGAATTCTCCCAAAAGGGGGGGAGGTTAGCTGACACTGAATACGCTATGTGTATTTTACCTGTCTGTGGAGCACTGTGTCCACGTAAGCCCACCCCATTATTTCCTGTTCTGAATGTAGATTTCTTTCTGTCACTCAGCCCTGGGTGGGGTATGGTATGGGGATAGTTATTGCAGGGGCTGACAGGAGATAGGGATACGCTGGAGGCTCGGCCCTGACCACCATCAGGTCTACCGTCGAGATGAGGGCGAGTACAGGGTCCCTAGTTACAGGGTCAGCCCAGGGGTCCCTATATAATCCATATTCCCGGTGACAGATTGAATACCTCCTGAATGTAGATGTCACAATACATGACATCTTTCTTTTCACTCCCTCCCAGGACTCTTCAGACGCCATTTTTGGCCAACACCTACTTCCTCTTTTAGCGGCTGTTTCTTATCGGTAATTATCTTTAGTGGACGTTTTAACTCAGACACTACATAGTTCATCTTTAGACGCCATTTTAGTCCAGCCGACACCCAGTTCCCCATTTTTGTTTTAGCAGCCACAGCCACTGCTCTGTTTATTGCTGATAGGGACTGCAGAGGGGGGAGACAGGGACCTGAAACACACACTCCGTTTTTGGTCATATATGCAGTTGTTCCCCATTGTGTTCCCACTCACGAACCTTAGCAGAGGTTATTGCTGATAGTCCTGTGGAAACCTTTTCCCTTCACTTTTGCATGTTTGTTTTTGTGCATCTAGACCATATAGACTGCTCACTATTAGTCCTGGTGGACAGTGAATATTTTTCGGCCCATGGCAGTTGTTACTTAGCCTGTTTTGAAATATTTTCACTTGTATGTTATCCTGCCTGGTAGCTTGCACAAGAGTTCCCTGATAGAGAGGGTGGAGGTTCATGTGGTCCCAAGGGGACATTGATCTTCAGGAGTTGGTATATATTAGGGTTTTCGTTGGCAGCACCCAGTAATCCTTTGTGTCTTAGATTGCAGGGTCTGACAGGAGATAGGGATACGCTGGAGGCTCGACCCTGACCACCATCAGGTCTACCGTCGGGATGAGGGAGAGTGCAGGGCCCCGAGTTACAGGGTCAGCACAGGAGAGGTAGAGTAGATACGCTCCACTGCTTTTTCCTAGTTGTGTATATGTAGTCAGGGGGTGCTGCTTGGTAGTTTCCAAACACTCATGTGCTCTTTTCTTTCTCCGGGGTTTTAGGGGATCTTAGTTTTTTAGAATTTCAGTGTTCTCCTGACCCCAAAGTTACATCCATTGCTCTTTCTTACAAACCTGGGTATAGTCCTTTGTATCAGGTCTCCGAGAGCCCACATGTAAACTACAGCTGGTAAAGACCAAGACACCCTCCTTCAAATGGCAAGACGTATGGAGATGAATCTAGCAGCTTACAAGATCACCCCACATACAGATGAGCTACAGTCACAGTCACCTGAGTTACAGTTACAGTCACCTGAAGAGTATCATCATGTCATCTCCAGCCCAGAAGTCATTCTACATGTTTGCAATGGAAGAAGATAGCAGTCCTTTGAACACTACTCAGCCAGATTGAACACCTACCTAAAGCACCAGTTGAAGATCAGTGCCCGTATGACATCACTGCTCCCTGACAAAGTCACCAACTCCCGGTGTGCGGTCCTTAATCCTGCTGAACTTCTCCCTCTTCCAAGGGGGGAGTGTCCCACCTCTGACACCTTGGTGGAAGAGGTAGTCGACTCTGGCATAGCTGAAACTCTGGATTCGATACCCTGACTTAACACCTTTGGACCCTGACTTAACACCTTTGCGGATGGATCAAGATGTGCATCAAGAAGACGGTTCCACATGGGTATGGTGCTGGTGGCAGAAGACGCTGTGCTGATAGAGCAGTCGCTACCCGCATGCCTGTCTGTGAAGAAGCAGATGTATGTGCTCTCGCTGAAGCCTGCAAGATGGCAGCCAGCATCTACTCTGTGGAGGACAAGAGACTTGATCACTGCCAATGGAACTGTACGCCGCCATGAGGCCATAGAAGAACGGATGGAAGCTTTGCTATTGCCAGACAGAGTCGCGGTGAGCAGGGTTGAGGCCTACATTGGAGGAGTCAAGGGAAGCAGTAAGAAGTACCCTCACTGACAGAACATCCAAAGAAGCCCCAAGACATTGTCCTGACCCTACAAGAGCAAGTCTCAGAAGAAGAAGAGGACTGAGATAGGGTGCAGCTGTGGGCTCCCGGAGACCATAGAAAGTGGCTAGTGACCTGCTTTCACTGCCAGCCAAAGAGATATGGCAGGCCTTAGACACAGAACTGACTTTACACACCCCATACCAGCCACAGAATAGAGGGAAGGTTGGGAGGATGGGGCAGTGTAGAAGGCAAGGGCATGAGAGTCTTCCCCTTGAATTGTTCAGTGTCAGACACACCTCAGCAGGGAACACTAGGATTGAGACCCTATGAAATCCTGTTTAGAAGTACTCCCAGATACTTCAACTAAGCTTGTTGTTTGTTTAAACATGTGCCTAATACACGTTTTTGAGTTTTCTCCTCCAGATCCAACCAGATCTAGATTTCTCTCTCTTTTCTTTTTCTCTCTCCTCTTTTCCTCTCTCTTTTCTCTTTTCCTCTCTCTCTCTCTCCCTCTCTTCTCAATCTTTCTCTCTCTCTTTCTCTCTCTCTTCTCTCACTCTTTTTCTTTCGGATGAAGATCCATGCATTCCACTACAAAGAGATGTCGGACCTGCCTGAGACCAGGAGATGGCTGTCTTTCCTCTCCTACCCGATACTTTGTGCCAGGACGATGATATCTAAGCATGTGGACCGGAAGACGACTGTACATCTCACCTTCGATGTCCCACCATTACCGCCTGAGGACTAAGGAGCTTGAGACTCTGAGAGAAACCAACCCTGATAAATATTAGCCCATTAGAGGACTACTGCCACGTTCCCCCTTCCTGAATAACGTGGGCCAGCGGAACATAGCCATGAGGACAGTCTAGAGAATACGATTAGGATCTGGCTTCCTATGCATAGTCTGTTGGGTGGGGAGATTCATCCACAAGGGATGGGGTATCTCGTATGTGAGTGAGGTAACCATCAGCATTAGGACAGATCAATAGACCTGGAAAAGCAAGGAAAGACTTTTTGGCTATCTCCAAAGGGGGGACTGTTAGGGATGCGATTATAAGTATATAAGAGTTACATGGAGATATCCATAAAGAACAAGATTTAAGATGTTGTTTGAACTGTACCCCACATATCTCTTGGCATAAGACTCAGACAGACAGTCTGGGCTATTCTTGTGACCAGTGAATCATGCTGACATTGCTTAATATAAATGAGGAACCAAGCACATTACAGTAAATTGTATATCACAGAATAAGCTGTTCTACTTTATCCAATAGGAGACGTGTTACGTATTCTTGGCACCTAGCCAATAAGGTTATATATATTTGTAACACTTCCGGAAATAAATCAGTCTTACTTTCGATTCATATCTGAGTACGTCTCTCTGGTGTGAGCGAAAGAGAGGGTAATGCATGCTACCACGAGTGACTCATAATTTGGACTGCAGACAGTTTAAGAGGGATGCATGATTAGATTGCATCAACCTAAATTACGGCCTTATCACATGTGCCAAATGCAATATAAAAGTAATCTGAACACATTCGCGCAAAAATGAAATGACCACAATTTTCTCCAAAACTATAACAGATGCAAACTTGTCCTGTGTGGTGATGAGATTTGATAAGGTAAGTGGAAATCCAGTAAATTTTTCATTTGGCTACTTTGCACTCTCGAGATAATCGTCACCATGTGCCAAATGCAATATAAAAGGAATCTGAACACATTCGCGCAAAAATGAAATGACCACAATTTTCTCCAAAACTATAACAGATGCAAACTTGTCCTGTGTGGTGGAGATGAGATTTGATAAAGTAAGTGGAAATTTAGTAAAAGTTTCATTTGGCTACTTTGCACTCTCGAGATAATCGTCACCATGTGCCATATGCAATATAAAAGGAATCTGAACACATTCGCGCAAAAATGAAATGACCACAATTTTCTCCAAAACTATAACAGATGCAAACGTGTCCTGTGTGGTGGAGATGAGATTTGATAAAGTAAGTGGAAATCCAGTAAAAGTTTCATTTGGATACTTTGCACTCTCGAGATAATCGTCACCATGTGCCAAATGCAATATAAAAGGAATCTGAACACATTCGCGCAAAAATGAAATGACCACAATTTTCTCCAAAACTATAACAGATGCAAACTTGTCCTGTGTGGTGGAGATGAGATTTGATAAAGTAAGTGGAAATCCAGTAAAAGTTTCATTTGGCTACTTTGCACTCTCAAGATAATCGTCACCATGTGCCAAATGCAATATAAAAGGAATCTGAACACATTCGCGCAAAAATGAAATGACCACAATTTTCTCCAAAACTATAACAGATGCAAACTTGTCCTGTGTGGTGGAGATGAGATTTGATAAAGTAAGTGGAAATTTAGTAAAAGTTTCATTTGGCTACTTTGCACTCTCGAGATAATCGTCACCATGTGCCAAATGCAATATAAAAGGAATCTGAACACATTCGCGCAAAATTGAAATGACCACAATTTTCTCCAAAACTATAACAGATGCAAACTTGTCCTGTGTGGTGAAGATGAGATTTGATAAAGTAAGTGGAAATCCAGTAAAAGTTTCATTTGGCTACTTTGCACTCTCGAGATAATCGTCACCATGTGCCAAATGCAATATAAAAGGAATCTGAACACATTCGCGCAAAAATGAAATGACCACAATTTTCTCCAAAACTATAACAGATGCAAACTTGTCCTGTGTGGTGGAGATGAGATTTGATAAAGTAAGTGGAAATCCAGTAAAAGTTTCATTTGGCTACTTTGCACTCTCGAGATAATCGTCACCATGTGCCAAATGCAATATAAAAGGAATCTGAACACATTCGCGCAAAAATGAAATGACCACAATTTTCTCCAAAACTATAACAGATGCAAACTTGTCCTGTGTGGTGGAGATGCGATTTGATAAAGTAAGTGGAAATCCAGTAAAAGTTTCATTTGGCTACTTTGCACTCTCGAGATAATCGTCACCATGTGCCAAATGCAATATAAAAGGAATCTGAACACATTCGCGCAAAAATGAAATGACCACAATTTTCTTCAAAACTATAACAGATGCAAACTTGTCCTGTGTGGTGGAGATGAGATTTGATAAAGTAAGTGGAAATCCAGTAAAAGTTTCATTTGGCTACTTTGCACTCTCGAGATAATCGTCACCATGTGCCAAATGCAATATAAAAGTAATCTGAACACATTCGCGCAAAAATGAAATGACCACAATTTTCTCCAAAACTATAACAGATGCAAACTTGTCCTGTGTAGTGGAGATGAGATTTGATAAAGTAAGTGGAAATCCAGTAAAAGTTTCATTTGGCTACTTTGCACTCTCGAGATAATCGTCACCATGTGCCAAATGCAATATAAAAGGAATCTGAACACATTCGCGCAAAAATGAAATGACCACAATTTTCTCCAAAACTATAACAGATGCAAACTTGTCCTGTGTGGTGATGAGATTTGATAAGGTAAGTGGAAATCCAGTAAAATTTTCATTTGGCTACTTTGCACTCTCGAGATAATCGTCACCATGTGCCAAATGCAATATAAAAGGAATCTGAACACATTCGCGCAAAAATGAAATGACCACAATTTTCTCCAAAACTATAACAGATGCAAACTTGTCCTGTGTGGTGGAGATGAGATTTGATAAAGTAAGTGGAAATTTAGTAAAAGTTTCATTTGGCTACTTTGCACTCTCGAGATAATCGTCACCATGTGCCAAATGCAATATAAAAGGAATCTGAACACATTCGCGCAAAATTGAAATGACCACAATTTTCTCCAAAACTATAACAGATGCAAACTTGTCCTGTGTGGTGGAGATGAGATTTGATAAAGTGGAAATCCAGTAAAAGTTTCATTTGGCTACTTTGCACTCTCGAGATAATCGTCACCATGTGCCAAATGCAATATAAAAGGAATCTGAACACATTCGCGCAAAAATGAAATGACCACAATTTTCTCCAAAACTATAACAGATGCAAACTTGTCCTGTGTGGTGGAGATGAGATTTGATAAAGTAAGTGGAAATCCAGTAAAAGTTTCATTTGGCTACTTTGCACTCTCGAGATAATCGTCACCATGTGCCAAATGCAATATAAAAGGAATCTGAACACATTCGCGCAAAAATGAAATGACCACAATTTTCTCCAAAACTATAACAGATGCAAACTTGTCCTGTGTGGTGGAGATGAGATTTGATAAAGTAAGTGGAAATCCAGTAAAAGTTTCATTTGGCTACTTTGCACTCTCGAGATAATCGTCACCATGTGCCAAATGCAATATAAAAGGAATCTGAACACATTCGCGCAAAAATGAAATGACCACAATTTTCTTCAAAACTATTAACAGATGCAAACTTGTCCTGTGTGGTGGAGATGAGATTTGATAAAGTAAGTGGAAATCCAGTAAAAGTTTCATTTGGCTACTTTGCACTCTCGAGATAATCGTCACCATGTGCCAAATGCAATATAAAAGGAATCTGAACACATTCGCGCAAAAATGAAATGACCCCAATTTTCTCCAAAACTATAACAGATTCAAACTTGTCCTGTGTGGTGGAGATGAGATTTGATAAAGTAAGTGGAAATCCAGTAAAAGTTTCATTTGGCTACTTTGCACTCTCGAGATAATCGTCACCATGTGCCAAATGCAATATAAAAGGAATCTGAACACATTCGCGCAAAAATGAAATGACCACAATTTTCTCCAAAACTATAACAGATGCAAACTTGTCCTGTGTGGTGGAGATGCGATTTGATAAAGTAAGTGGAAATCCAGTAAAAGTTTCATTTGGCTACTTTGCACTCTCGAGATAATCGTCACCATGTGCCAAATGCAATATAAAAGGAATCTGAACACATTCGCGCAAAAATGAAATGACCACAATTTTCTTCAAAACTATAACAGATGCAAACTTGTCCTGTGTGGTGGAGATGAGATTTGATAAAGTAAGTGGAAATCCAGTAAAAGTTTCATTTGGCTACTTTGCACTCTCGAGATAATCGTCACCATGTGCCATATGCAATATAAAAGGAATCTGAACACATTCGCGCAAAAATGAAATGACCACAATTTTCTCCAAAACTATAACAGATGCAAACTTGTCCTGTGTGGTGGAGATGAGATTTGATAAAGTAAGTGGAAATCCAGTAAAAGTTTCATTTGGCTACTTTGCACTCTCGAGATAATCGTCACCATGTGTCAAATGCAATATAAAAGGAATCTGAACACATTCGCGCAAAAATGAAATGACCACAATTTTCTCCAAAACTATAACAGATGCAAACTTGTCCTGTGTGGTGGAGATGAGATTTGATAAAGTAAGTGGAAATCCAGTAAAAATTTCATTTGGCTACTTTGCACTCTCGAGATAATCGTCACCATGTGCCAAATGCAATATAAAAGGAATCTGAACACATTCGCGCAAAAATGAAATGACCACAATTTTCTCCAAAACTATAACAGATGCAAACTTGTCCTGTGTGGTGGAGATGAGATTTGATAAAGTAAGTGGAAATCCAGTAAAAGTTTCATTTTGCTACTTTGCACTCTCGAGATAATCGTCACCATGTGCCAAATGCAATATAAAAGGAATCTGAACATATTCGCGCAAAAATGAAATGACCACAATTTTCTCCAAAATTATAACAGATGCAAACTTGTCCTGTGTGGTGGAGATGAGATTTGATAAAGTAAGTGGAAATCCAGTAAAAGTTTCATTTGGCTACTTTGCACTCTCGAGATAATCGTCACCATCTGCCAAATGCAATATAAAAGGAATCTGAACACATTCGCGCAAAAATGAAATGACCACAATTTTCTCCAAAACTATAACAGATGCAAACTTGTCCTGTGTGGTGGAGATAAGATTTGATAAAGTAAGTGGAAATCCAGTAAAAGTTTCATTTGGCTACTTTGCACTCTCGAGATAATCGTCACCATGTGCCAAATGCAATATAAAAGGAATCTGAACACATTCGCGCAAAAATGAAATGACCACAATTTTCTCCAAAACTATAACAGATGCAAACTTGTCCTGTGTGGTGGAGATGAGATTTGATAAAGTAAGTGGAAATCCTGTAAAAGTTTCATTTGGCTACTTTGCACTCTCGAGATAATCGTCACCATGTGCCAAATGCAATATAAAAGGAATCTGAACACATTCGCGCAAAAATGAAATGACCACAATTTTCTCCAAAACTATAACAGATGCAAACTTGTCCTGTGTGGTGGAGATGAGATTTGATAAAGTAAGTGGAAATCCAGTAAAAGTTTCATTTGGCTACTTTGCACTCTCGAGATAATCGTCACCATGTGCCAAATGCAATATAAAAGGAATCTGAACACATTCGCGCAAAAATGAAATGACCACAATTTTCTCCAAAACTATAACAGATGCAAACTTGTCCTGTGTGGTGAAGATGAGATTTGATAAAGTAAGTGGAAATCCAGTAAAAGTTTTATTTGGCTACTTGGCACTCTCCAGATAATCGTCACCATGTGCCAAATGCAATATAAAAGGAATCTGAACACATTCGCGCAAAAATGAAATGACCACAATTTTCTCCAAAACTATAACAGATGCAAACTTGTCCTGTGTGGTGATGAGATTTGATAAAGTAAGTGGAAATCCAGTAAAAGTTTCATTTGGCTACTTTGCACTCTCGAGATAATCGTCACCATGTGCCAAATGCAATATAAAAGGAATCTGAACACATTCGCGCAAAAATGAAATGACCACAATTTTCTCCAAAACTATAACAGATGCAAACTTGTCCTGTGTGGTGGAGATGAGATTTGATAAAGTAAGTGGAAATCCAGTAAAAGTTTCATTTGGCTACTTTGCACTCTCGAGAAAATCGTCACCATGTGCCAAATGCAATATAAAAGGAATCTGAACACATTCGCGCAAAAATGAAATGACCACAATTTTCTCCAAAACTATAACAGATGCAAACTTGTCCTGTGTGGTGGAGATGAGATTTAATAAAGTAAGTGGAAATCAAGTAAAAGTTTCATTTGGCTACTTTGCACTCTCGAGATAATCGTCACCATGTGCCAAATGCAATATAAAAGGAATCTGAACACATTCGCGCAAAAATGAAATGACCACAATTTTCTCCAAAACTATAACAGATGCAAACTTGTCCTGTGTGGTGGAGATGAGATTTGATAAAGTAAGTTGAAATCCAATAAAAGTTTCATTTGGCTACGTTGTACTCTCGAGATAATCGTCACCATGTGCCAAGTGCAATATAAAAGGAATCTGAACACATTCGCGCAAAAATGAAATGACCACAATTTTCTCCAAAACTATAACAGATGAAAACTTGTCCTGTGTGGTGGAGATGAGATTTGATAAAGTAAGTGGAAATCCAGTAAAAGTTTCATTTGGCTACTTTGCACTCTCGAGATAATCGTCACCATGTGCCAAATGCAATATAAAAGGAATCTGAACACATTCGCGCAAAAATGAAATGACCACAATTTTCTCCAAAACTATAACAGATGCAAACTTGTCCTGTGTGGTGGAGATGAGATTTGATAAAGTAAGTGGAAATCCAGTAAAAGTTTTATTTGGCTACTTGGCACTCTCCAGATAATCGTCACCATGTGCCAAATGCAATATAAAAGGAATCTGAACACATTCGCGCAAAAATGAAATGACCACAATTTTCTCCAAAACTATAACAGATGCAAACTTGTCCTGTGTGGTGGAGATGAGATTTGATAAAGTAAGTGGAAATCCAGTAAAAGTTTCATTTGGCTACTTTGCACTCTCGAGATAATCGTCACCATGTGCCAAATGCAATATAAAAGGAATCTGAACACATTCGCGCAAAAATGAAATGACCACAATTTTCTCCAAAACTATAACAGATGCAAACTTGTCCTGTGTGGTGGAGATGAGATTTAATAAAGTAAGTGGAAATCCAGTAAAAGTTTCATTTGGCTACTTTGCACTCTCGAGATAATCGTCACCATGTGCCAAATGCAATATAAAAGGAATCTGAACACATTCGCGCAAAAATGAAATGACCACAATTTTCTCCAAAACTATAACAGATGCAAACTTGTCCTGTGTGGTGGAGATGAGATTTGATAAAGTAAGTTGAAATCCAATAAAAGTTTCATTTGGCTACGTTGTACTCTCGAGATAATCGTCACCATGTGCCAAGTGCAATATAAAAGGAATCTGAACACATTCGCGCAAAAATGAAATGACCACAATTTTCTCCAAAACTATAACAGATGAAAACTTGTCCTGTGTGGTGGAGATGAGATTTGATAAAGTAAGTGGAAATCCAGTAAAAGTTTCATTTGGCTACTTTGCACTCTCGAGATAATCGTCACTATGTGCCAAATGCAATATAAAAGGAATCTGAACACATTCGCGCAAAAATAAAATGACCACAATTTTCTCCAAAACTATAACAGATGCAAACTTGTCCTGTGTGGTGGAGATGAGATTTGATAAAGTAAGTGGAAATCCAGTAAAAGTTTCATTTGGCTACTTTGCACTCTCGAGATAATCGTCACCATGTGCCAATTGCAATGTAAAAGGAATCTGAACACATTCGCGCAAAAATGAAATGACCACAATTTTCTCCAAAACTATAACAGATGCAAACTTGTCCTGTGTGGTGGAGATGAGATTTGATAAAGTAAGTGGAAATCCAGTAAAAGTTTTATTTGGCTACTTGGCACTCTCCAGATAATCGTCACCATGTGCCAAATGCAATATAAAAGGAATCTGAACACATTCGCGCAAAAATGAAATGACCACAATTTTCTCCAAAACTATAACAGATGCAAACTTGTCCTGTGTGGTGGAGATGAGATTTGATAAAGTAAGTGGAAATCCAGTAAAAGTTTCATTTGGCTACTTTGCACTCTCGAGATAATCGTCACCATGTGCCAAATGCAATATAAAAGGAATCTGAACACATTCGCGCAAAAATGAAATGACCACAATTTTCTCCAAAACTATAACAGATGCAAACTTGTCCTGTGTGGTGGAGATGAGATTTAATAAAGTAAGTGGAAATCCAGTAAAAGTTTCATTTGGCTACTTTGCACTCTCGAGATAATCGTCACCATGTGCCAAATGCAATATAAAAGGAATCTGAACACATTCGCGCAAAAATGAAATGACCACAATTTTCTCCAAAACTATAACAGATGCAAACTTGTCCTGTGTGGTGGAGATGAGATTTGATAAAGTAAGTTGAAATCCAATAAAAGTTTCATTTGGCTACGTTGTACTCTCGAGATAATCGTCACCATGTGCCAAGTGCAATATAAAAGGAATCTGAACACATTCGCGCAAAAATGAAATGACCACAATTTTCTCCAAAACTATAACAGATGAAAACTTGTCCTGTGTGGTGGAGATGAGATTTGATAAAGTAAGTGGAAATCCAGTAAAAGTTTCATTTGGCTACTTTGCACTCTCGAGATAATCGTCACCATGTGCCAAATGCAATATAAAAGGAATCTGAACACATTCGCGCAAAAATGAAATGACCACAATTTTCTCCAAAACTATAACAGATGCAAACTTGTCCTGTGTGGTGGAGATAAGATTTGATAAAGTAAGTGGAAATCCAGTAAAAGTTTCATTTGGCTACTTTGCACTCTCGAGATAATCGTCACCATGTGCCAAATGCAATATAAAAGGAATCTGAACACATTCGCGCAAAAATGAAATGACCACAATTTTCTCCAAAACTATAACAGATGCAAACTTGTCCTGTGTGGTGGAGATGAGATTTGATAAAGTAAGTGGAAATCCTGTAAAAGTTTCATTTGGCTACTTTGCACTCTCGAGATAATCGTCACCATGTGCCAAATGCAATATAAAAGGAATCTGAACACATTCGCGCAAAAATGAAATGACCACAATTTTCTCCAAAACTATAACAGATGCAAACTTGTCCTGTGTGGTGGAGATGAGATTTGATACAGTAAGTGGAAATCCAGTAAAAGTTTCATTTGGCTACTTTGCACTCTCGAGATAATCGTCACCATGTGCCAAATGCAATATAAAAGGAATCTGAACACATTCGCGCAAAAATGAAATGACCACAATTTTCTCCAAAACTATAACAGATGCAAACTTGTCCTGTGTGGTGAAGATGAGATTTGATAAAGTAAGTGGAAATCCAGTAAAAGTTTTATTTGGCTACTTGGCACTCTCCAGATAATCGTCACCATGTGCCAAATGCAATATAAAAGGAATCTGAACACATTCGCGCAAAAATGAAATGACCACAATTTTCTCCAAAACTATAACAGATGCAAACTTGTCCTGTGTGGTGATGAGATTTGATAAAGTAAGTGGAAATCCAGTAAAAGTTTCATTTGGCTACTTTGCACTCTCGAGATAATCGTCACCATGTGCCAAATGCAATATAAAAGGAATCTGAACACATTCGCGCAAAAATGAAATGACCACAATTTTCTCCAAAACTATAACAGATGCAAACTTGTCCTGTGTGGTGGAGATGAGATTTGATAAAGTAAGTGGAAATCCAGTAAAAGTTTCATTTGGCTACTTTGCACTCTCGAGATAATCGTCACCATGTGCCAAATGCAATATAAAAGGAATCTGAACACATTCGCGCAAAAATGAAATGACCACAATTTTCTCCAAAACTATAACAGATGCAAACTTGTCCTGTGTGGTGGAGATGAGATTTAATAAAGTAAGTGGAAATCAAGTAAAAGTTTCATTTGGCTACTTTGCACTCTCGAGATAATCGTCACCATGTGCCAAATGCAATATAAAAGGAATCTGAACACATTCGCGCAAAAATGAAATGACCACAATTTTCTCCAAAACTATAACAGATGCAAACTTGTCCTGTGTGGTGGAGATGAGATTTGATAAAGTAAGTTGAAATCCAATAAAAGTTTCATTTGGCTACGTTGTACTCTCGAGATAATCGTCACCATGTGCCAAGTGCAATATAAAAGGAATCTGAACACATTCGCGCAAAAATGAAATGACCACAATTTTCTCCAAAACTATAACAGATGAAAACTTGTCCTGTGTGGTGGAGATGAGATTTGATAAAGTAAGTGGAAATCCAGTAAAAGTTTCATTTGGCTACTTTGCACTCTCGAGATAATCGTCACCATGTGCCAAATGCAATATAAAAGGAATCTGAACACATTCGCGCAAAAATGAAATGACCACAATTTTCGCCAAAACTATAACAGATGCAAACTTGTCCTGTGTGGTGGAGATGAGATTTGATAAAGTAAGTGGAAATCCAGTAAAAGTTTCATTTGGCTACTTTGCACTCTCGAGATAATCGTCACTATGTGCCAAATGCAATATAAAAGGAATCTGAACACATTCGCGCAAAAATAAAATGACCACAATTTTCTCCAAAACTATAACAGATGCAAACTTGTCCTGTGTGGTGGAGATGAGATTTGATAAAGTAAGTGGAAATCCAGTAAAAGTTTCATTTGGCTACTTTGCACTCTCGAGATAATCGTCACCATGTGCCAATTGCAATGTAAAAGGAATCTGAACACATTCGCGCAAAAATGAAATGACCACAATTTTCTCCAAAACTATAACAGATGCAAACTTGTCCTGTGTGGTGGAGATGAGATTTGATAAAGTAAGTGGAAATCCAGTAAAAGTTTTATTTGGCTACTTGGCACTCTCCAGATAATCGTCACCATGTGCCAAATGCAATATAAAAGGAATCTGAACACATTCGCGCAAAAATGAAATGACCACAATTTTCTCCAAAACTATAACAGATGCAAACTTGTCCTGTGTGGTGGAGATGAGATTTGATAAAGTAAGTGGAAATCCAGTAAAAGTTTCATTTGGCTACTTTGCACTCTCGAGATAATCGTCACCATGTGCCAAATGCAATATAAAAGGAATCTGAACACATTCGCGCAAAAATGAAATGACCACAATTTTCTCCAAAACTATAACAGATGCAAACTTGTCCTGTGTGGTGGAGATGAGATTTAATAAAGTAAGTGGAAATCCAGTAAAAGTTTCATTTGGCTACTTTGCACTCTCGAGATAATCGTCACCATGTGCCAAATGCAATATAAAAGGAATCTGAACACATTCGCGCAAAAATGAAATGACCACAATTTTCTCCAAAACTATAACAGATGCAAACTTGTCCTGTGTGGTGGAGATGAGATTTGATAAAGTAAGTTGAAATCCAATAAAAGTTTCATTTGGCTACGTTGTACTCTCGAGATAATCGTCACCATGTGCCAAGTGCAATATAAAAGGAATCTGAACACATTCGCGCAAAAATGAAATGACCACAATTTTCTCCAAAACTATAACAGATGAAAACTTGTCCTGTGTGGTGGAGATGAGATTTGATAAAGTAAGTGGAAATCCAGTAAAAGTTTCATTTGGCTACTTTGCACTCTCGAGATAATCGTCACTATGTGCCAAATGCAATATAAAAGGAATCTGAACACATTCGCGCAAAAATAAAATGACCACAATTTTCTCCAAAACTATAACAGATGCAAACTTGTCCTGTGTGGTGGAGATGAGATTTGATAAAGTAAGTGGAAATCCAGTAAAAGTTTCATTTGGCTACTTTGCACTCTCGAGATAATCGTCACCATGTGCCAATTGCAATGTAAAAGGAATCTGAACACATTCGCGCAAAAATGAAATGACCACAATTTTCTCCAAAACTATAACAGATGCAAACTTGTCCTGTGTGGTGGAGATGAGATTTGATAAAGTAAGTGGAAATCCAGTAAAAGTTTTATTTGGCTACTTGGCACTCTCCAGATAATCGTCACCATGTGCCAAATGCAATATAAAAGGAATCTGAACACATTCGCGCAAAAATGAAATGACCACAATTTTCTCCAAAACTATAACAGATGCAAACTTGTCCTGTGTGGTGGAGATGAGATTTGATAAAGTAAGTGGAAATCCAGTAAAAGTTTCATTTGGCTACTTTGCACTCTCGAGATAATCGTCACCATGTGCCAAATGCAATATAAAAGGAATCTGAACACATTCGCGCAAAAATGAAATGACCACAATTTTCTCCAAAACTATAACAGATGCAAACTTGTCCTGTGTGGTGGAGATGAGATTTAATAAAGTAAGTGGAAATCCAGTAAAAGTTTCATTTGGCTACTTTGCACTCTCGAGATAATCGTCACCATGTGCCAAATGCAATATAAAAGGAATCTGAACACATTCGCGCAAAAATGAAATGACCACAATTTTCTCCAAAACTATAACAGATGCAAACTTGTCCTGTGTGGTGGAGATGAGATTTGATAAAGTAAGTTGAAATCCAATAAAAGTTTCATTTGGCTACGTTGTACTCTCGAGATAATCGTCACCATGTGCCAAGTGCAATATAAAAGGAATCTGAACACATTCGCGCAAAAATGAAATGACCACAATTTTCTCCAAAACTGTAACAGATGAAAACTTGTCCTGTGTGGTGGAGATGAGATTTGATAAAGTAAGTGGAAATCCAGTAAAAGTTTCATTTGGCTACTTTGCACTCTCGAGATAATCGTCACCATGTGCCAAATGCAATATAAAAGGAATCTGAACACATTCGCGCAAAAATAAAATGACCACAATTTTCTCCAAAACTATAACAGATGCAAACTTGTCCTGTGTGGTGGAGATGAGATTTGATAAAGTAAGTGGAAATCCAGTAAAAGTTTCATTTGGCTACTTTGCACTCTCGAGATAATCGTCACTATGTGCCAAATGCAATATAAAAGGAATCTGAACACATTCGCGCAAAAATAAAATGACCACAATTTTCTCCAAAACTATAACAGATGCAAACTTGTCCTGTGTGGTGGAGATGAGATTTGATAAAGTAAGTGGAAATCCAGTAAAAGTTTCATTTGGCTACTTTGCACTCTCGAGATAATCGTCACCATGTGCCAATTGCAATGTAAAAGGAATCTGAACACATTCGCGCAAAAATGAAATGACCACAATTTTCTCCAAAACTATAACAGATGCAAACTTGTCCTGTGTGGTGGAGATGAGATTTGATAAAGTAAGTGGAAATCCAGTAAAAGTTTTATTTGGCTACTTGGCACTCTCCAGATAATCGTCACCATGTGCCAAATGCAATATAAAAGGAATCTGAACACATTCGCGCAAAAATGAAATGACCACAATTTTCTCCAAAACTATAACAGATGCAAACTTGTCCTGTGTGGTGGAGATGAGATTTGATAAAGTAAGTGGAAATCCAGTAAAAGTTTCATTTGGCTACTTTGCACTCTCGAGATAATCGTCACCATGTGCCAAATGCAATATAAAAGGAATCTGAACACATTCGCGCAAAAATGAAATGACCACAATTTTCTCCAAAACTATAACAGATGCAAACTTGTCCTGTGTGGTGGAGATGAGATTTAATAAAGTAAGTGGAAATCCAGTAAAAGTTTCATTTGGCTACTTTGCACTCTCGAGATAATCGTCACCATGTGCCAAATGCAATATAAAAGGAATCTGAACACATTCGCGCAAAAATGAAATGACCACAATTTTCTCCAAAACTATAACAGATGCAAACTTGTCCTGTGTGGTGGAGATGAGATTTGATAAAGTAAGTTGAAATCCAATAAAAGTTTCATTTGGCTACGTTGTACTCTCGAGATAATCGTCACCATGTGCCAAGTGCAATATAAAAGGAATCTGAACACATTCGCGCAAAAATGAAATGACCACAATTTTCTCCAAAACTGTAACAGATGAAAACTTGTCCTGTGTGGTGGAGATGAGATTTGATAAAGTAAGTGGAAATCCAGTAAAAGTTTCATTTGGCTACTTTGCACTCTCGAGATAATCGTCACCATGTGCCAAATGCAATATAAAAGGAATCTGAACACATTCGCGCAAAAATAAAATGACCACAATTTTCTCCAAAACTATAACAGATGCAAACTTGTCCTGTGTGGTGGAGATGAGATTTGATAAAGTAAGTGGAAATCCAGTAAAAGTTTCATTTGGCTACTTTGCACTCTCGAGATAATCGTCACCATGTGCCAAATGCAATATAAAAGGAATCTGAACACATTCGCGCAAAAATAAAATGACCACAATTTTCTCCAAAACTATAACAGATGCAAACTTGTCCTGTGTGGTGGAGATGAGATTTGATAAAGTAAGTGGAAATCCAGTAAAAGTTTTATTTGGCTACTTGGCACTCTCCAGATAATCGTCACCATGTGCCAAATGCAATATAAAAGGAATCTGAACACATTCGCGCAAAAATGAAATGACCACAATTTTCTCCAAAACTATAACAGATGCAAACTTGTCCTGTGTGGTGGAGATGAGATTTGATAAAGTAAGTGGAAATCCAGTAAAAGTTTCATTTGGCTACTTTGCACTCTCGAGATAATCGTCACCATGTGCCAATTGCAATGTAAAAGGAATCTGAACACATTCGCGCAAAAATGAAATGACCACAATTTTCTCCAAAACTATAACAGATGCAAACTTGTCCTGTGTGGTGGAGATGAGATTTAATAAAGTAAGTGGAAATCCAGTAAAAGTTTCATTTGGCTACTTTGCACTCTCGAGATAATCGTCACCATGTGCCAAATGCAATATAAAAGGAATCTGAACACATTCGCGCAAAAATGAAATGACCACAATTTTCTCCAAAACTATAACAGATGCAAACTTGTCCTGTGTGGTGGAGATGAGATTTGATAAAGTAAGTTGAAATCCAATAAAAGTTTCATTTGGCTACGTTGTACTCTCGAGATAATCGTCACCATGTGCCAAGTGCAATATAAAAGGAATCTGAACACATTCGCGCAAAAATGAAATGACCACAATTTTCTCCAAAACTATAACAGATGAAAACTTGTCCTGTGTGGTGGAGATGAGATTTGATAAAGTAAGTGGAAATCCAGTAAAAGTTTCATTTGGCTACTTTGCACTCTCGAGATAATCGTCACCATGTGCCAAATGCAATATAAAAGGAATCTGAACACATTCGCGCAAAAATGAAATGACCACAATTTTCTCCAAAACTATAACAGATGCAAACTTGTATTGTGTGGTGGAGATGAGATTTGATAAAGTAAGTGGAAATCCAGTAAAAGTTTCATTTGGCTACTTTGCACTCTCGAGATAATCGTCACTATGTGCCAAATGCAATATAAAAGGAATCTGAACACATTCGCGCAAAAATAAAATGACCACAATTTTCTCCAAAACTATAACAGATGCAAACTTGTCCTGTGTGGTGGAGATGAGATTTGATAAAGTAAGTGGAAATCCAGTAAAAGTTTCATTTGGCTACTTTGCACTCTCGAGATAATCGTCACCATGTGCCAATTGCAATGTAAAAGGAATCTGAACACATTCGCGCAAAAATGAAATGACCACAATTTTCTCCAAAACTATAACAGATGCAAACTTGTCCTGTGTGGTGGAGATGAGATTTGATAAAGTAAGTGGAAATCCAGTAAAAGTTTTATTTGGCTACTTGGCACTCTCCAGATAATCGTCACCATGTGCCAAATGCAATATAAAAGGAATCTGAACACATTCGCGCAAAAATGAAATGACCACAATTTTCTCCAAAACTATAACAGATGCAAACTTGTCCTGTGTGGTGGAGATGAGATTTGATAAAGTAAGTGGAAATCCAGTAAAAGTTTCATTTGGCTACTTTGCACTCTCGAGATAATCGTCACCATGTGCCAAATGCAATATAAAAGGAATCTGAACACATTCGCGCAAAAATGAAATGACCACAATTTTCTCCAAAACTATAACAGATGCAAACTTGTCCTGTGTGGTGGAGATGAGATTTAATAAAGTAAGTGGAAATCCAGTAAAAGTTTCATTTGGCTACTTTGCACTCTCGAGATAATCGTCACCATGTGCCAAATGCAATATAAAAGGAATCTGAACACATTCGCGCAAAAATGAAATGACCACAATTTTCTCCAAAACTATAACAGATGCAAACTTGTCCTGTGTGGTGGAGATGAGATTTGATAAAGTAAGTTGAAATCCAATAAAAGTTTCATTTGGCTACGTTGTACTCTCGAGATAATCGTCACCATGTGCCAAGTGCAATATAAAAGGAATCTGAACACATTCGCGCAAAAATGAAATGACCACAATTTTCTCCAAAACTATAACAGATGAAAACTTGTCCTGTGTGGTGGAGATGAGATTTGATAAAGTAAGTGGAAATCCAGTAAAAGTTTCATTTGGCTACTTTGCACTCTCGAGATAATCGTCACCATGTGCCAAATGCAATATAAAAGGAATCTGAACACATTCGCGCAAAAATAAAATGACCACAATTTTCTCCAAAACTATAACAGATGCAAACTTGTCCTGTGTGGTGGAGATGAGATTTGATAAAGTAAGTGGAAATCCAGTAAAAGTTTCATTTGGCTACTTTGCACTCTCGAGATAATCGTCACCATGTGCCAAATGCAATATAAAAGGAATCTGAACACATTCGCGCAAAAATAAAATGACCACAATTTTCTCCAAAACTATAACAGATGCAAACTTGTCCTGTGTGGTGGAGATGAGATTTGATAAAGTAAGTGGAAATCCAGTAAAAGTTTTATTTGGCTACTTGGCACTCTCCAGATAATCGTCACCATGTGCCAAATGCAATATAAAAGGAATCTGAACACATTCGCGCAAAAATGAAATGACCACAATTTTCTCCAAAACTATAACAGATGCAAACTTGTCCTGTGTGGTGGAGATGAGATTTGATAAAGTAAGTGGAAATCCAGTAAAAGTTTCATTTGGCTACTTTGCACTCTCGAGATAATCGTCACCATGTGCCAAATGCAATATAAAAGGAATCTGAACACATTCGCGCAAAAATGAAATGACCACAATTTTCTCCAAAACTATAACAGATGCAAACTTGTCCTGTGTGGTGGAGATGAGATTTAATAAAGTAAGTGGAAATCCAGTAAAAGTTTCATTTGGCTACTTTGCACTCTCGAGATAATCGTCACCATGTGCCAAATGCAATATAAAAGGAATCTGAACACATTCGCGCAAAAATGAAATGACCACAATTTTCTCCAAAACTATAACAGATGCAAACTTGTCCTGTGTGATGGAGATGAGATTTGATAAAGTAAGTTGAAATCCAATAAAAGTTTCATTTGGCTACGTTGTTCTCTCGAGATAATCGTCACCATGTGCCAAGTGCAATATAAAAGGAATCTGAACACATTCGCGCAAAAATGAAATGACCACAATTTTCTCCAAAACTATAACAGATGAAAACTTGTCCTGTGTGGTGGAGATGAGATTTGATAAAGTAAGTGGAAATCCAGTAAACGTTTCATTTGGCTACTTTGCACTCTCGAGATAATCGTCACCATGTGCCAAATGCAATATAAAAGGAATCTGAACACATTCGCGCAAAAATAAAATGACCACAATTTTCTCCAAAACTATAACAGATGCAAACTTGTCCTGTGTGGTGGAGATGAGATTTGATAAAGTAAGTGGAAATCCAGTAAAAGTTTCATTTGGCTACTTTGCACTCTCGAGATAATCGTCACCATGTGCCAAATGCAATATAAAAGGAATCTGAACACATTCGCGCAAAAATAAAATGACCACAATTTTCTCCAAAACTATAACAGATGCAAACTTGTCCTGTGTGGTGGAGATGAGATTTGATAAAGTAAGTGGAAATCCAGTAAAAGTTTCATTTGGCTACTTTGCACTCTCGAGATAATCGTCACCATGTGCCAAATGCAATATAAAAGGAATCTGAACACATTCCCGCAAAAATGAAATGACCACAATTTTCTCCAAAACTATAACAGATGCAAACTTGTCCTGTGTGGTGGAGATGAGATTTAATAAAGTAAGTGGAAATCCAGTAAAAGTTTCATTTGGCTACTTTGCACTCTCGAGATAATCGTCACCATGTGCCAAATGCAATATAAAAGGAATCTGAACACATTCGCGCAAAAATGAAATGACCACAATTTTCTCCAAAACTATAACAGATGCAAACTTGTCCTGTGTGGTGGAGATGAGATTTGATAAAGTAAGTTGAAATCCAATAAAAGTTTCATTTGGCTACGTTGTACTCTCGAGATAATCGTCACCATGTGCCAAGTGCAATATAAAAGGAATCTGAACACATTCGCGCAAAAATGAAATGACCACAATTTTCTCCAAAACTATAACAGATGAAAACTTGTCCTGTGTGGTGGAGATGAGATTTGATAAAGTAAGTGGAAATCCAGTAAAAGTTTCATTTGGCTACTTTGCACTCTCGAGATAATCGTCACCATGTGCCAAATGCAATATAAAAGGAATCTGAACACATTCGCGCAAAAATAAAATGACCACAATTTTCTCCAAAACTATAACAGATGCAAACTTGTACTGTGTGGTGGAGATGAGATTTGATAAAGTAAGTGGAAATCCAGTAAAAGTTTCATTTGGCTACTTTGCGCTCTCGAGATAATCGTCACCATGTGCCAAATGCAATATAAAAGGAATCTGAACACATTCGCGCAAAAATAAAATGACCACAATTTTCTCCAAAACTATAACAGATGCAAACTTGTCCTGTGTGGTGGAGATGAGATTTGATAAAGTAAGTGGAAATCCAGTAAAAGTTTCATTTGGCTACTTTGCACTCTCGAGATAATCGTCACCATGTGCCAAATGCAATATAAAAGGAATCTGAACACATTCCCGCAAAAATGAAATGACCACAATTTTCTCCAAAACTATAACAGATGCAAGCTTGTCCTGTGTGGTGGAGATGAGATTTGATAAAGTAAGTGGAAATCCAGTAAAAGTTTCATTTGTCTACTTTGCACTCTCGAGATAATCGTCACCATGTGCCAAATGCAATATAAAAGGAACCTGAACCCATTCGCGCAAAAATAAAATGACCACAATTTTCTCCAAAACTATAACAGCTGCAAACTTGTCCTGTGTGGTGGAGATGAGATTTGATAAAGTAAGTGGAAATCCAGTAAAAGTTTCATTTGGCTACTTTGCACTCTCGAGATAATCGTCACCATGTGCCAAATGCAATATAAAAGGAATCTGAACACATTCGCGCAAAAATGAAATGACCACAATTTTCTCCAAAACTATAACAGATGCAAACTTGTCCTCTGTGGTGGAGATGAGATTTGATAAAGTAAGTGGAAATCCTGTAAAAGTTTCATTTGGCTATTTTGCACTCTCGAGATAATCGTCACCATGTGCCAAATGCAATAGAAAAGGAATCTGAACACATTCGCGCAAAAATGAAATGACCACAATTTTCTCCAAAACTATAACAGATGCAAACTTGTCCTGTGTGGTGGAGATGAGATTTGATAAAGTAAGTGGAAATCCAGTAAAAGTTTCATTCGGCTACTTTGCACTCTCGAGATAATCGTCACCATGTGCCAAATGCAATATAAAAGGAATCTGAACACATTCGCGCAAAAATGAAATGACCACAATTTTCTCCAAAACTATAACAGATGCAAACTTGTCCTGTGTGGTGGAGATGAGATTTGATAAAGTAAGTGGAAATCCAGTAAAAGTTTTATTTGGCTACTTGGCACTCTCCAGATAATCGTCACCATGTGCCAAATGCAATATAAAAGGAATCTGAACACATTCGCGCAAAAATGAAATGACCACAATTTTCTCCAAAACTATAACAGATGCAAACTTGTCCTGTGTGGTGATGAGATTTGATAAAGTAAGTGGAAATCCAGTAAAAGTTTCATTTGGCTACTTTGCACTCTCGAGATAATCGTCACCATGTGCCAAATGCAATATTAAAGGAATCTGAACACATTCGCGCAAAAATGAAATGACCACAATTTTCTCCAAAACTATAACAGATGCAAACTTGTCCTGTGTGGTGGAGATGAGATTTGATAAAGTAAGTGGAAATCCAGTAAAAGTTTCATTTGGCTACTTTGCACTCTCGAGATAATCGTCACCATGTGCCAAATGCAATATAAAAGGAATCTGAACACATTCGCGCAAAAATGAAATGACCACAATTCTCTCCAAAACTATAACAGATGCAAACTTGTCCTGTGTGGTGGAGATGAGATTTGATAAAGTAAGTTGAAATCCAATAAAAGTTTCATTTGGCTACGTTGTACTCTCGAGATAATCGTCACCATGTGCCAAGTGCAATATAAAAGGAATCTGAACACATTCGCGCAAAAATGAAATGACCACAATTTTCTCCAAAACTATAACAGATGAAAACTTGTCCTGTGTGGTGGAGATGAGATTTGATAAAGTAAGTGGAAATCCAGTAAAAGTTTCATTTGGCTACTTTGCACTCTCGAGATAATCGTCACCATGTGCCAAATGCAATATAAAAGGAATCTGAACACATTCGCGCAAAAATGAAATGACCACAATTTTCTCCAAAACTATAACAGATGCAAACTGTGTGGTGGAGATGAGATTTGATAAAGTAAGTGGAAATCCAGTAAAAGTTTCATTTGGCTACTTTGCACTCTCGAGATAATCGTCACCATGTGCCAAATGCAATATAAAAGGAATCTGAACACATTCGCGCAAAAATAAAATGACCACAATTTTCTCCAAAACTATAACAGATGCAAACTTGTCCTGTGTGGTGGAGATGAGATTTGATAAAGTAAGTGGAAATCCAGTAAAAGTTTCATTTGGCTACTTTGCACTCTCGAGATAATCGTCACCATGTGCCAAATGCAATGTAAAAGGAATCTGAACACATTTGCGCAAAAATGAAATGACCACAATTTTCTCCAAAACTATAACAGATGCAAACTTGTCCTGTGTGGTGGAGATGAGATTTGATAAAGTAAGTGGAAATCCAATAAAAGTTTCATTTGGCTACGTTGTACTCTCGAGATAATCGTCACTATGTGCCAAGTGCAATATAAAAGGAATCTGAACACATTCGCGCAAAAATGAAATGACCACAATTTTCTCCAAAACTATAACAGATGCAAACTTGTCCTGTGTGGTGGAGATGAGATTTGATAAAGTAAGTGGAAATCCAGTAAAAGTTTCATTTGGCTACTTTGCACTCTTGAGATAATCGTCACCATGTGCCAAATGCAATATAAAAGGAATCTGAACACATTCGCGCAAAAATGAAATGACCACAATTTTCTCCAAAACTATAACAGATGCAAACTTGTCCTGTGTGGTGGAGATGAGATTTGATAAAGTAAGTGGAAATCCAGTAAAAGTTTCATTTGGCTACTTTGCCCTCTCGAGATAATCGTCACCATGTGCCAAATGCAATATAAAAGGAATCTGAACACATTCCCGCAAAAATGAAATGACCACAATTTTCTCCAAAACTATAACAGATGCAAGCTTGTCCTGTGTGGTGGAGATGAGATTTGATAAAGTAAGTGGAAATCCAGTAAGTTTCATTTGGCTACTTTGCACTCTCGAGATAATCGTCACCATGTGCCAAATGCAATATAAAAGGAATCTGAACCCATTCGCGCAAAAATAAAATGACCACAATTTTCTCCAAAACTATAACAGATGCAAACTTGTCCTGTGTGGTGGAGATGAGATTTGATAAAGTAAGTGGAAATCCAGTAAAAGTTTCATTTGGCTACTTTGCACTCTCGAGATAATCGTCACCATGTGCCAAATGCAATATAAAAGGAATCTGAACACATTCGCGCAAAAATGAAATGACCACAATTTTCTCCAAAACTATAACAGATGCAAACTTGTCCTGTGTGGTGGAGATGAGATTTGATAAAGTAAGTGGAAATCCAGTAAAAGTTTCATTTGGCTACTTTGCACTCTCGAGATAATCGTCACCATGTGCCAAATGCAATATAAAAGGAATCTGAACACATTTGCGCAAAAATGAAATGACCACAATTTTCTCCAAAACTATAACAGATGCAAACTTGTCCTGTGTGGTGGAGATGAGATTTGATAAAGTAAGTGGAAATCCAGTAAAAGTTTCATTTGGCTACTTTGCACTCTCGAGATAATCGTCACCATGTGCCAAATGCAATATAAAAGGAATCTGAACACATTCGCGCAAAATGAAATGACCACAATTTTCTTCAAAACTATAACAGATGCAAACTTGTCCTGTGTGGTGGAGATGAGATTTGATAAAGTAAGTGGAAATCCAGTAAAAGTTTCATTTGGCTACTTTGCACTCTCGAGATAATCGTCACCATGTGCCAAATGCAATATAAAAGGAATCTGAACACATTCGCGCAAAAATGAAATGACCACAATTTTCTCCAAAACTATAACAGATGCAAACTTGTCCTGTGTGGTGGAGATGAGATTTGATAAAGTAAGTGGAAATCCAGTAAAAGTTTCATTTGGCTACTTTGCACTCTCGAGATAATCGTCACCATGTGCCAAATGCAATATAAAAGGAATCTGAACACATTCGCGCAAAAATGAAATGACCACAATTTTCTCCAAAACTATAACAGATGCAAACTTGTCCTGTGTGGTGGAGATGAGATTTGATAAAGTAAGTGGAAATTTAGTAAAAGTTTCATTTGGCTACTTTGCACTCTCGAGATAATCGTCACCATGTGCCATATGCAATATAAAAGGAATCTGAACACATTCGCGCAAAAATGAAATGACCACAATTTTCTCCAAAACTATAACAGATGCAAACTTGTCCTGTGTGGTGGAGATGAGATTTGATAAAGTAAGTGGAAATCCAGTAAAAGTTTCATTTGGCTACTTTGCACTCTCGAGATAATCGTCACCATGTGCCAAATGCAATATAAAAGGAATCTGAACACATTCGCGCAAAAATGAAATGACCACAATTTTCTCCAAAACTATAACAGATGCAAACTTGTCCTGTGTGGTGGAGATGAGATTTGATAAAGTAAGTGGAAATCCAGTAAAAGTTTCATTTGGCTACGTTGCACTCTCGAGATAATCGTCACCATGTGCCAAGTGCAATATAAAAGGAATCTGAACACATTCGCGCAAAAATGAAATGACCACAATTTTCTCCAAAACTATAACAGATGCAAACTTGTCTTGTGTGGTGGAGATGAGATTTGATAAAGTAAGTGGAAATCCAGTAAAAGTTTCATTTGGCTACTTTGCACTCTCGAGATAATCGTCACCATGTGCCAAATGCAATATAAAAGGAATCTGAACACATTCGCGCAAAAATGAAATGACCACAATTTTCTCCAAAACTATAACAGATGCAAACTTGTCCTGTGTGGTGGAGATGAGATTTGATAAAGTAAGTGGAAATCCAGTAAAAGTTTCATTTGGCTACTTTGCACTCTCGAGATAATCGTCACCATGTGCCAAATGCAATATAAAAGGAATCTGAACACATTCGCGCAAAAATGAAATGACCACAATTTTCTCCAAAACTATAACAGATGCAAACTTGTCCTGTGTGGTGGAGATGAGATTTGATAAAGTAAGTGGAAATCCAGTAAAAGTTTCGTTTGGCTACTTTGCACTCTCGAGATAATCGTCACCATGTGCCAAATGCAATATAAAAGGAATCTGAACACATTCGCGCAAAAATGAAATGACCACAATTTTCTCCAAAACTATAACAGATGCAAACTTGTCCTGTGTGGTGCAGATGAGATTTGATAAAGTAAGTGGAAATCCAGTAAAAGTTTCATTTGGCTACTTTGCACTCTCGAGATAATCGTCACCATGTGCCAAATGCAATATAAAGGGAATCTGAACACATTCGCGCAAAAATGAAATGACCACAATTTTCTCCAAAACTATAACAGATGCAAACTTGTCCTGTGTGGTGGAGATGAGATTTGATAAAGTAAGTGGAAATCCAGTAAAAGTTTCATTTGGCTACTTTGCACTCTCGAGATAATCGTCACCATGTGCCAAATGCAATATAAAAGGAATCTGAACACATTCGCGCAAAATTGAAATGACCACAATTTTCTCCAAAACTATAACAGATGCAAACTTGTCCTGTGTGATGGAGATGAGATTTGATAACGTAAGTGGAAATCCAGTAAAAGTTTCATTTGGCTACTTTGCACTCTCGAGATAATCGTCACCATGTGCCAAATGCAATATAAAAGGAATCTGAACACATTCGCGCAAAATTGAAATGACCACAATTTTCTCCAAAACTATAACAGATGCAAACTTGTCCTGTGTGGTGGAGATGAGATTTGATAAAGTAAGTGGAAATCCAGTA
Source organism: Anomaloglossus baeobatrachus (assembly GCF_048569485.1). Classification (NCBI taxonomy): domain Eukaryota; kingdom Metazoa; phylum Chordata; class Amphibia; order Anura; family Aromobatidae; genus Anomaloglossus; species Anomaloglossus baeobatrachus. Next base: position 275,191 of record NW_027441816.1, on the reverse strand, counting down.
AAAGTTTCATTTGGCTACTTTGCACTCTCGAGATAATCGTCACCATGTGCCAAATGCAATATAAAAGGAATCTGAACACATTCCCGCAAAAATGAAATGACCACAATTTTCTCCAAAACTATAACAGATGCAAGCTTGTCCTGTGTGGTGGAGATGAGATTTGATAAAGTAAGTGGAAATCCAGTAAAAGTTTCATTTGGCTACTTTGCACTCTCGAGATAATCGTCACCATGTGCCAAATGCAATATAAAAGGAATCTGAACACATTCGCGCAAAAATAAAATGACCACAATTTTCTCCAAAACTATAACAGATGCAAACTTGTCCTGTGTGGTGGAGATGAGATGTGATAAAGTAAGTGGAAATTCAGTAAAAGTTTCATTTGGCTACTTTGCACTCTCGAGATAATCGTCACCATGTGCCAAATGCAATATAAAAGGAATCTGAACACATTCGCGCAAAAATGAAATGACCACAATTTTCTCCAAAACTATAACAGATGCAAACTTGTCCTGTGTGGTGGAGATGAGATTTGATAAAGTAAGTGGAAATCCAGTAAAAGTTTCATTTGGCTAATTTGCACTCTCGAGATAATCGTCACCATGTGCCAAATGCAATATAAAAGGAATCTGAACACATTCGCGCAAAAATGAAATGACCACAATTTTCTCCAAAACTATAACAGATGCAAACTTGTCCTGTGTGGTGGAGATGAGATTTCATAAAGTAAGTGGAAATCCAGTAAAGTTTCATTTGGCTACTTTGCACTCTCGAGATAATCGTCACCATGTGCCAAATGCAATATAAAAGGAATCTGAACACATTCGCGCAAAAATGAAATGACCACAATTTTCTTCAAAACTATAACAGATGCAAACTTGTCCTGTGTGGTGGAGATGAGATTTGATAAAGTAAGTGGAAATCCTGTAAAAGTTTCATTTGGCTACTTTGCACTCTCGAGATAATCGTCACCATGTGCCAAATGCAATATAAAAGGAATCTGAACACATTCGCGCAAAAATGAAATGACCACAATTTTCTCCAAAACTATAACAGATGCAAACTTGTCCTGTGTGGTGGAGATGAGATTTGATAAAGTAAGTGGAAATCCAGTAAAAGTTTCATTTGGCTACTTTGCACTCTCGAGATAATCGTCACCATGTGCCAAATGCAATATAAAAGGAATCTGAACACATTCGCGCAAAAATGAAATGACCACAATTTTCTCCAAAACTATAACAGATGCAAACTTGTCCTGTGTGGTGGAGATGAGATTTGATAAAGTAAGTGGAAATCCAGTAAAAGTTTCATTTGGCTACGTTGCACTCTCGAGATAATCGTCACCATGTGCCAAGTGCAATATAAAAGGAATCTGAACACATTCGCGCAAAAATGAAATGACCACAATTTTCTCCAAAACTATAACAGATGCAAACTTGTCTTGTGTGGTGGAGATGAGATTTGATAAAGTAAGTGGAAATCCAGTAAAAGTTTCATTTGGCTACTTTGCACTCTCGAGATAATCGTCACCATGTGCCAAATGCAATATAAAAGGAATCTGAACACATTCGCGCAAAAATGAAATGACCACAATTTTCTCCAAAACTATAACAGATGCAAACTTGTCCTGTGTGGTGGAGATGAGATTTGATAAAGTAAGTGGAAATCCAGTAAAAGTTTCATTTGGCTACTTTGCACTCTCGAGATAATCGTCACCATGTGCCAAATGCAATATAAAAGGAATCTGAACACATTCGCGCAAAAATGAAATGACCACAATTTTCTCCAAAACTATAACAGATGCAAACTTGTCCTGTGTGGTGCAGATGAGATTTGATAAAGTAAGTGGAAATCCAGTAAAAGTTTCATTTGGCTACTTTGCACTCTCGAGATAATCGTCACCATGTGCCAAATGCAATATAAAGGGAATCTGAACACATTCGCGCAAAAATGAAATGACCACAATTTTCTCCAAAACTATAACAGATGCAAACTTGTCCTGTGTGGTGGAGATGAGATTTAATAAAGTAAGTGGAAATCCAGTAAAAGTTTCATTTGGCTACTTTGCACTCTCGAGATAATCGTCACCATGTGCCAAATGCAATATAAAAGGAATCTGAACACATTCGCGCAAAAATGAAATGACCACAATTTTCTCCAAAACTATAACAGATGCAAACTTGTCCTGTGTGGTGGAGATGAGATTTGATAAAGTAAGTTGAAATCCAATAAAAGTTTCATTTGGCTACGTTGTACTCTCGAGATAATCGTCACCATGTGCCAAGTGCAATATAAAAGGAATCTGAACACATTCGCGCAAAAATGAAATGACCACAATTTTCTCCAAAACTATAACAGATGAAAACTTGTCCTGTGTGGTGGAGATGAGATTTGATAAAGTAAGTGGAAATCCAGTAAAAGTTTCATTTGGCTACTTTGCACTCTCGAGATAATCGTCACCATGTGCCAAATGCAATATAAAAGGAATCTGAACACATTCGCGCAAAAATAAAATGACCACAATTTTCTCCAAAACTATAACAGATGCAAACTTGTACTGTGTGGTGGAGATGAGATTTGTAAAGTAAGTGGAAATCCAGTAAAAGTTTCGTTTGGCTACTTTGCGCTCTCAAGATAATCGTCACCATGTGCCAAATGCAATATAAAAGGAATCTGAACACATTCGCGCAAAAATAAAATGACCACAATTTTCTCCAAAACTATAACAGATGCAAACTTGTCCTGTGTGGTGGAGATGAGATTTGATAAAGTAAGTGGAAATCCAGTAAAAGTTTCATTTGGCTACTTTGCACTCTCGAGATAATCGTCACCATGTGCCAAATGCAATATAAAAGGAATCTGAACACATTCCCGCAAAAATGAAATGACCACAATTTTCTCCAAAACTATAACAGATGCAAGCTTGTCCTGTGTGGTGGAGATGAGATTTGATAAAGTAAGTGGAAATCCAGTAAAAGTTTCATTTGTCTACTTTGCACTCTCGAGATAATCGTCACCATGTGCCAAATGCAATATAAAAGGAACCTGAACCCATTCGCGCAAAAATAAAATGACCACAATTTTCTCCAAAACTATAACAGCTGCAAACTTGTCCTGTGTGGTGGAGATGAGATTTGATAAAGTAAGTGGAAATCCAGTAAAAGTTTCATTTGGCTACTTTGCACTCTCGAGATAATCGTCACCATGTGCCAAATGCAATATAAAAGGAATCTGAACACATTCGCGCAAAAATGAAATGACCACAATTTTCTCCAAAACTATAACAGATGCAAACTTGTCCTCTGTGGTGGAGATGAGATTTGATAAAGTAAGTGGAAATCCTGTAAAAGTTTCATTTGGCTATTTTGCACTCTCGAGATAATCGTCACCATGTGCCAAATGCAATAGAAAAGGAATCTGAACACATTCGCGCAAAAATGAAATGACCACAATTTTCTCCAAAACTATAACAGATGCAAACTTGTCCTGTGTGGTGGAGATGAGATTTGATAAAGTAAGTGGAAATCCAGTAAAAGTTTCATTCGGCTACTTTGCACTCTCGAGATAATCGTCACCATGTGCCAAATGCAATATAAAAGGAATCTGAACACATTCGCGCAAAAATGAAATGACCACAATTTTCTCCAAAACTATAACAGATGCAAACTTGTCCTGTGTGGTGGAGATGAGATTTGATAAAGTAAGTGGAAATCCAGTAAAAGTTTTATTTGGCTACTTGGCACTCTCCAGATAATCGTCACCATGTGCCAAATGCAATATAAAAGGAATCTGAACACATTCGCGCAAAAATGAAATGACCACAATTTTCTCCAAAACTATAACAGATGCAAACTTGTCCTGTGTGGTGATGAGATTTGATAAAGTAAGTGGAAATCCAGTAAAAGTTTCATTTGGCTACTTTGCACTCTCGAGATAATCGTCACCATGTGCCAAATGCAATATTAAAGGAATCTGAACACATTCGCGCAAAAATGAAATGACCACAATTTTCTCCAAAACTATAACAGATGCAAACTTGTCCTGTGTGGTGGAGATGAGATTTGATAAAGTAAGTGGAAATCCAGTAAAAGTTTCATTTGGCTACTTTGCACTCTCGAGATAATCGTCACCATGTGCCAAATGCAATATAAAAGGAATCTGAACACATTCGCGCAAAAATGAAATGACCACAATTCTCTCCAAAACTATAACAGATGCAAACTTGTCCTGTGTGGTGGAGATGAGATTTGATAAAGTAAGTTGAAATCCAATAAAAGTTTCATTTGGCTACGTTGTACTCTCGAGATAATCGTCACCATGTGCCAAGTGCAATATAAAAGGAATCTGAACACATTCGCGCAAAAATGAAATGACCACAATTTTCTCCAAAACTATAACAGATGAAAACTTGTCCTGTGTGGTGGAGATGAGATTTGATAAAGTAAGTGGAAATCCAGTAAAAGTTTCATTTGGCTACTTTGCACTCTCGAGATAATCGTCACCATGTGCCAAATGCAATATAAAAGGAATCTGAACACATTCGCGCAAAAATGAAATGACCACAATTTTCTCCAAAACTATAACAGATGCAAACTGTGTGGTGGAGATGAGATTTGATAAAGTAAGTGGAAATCCAGTAAAAGTTTCATTTGGCTACTTTGCACTCTCGAGATAATCGTCACCATGTGCCAAATGCAATATAAAAGGAATCTGAACACATTCGCGCAAAAATAAAATGACCACAATTTTCTCCAAAACTATAACAGATGCAAACTTGTCCTGTGTGGTGGAGATGAGATTTGATAAAGTAAGTGGAAATCCAGTAAAAGTTTCATTTGGCTACTTTGCACTCTCGAGATAATCGTCACCATGTGCCAAATGCAATGTAAAAGGAATCTGAACACATTTGCGCAAAAATGAAATGACCACAATTTTCTCCAAAACTATAACAGATGCAAACTTGTCCTGTGTGGTGGAGATGAGATTTGATAAAGTAAGTGGAAATCCAATAAAAGTTTCATTTGGCTACGTTGTACTCTCGAGATAATCGTCACTATGTGCCAAGTGCAATATAAAAGGAATCTGAACACATTCGCGCAAAAATGAAATGACCACAATTTTCTCCAAAACTATAACAGATGCAAACTTGTCCTGTGTGGTGGAGATGAGATTTGATAAAGTAAGTGGAAATCCAGTAAAAGTTTCATTTGGCTACTTTGCACTCTTGAGATAATCGTCACCATGTGCCAAATGCAATATAAAAGGAATCTGAACACATTCGCGCAAAAATGAAATGACCACAATTTTCTCCAAAACTATAACAGATGCAAACTTGTCCTGTGTGGTGGAGATGAGATTTGATAAAGTAAGTGGAAATCCAGTAAAAGTTTCATTTGGCTACTTTGCCCTCTCGAGATAATCGTCACCATGTGCCAAATGCAATATAAAAGGAATCTGAACACATTCCCGCAAAAATGAAATGACCACAATTTTCTCCAAAACTATAACAGATGCAAGCTTGTCCTGTGTGGTGGAGATGAGATTTGATAAAGTAAGTGGAAATCCAGTAAGTTTCATTTGGCTACTTTGCACTCTCGAGATAATCGTCACCATGTGCCAAATGCAATATAAAAGGAATCTGAACCCATTCGCGCAAAAATAAAATGACCACAATTTTCTCCAAAACTATAACAGATGCAAACTTGTCCTGTGTGGTGGAGATGAGATTTGATAAAGTAAGTGGAAATCCAGTAAAAGTTTCATTTGGCTACTTTGCACTCTCGAGATAATCGTCACCATGTGCCAAATGCAATATAAAAGGAATCTGAACACATTCGCGCAAAAATGAAATGACCACAATTTTCTCCAAAACTATAACAGATGCAAACTTGTCCTGTGTGGTGGAGATGAGATTTGATAAAGTAAGTGGAAATCCAGTAAAAGTTTCATTTGGCTACTTTGCACTCTCGAGATAATCGTCACCATGTGCCAAATGCAATATAAAAGGAATCTGAACACATTTGCGCAAAAATGAAATGACCACAATTTTCTCCAAAACTATAACAGATGCAAACTTGTCCTGTGTGGTGGAGATGAGATTTGATAAAGTAAGTGGAAATCCAGTAAAAGTTTCATTTGGCTACTTTGCACTCTCGAGATAATCGTCACCATGTGCCAAATGCAATATAAAAGGAATCTGAACACATTCGCGCAAAATGAAATGACCACAATTTTCTTCAAAACTATAACAGATGCAAACTTGTCCTGTGTGGTGGAGATGAGATTTGATAAAGTAAGTGGAAATCCAGTAAAAGTTTCATTTGGCTACTTTGCACTCTCGAGATAATCGTCACCATGTGCCAAATGCAATATAAAAGGAATCTGAACACATTCGCGCAAAAATGAAATGACCACAATTTTCTCCAAAACTATAACAGATGCAAACTTGTCCTGTGTGGTGGAGATGAGATTTGATAAAGTAAGTGGAAATCCAGTAAAAGTTTCATTTGGCTACTTTGCACTCTCGAGATAATCGTCACCATGTGCCAAATGCAATATAAAAGGAATCTGAACACATTCGCGCAAAAATGAAATGACCACAATTTTCTCCAAAACTATAACAGATGCAAACTTGTCCTGTGTGGTGGAGATGAGATTTGATAAAGTAAGTGGAAATTTAGTAAAAGTTTCATTTGGCTACTTTGCACTCTCGAGATAATCGTCACCATGTGCCATATGCAATATAAAAGGAATCTGAACACATTCGCGCAAAAATGAAATGACCACAATTTTCTCCAAAACTATAACAGATGCAAACTTGTCCTGTGTGGTGGAGATGAGATTTGATAAAGTAAGTGGAAATCCAGTAAAAGTTTCATTTGGCTACTTTGCACTCTCGAGATAATCGTCACCATGTGCCAAATGCAATATAAAAGGAATCTGAACACATTCGCGCAAAAATGAAATGACCACAATTTTCTCCAAAACTATAACAGATGCAAACTTGTCCTGTGTGGTGGAGATGAGATTTGATAAAGTAAGTGGAAATCCAGTAAAAGTTTCATTTGGCTACGTTGCACTCTCGAGATAATCGTCACCATGTGCCAAGTGCAATATAAAAGGAATCTGAACACATTCGCGCAAAAATGAAATGACCACAATTTTCTCCAAAACTATAACAGATGCAAACTTGTCTTGTGTGGTGGAGATGAGATTTGATAAAGTAAGTGGAAATCCAGTAAAAGTTTCATTTGGCTACTTTGCACTCTCGAGATAATCGTCACCATGTGCCAAATGCAATATAAAAGGAATCTGAACACATTCGCGCAAAAATGAAATGACCACAATTTTCTCCAAAACTATAACAGATGCAAACTTGTCCTGTGTGGTGGAGATGAGATTTGATAAAGTAAGTGGAAATCCAGTAAAAGTTTCATTTGGCTACTTTGCACTCTCGAGATAATCGTCACCATGTGCCAAATGCAATATAAAAGGAATCTGAACACATTCGCGCAAAAATGAAATGACCACAATTTTCTCCAAAACTATAACAGATGCAAACTTGTCCTGTGTGGTGGAGATGAGATTTGATAAAGTAAGTGGAAATCCAGTAAAAGTTTCGTTTGGCTACTTTGCACTCTCGAGATAATCGTCACCATGTGCCAAATGCAATATAAAAGGAATCTGAACACATTCGCGCAAAAATGAAATGACCACAATTTTCTCCAAAACTATAACAGATGCAAACTTGTCCTGTGTGGTGCAGATGAGATTTGATAAAGTAAGTGGAAATCCAGTAAAAGTTTCATTTGGCTACTTTGCACTCTCGAGATAATCGTCACCATGTGCCAAATGCAATATAAAGGGAATCTGAACACATTCGCGCAAAAATGAAATGACCACAATTTTCTCCAAAACTATAACAGATGCAAACTTGTCCTGTGTGGTGGAGATGAGATTTGATAAAGTAAGTGGAAATCCAGTAAAAGTTTCATTTGGCTACTTTGCACTCTCGAGATAATCGTCACCATGTGCCAAATGCAATATAAAAGGAATCTGAACACATTCGCGCAAAATTGAAATGACCACAATTTTCTCCAAAACTATAACAGATGCAAACTTGTCCTGTGTGATGGAGATGAGATTTGATAACGTAAGTGGAAATCCAGTAAAAGTTTCATTTGGCTACTTTGCACTCTCGAGATAATCGTCACCATGTGCCAAATGCAATATAAAAGGAATCTGAACACATTCGCGCAAAATTGAAATGACCACAATTTTCTCCAAAACTATAACAGATGCAAACTTGTCCTGTGTGGTGGAGATGAGATTTGATAAAGTAAGTGGAAATCCAGTAAAAGTTTCATTTGGCTACTTTGCACTCTCGAGATAATCGTCACCATGTGCCAAATGCAATATAAAAGGAATCTGAACACATTCCCGCAAAAATGAAATGACCACAATTTTCTCCAAAACTATAACAGATGCAAGCTTGTCCTGTGTGGTGGAGATGAGATTTGATAAAGTAAGTGGAAATCCAGTAAAAGTTTCATTTGGCTACTTTGCACTCTCGAGATAATCGTCACCATGTGCCAAATGCAATATAAAAGGAATCTGAACACATTCGCGCAAAAATAAAATGACCACAATTTTCTCCAAAACTATAACAGATGCAAACTTGTCCTGTGTGGTGGAGATGAGATGTGATAAAGTAAGTGGAAATTCAGTAAAAGTTTCATTTGGCTACTTTGCACTCTCGAGATAATCGTCACCATGTGCCAAATGCAATATAAAAGGAATCTGAACACATTCGCGCAAAAATGAAATGACCACAATTTTCTCCAAAACTATAACAGATGCAAACTTGTCCTGTGTGGTGGAGATGAGATTTGATAAAGTAAGTGGAAATCCAGTAAAAGTTTCATTTGGCTACTTTGCACTCTCGAGATAATCGTCACCATGTGCCAAATGCAATATAAAAGGAATCTGAACACATTCGCGCAAAAATGAAATGACCACAATTTTCTCCAAAACTATAACAGATGCAAACTTGTCCTGTGTGGTGCAGATGAGATTTGATAAAGTAAGTGGAAATCCAGTAAAAGTTTCATTTGGCTACTTTGCACTCTCGAGATAATCGTCACCATGTGCCAAATGCAATATAAAGGGAATCTGAACACATTCGCGCAAAAATGAAATGACCACAATTTTCTCCAAAACTATAACAGATGCAAACTTGTCCTGTGTGGTGGAGATGAGATTTGATAAAGTAAGTGGAAATCCAGTAAAAGTTTCATTTGGCTACTTTGCACTCTCGAGATAATCGTCACCATGTGCCAAATGCAATATAAAAGGAATCTGAACACATTCGCGCAAAATTGAAATGACCACAATTTTCTCCAAAACTATAACAGATGCAAACTTGTCCTGTGTGGTGGAGATGAGATTTGATAACGTAAGTGGAAATCCAGTAAAAGTTTCATTTGGCTACTTTGCACTCTCGAGATAATCGTCACCATGTGCCAAATGCAATATAAAAGGAATCTGAACACATTCGCGCAAAATTGAAATGACCACAATTTTCTCCAAAACTATAACAGATGCAAACTTGTCCTGTGTGGTGGAGATGAGATTTGATAACGTAAGTGGAAATCCAGTAAAAGTTTCATTTGGCTACTTTGCACTCTCGAGATAATCGTCACCATGTGCCAAATGCAATATAAAAGGAATCTGAACACATTCGCGCAAAAATGAAATGACCACAATTTTCTCCAAAACTATAACAGATGCAAACTTGTCCTGTGTGGTGGAGATGAGATTTGATAAAGTAAGTGGAAATCCAGTAAAAGTTTCATTTGGCTACTTTGCACTCTCGAGATAATCGTCACCATGTGCCAAATGCAATATAAAAGGAATCTGAACACATTCCCGCAAAAATGAAATGACCACAATTTTCTCCAAAACTATAACAGATGCAAGCTTGTCCTGTGTGGTGGAGATGAGATTTGATAAAGTAAGTGGAAATCCAGTAAAAATTTCATTTGGCTACTTTGCACTCTCGAGATAATCGTCACCATGTGCCAAATGCAATATAAAAGGAATCTGAACACATTCGCGCAAAAATAAAATGACCACAATTTTCTCCAAAACTATAACAGATGCAAACTTGTCCTGTGTGGTGGAGATGAGATGTGATAAAGTAAGTGGAAATTCAGTAAAAGTTTCATTTGGCTACTTTGCACTCTCGAGATAATCGTCACCATGTGCCAAATGCAATATAAAAGGAATCTGAACACATTCGCGCAAAAATGAAATGACCACAATTTTCTCCAAAACTATAACAGATGCAAACTTGTCCTGTGTGGTGGAGATGAGATTTGATAAAGTAAGTGGAAATCCAGTAAAAGTTTCATTTGGCTAATTTGCACTCTCGAGATAATCGTCACCATGTGCCAAATGCAATATAAAAGGAATCTGAACACATTCGCGCAAAAATGAAATGACCACAATTTTCTCCAAAACTATAACAGATGCAAACTTGTCCTGTGTGGTGGAGATGAGATTTCATAAAGTAAGTGGAAATCCAGTAAAGTTTCATTTGGCTACTTTGCACTCTCGAGATAATCGTCACCATGTGCCAAATGCAATATAAAAGGAATCTGAACACATTCGCGCAAAAATGAAATGACCACAATTTTCTTCAAAACTATAACAGATGCAAACTTGTCCTGTGTGGTGGAGATGAGATTTGATAAAGTAAGTGGAAATCCTGTAAAAGTTTCATTTGGCTACTTTGCACTCTCGAGATAATCGTCACCATGTGCCAAATGCAATATAAAAGGAATCTGAACACATTCGCGCAAAAATGAAATGACCACAATTTTCTCCAAAACTATAACAGATGCAAACTTGTCCTGTGTGGTGGAGATGAGATTTGATAAAGTAAGTGGAAATCCAGTAAAAGTTTCATTTGGCTACTTTGCACTCTCGAGATAATCGTCACCATGTGCCAAATGCAATATAAAAGGAATCTGAACACATTCGCGCAAAAATGAAATGACCACAATTTTCTCCAAAACTATAACAGATGCAAACTTGTCCTGTGTGGTGGAGATGAGATTTGATAAAGTAAGTGGAAATCCAGTAAAAGTTTCATTTGGCTACTTGGCACTCTCGAGATAATCGTCACCATGTGCCAAATGCAATATAAAAGGAATCTGAACACATTCGCGCAAAAATGAAATGACCACAATTTTCTCCAAAACTATAACAGATGCAAACTTGTCCTGTGTGGTGGAGATGAGATTTGATAAAGTAAGTGGAAATCCAGTAAAAGTTTCATTTGGCTACTTTGCACTCTCGAGATAATCGTCACCATGTGCCAAATGCAATATAAAAGGAATCTGAACACATTCGCGCAAAAATGAAATGACCACAATTTTCTCCAAAACTATAACAGATGCAAACTTGTCCTGTGTGGTGGAGATGAGATTTGATAAAGTAAGTGGAAATCCAGTAAAAGTTTCATTTGGCTACTTGGCACTCTCGAGATAATCGTCACCATGTGCCAAATGCAATATAAAAGGAATCTGAACACATTCGCGCAAAAATGAAATGACCAAAATTTTCTCCAAAACTATAACAGATGCAAACTTGTCCTGTGTGGTGGAGATGAGATTTGATAAAGTAAGTGGAAATCCAGTAAAAGTTTCATTTGGCTACTTTGCACTCTCGAGATAATCGTCACCATGTGCCAAATGCAATATAAAAGGAATCTGAACACATTCGCGCAAAAATGAAATGACCACAATTTTCCCCAAAACTATAACAGATGCAAACTTGTCCTGTGTGGTGGAGATGAGATTTGATAAAGTAAGTGGAAATCCAGTAAAAGTTTCATTTGGCTACTTTGCACTCTCGAGATAATCGTCACCATGTGCCAAATGCAATATAAAAGGAATCTGAACACATTCCCGCAAAAATGAAATGACCACAATTTTCTCCAAAACTATAACAGATGCAAGCTTGTCCTGTGTGGTGGAGATGAGATTTGATAAAGTAAGTGGAAATCCAGTAAAAGTTTCATTTGGCTACTTTGCACTCTCGAGATAATCGTCACCATGTGCCAAATGCAATATAAAAGGAATCTGAACACATTCCCGCAAAAATGAAATGACCACAATTTTCTCCAAAACTATAACAGATGCAAGCTTGTCCTGTGTGGTGGAGATGAGATTTGATAAAGTAAGTGGAAATCCTGTAAAAGTTTCATTTGGCTACTTTGCACTCTCGAGATAATCGTCACCATGTGCCAAATGCAATATAAAAGGAATCTGAACACATTCGCGCAAAAATGAAATGACCACAATTTTCTCCAAAACTATAACAGATGCAAACTTGTCCTGTGTGGTGGAGATGAGATTTGATAAAGTAAGTGGAAATCCAGTAAAAGTTTCATTTGGCTACTTTGCACTCTCGAGATAATCGTCACCATGTGCCAAATGCAATATAAAAGGAATCTGAACACATTCGCGCAAAAATGAAATGACCACAATTTTCTCCAAAACTATAACAGATGCAAACTTGTCCTGTGTGGTGGAGATGAGATTTGATAAAGTAAGTGGAAATCCCGTAAAAGTTTCATTTGGCTACTTTGCACTCTCGAGATAATCGTCACCATGTGCCAAATGCAATAGAAAAGGAATCTGAACACATTCGCGCAAAAATGAAATGACCACAATTTTCTCCAAAACTATAACAGATGCAAACGTCCTGTGTGGTGGAGATGAGATTTGATAAAGTAAGTGGAAACCCAGTAAAAGTTTCATTTGGATACTTTGCACTCTCGAGATAATCGTCACCATGTGCCAAATGCAATATAAAAGGAATCTGAACACATTCGCGCAAAAATGAAATGACCACAATTTTCTCCAAAACTATAACAGATGCAAACTTGTCCTGTGTGGTGGAGATGAGATTTGATAAAGTAAGTGGAAATCCAGTAAAAGTTTCATTTGGCTACTTTGCACTCTCGAGATAATCGTCACCATGTGCCAAATGCAATATAAAAGGAATCTGAACACATTCGCGCAAAAATGAAATGACCACAATTTTCTCCAAAACTATAACTGATGCAAACTTGTCCTGTGTGGTGGAGATGAGATTTGATAAAGTAAGTGGAAATCCAGTAAAAGTTTCATTTTGCTACTTTGCACTCTCGAGATAATCGTCACCATGTGCCAAATTCAATATAAAAGGAATCTGAACATATTCGCGCAAAAATGAAATGACCACAATTTTCTCCAAAACTATAACAGATGCAAACTTGTCCTGTGTGGTGGAGATGATATTTGATAAAGTAAGTGGAAATCCAGTAAAAGTTTCATTTGGCTACTTTGCACTCTCGAGATAATCGTCATCATGTGCCAAATGCAATATAAAAGGAATCTGAACACATTCGCGCAAAAATGAAATGACCACAATTTTCTCCAAAACTATAACAGATGCAAACTTGTCCTGTGTGGTGGAGATGAGATTTGATAAAGTAAGTGGAAATCCAGTAAAAGTTTCATTTGGCTACTTTGCACTCTCGAGATAATCGTCACCATGTGCCAAATGCAATATAAAAGGAATCTAAACACATTCGCGCAAAAATGAAATGACCACAATTTTCTTCAAAACTATAACAGATGCAAACTTGTCCTGTGTGGTGGAGATGAGATTTGATAAAGTAAGTGGAAATCCAGTAAAAGTTTCATTTGGCTACTTTGCACTCTCGAGATAATCGGCACCATGTGCCAAATGCAATATAAAAGGAATCTGAACACATTCGCGCAAAAATGAAATGACCACAATTTTCTCCAAAACTATAACAGATGCAAACTTGTCCTGTGTGGTGGAGATGAGATTTGATAAAGTAAGTGGAAATCCTGTAAAAGTTTCATTTGGCTACTTTGCACTCTCGAGATAATCGTCACCATGTGCCAAATGCAATATAAAAGGAATCTGAACACATTCGCGCAAAAATGAAATGACCACAATTTTCTCCAAAACTATAACAGATGCAAACTTGTCCTGTGTGGTGGAGATGAGATTTGATAAAGTAAGTGGAAATCCAGTAAAAGTTTCATTTGGCTACTTTGCACTCTCGAGATAATCGTCACCATGTGCCAAATGCAATATAAAAGGAATCTGAACACATTCGCGCAAAAATGAAATTACCACAATTTTCTCCAAAACTATAACAGATGCAAACTTGTCCTGTGTGGTGGAGATGAGATTTGATAAAGTAAGTGGAAATCCAGTAAAAGTTTCATTTGGCTACTTTGCACTCTCGAGATAATCGTCATTATGTGCCAAATGCAATATAAAAGGAATCTGAACACATTCGCGCAAAAATGAAATGACCACAATTTTCTTCAAAACTATAACAGATGCAAACTTGTCCTGTGTGGTGGAGATGAGATTTGATAAAGTAAGTGGAAATCCAGTAAAAGTTTCATTTGGCTACTTTGCACTCTCGAGAAAATCGTCACCATGTGCCAAATGCAATATAAAAGGAATCTGAACACATTCGCGCAAAAATGAAATGACCACAATTTTCCCCAAAACTATAACAGATGCAAACTTGTCCTGTGTGGTGGAGATGAGATTTGATAAAGTAAGTGGAAATCCAGTAAAAGTTTCATTTGGCTACTTTGCACTCTCGAGATAATCGTCACCATGTGCCAAATGCAATATAAAAGGAATCTGAACACATTCCCGCAAAAATGAAATGACCACAATTTTCTCCAAAACTATAACAGATGCAAGCTTGTCCTGTGTGGTGGAGATGAGATTTGATAAAGTGGAAATCCAGTAAAAGTTTCATTTGGCTACTTTGCACTCTCGAGATAATCGTCACCATGTGCCAAATGCAATATAAAAGGAATCTGAACACATTCCCGCAAAAATGAAATGACCACAATTTTCTCCAAAACTATAACAGATGCAAGCTTGTCCTGTGTGGTGGAGATGAGATTTGATAAAGTAAGTGGAAATCCTGTAAAAGTTTCATTTGGCTACTTTGCACTCTCGAGATAATCGTCACCATGTGCCAAATGCAATATAAAAGGAATCTGAACACATTCGCGCAAAAATGAAATGACCACAATTTTCTCCAAAACTATAACAGATGCAAACTTGTCCTGTGTGGTGGAGATGAGATTTGATAAAGTAAGTGGAAATCCAGTAAAAGTTTCATTTGGCTACTTTGCACTCTCGAGATAATCGTCACCATGTGCCAAATGCAATATAAAAGGAATCTGAACACATTCGCGCAAAAATGAAATGACCACAATTTTCTCCAAAACTATAACAGATGCAAACTTGTCCTGTGTGGTGGAGATGAGATTTGATAAAGTAAGTGGAAATCCAGTAAAAGTTTCATTTGGCTACTTTGCACTCTCGAGATAATCGTCATTATGTGCCAAATGCAATATAAAAGGAATCTGAACACATTCGCGCAAAAATGAAATGACCACAATTTTCTTCAAAACTATAACAGATGCAAACTTGTCCTGTGTGGTGGAGATGAGATTTGATAAAGTAAGTGGAAATCCAGTAAAAGTTTCATTTGGCTACTTTGCACTCTCGAGATAATCGTCACCATGTGCCAAATGCAATATAAAAGGAATCTGAACACATTCGCGCAAAAATGAAATGACCACAATTTTCCCCAAAACTATAACAGATGCAAACTTGTCCTGTGTGGTGGAGATGAGATTTGATAAAGTAAGTGGAAATCCAGTAAAAGTTTCATTTGGCTACTTTGCACTCTCGAGATAATCGTCACCATGTGCCAAATGCAATATAAAAGGAATCTGAACACATTCCCGCAAAAATGAAATGACCACAATTTTCTCCAAAACTATAACAGATGCAAGCTTGTCCTGTGTGGTGGAGATGAGATTTGATAAAGTAAGTGGAAATCCAGTAAAAGTTTCATTTGGCTACTTTGCACTCTCGAGATAATCGTCACCATGTGCCAAATGCAATATAAAAGGAATCTGAACACATTCCCGCAAAAATGAAATGACCACAATTCTCTCCAAAACTATAACAGATGCAAGCTTGTCCTGTGTGGTGGAGATGAGATTTGATAAAGTAAGTGGAAATCCAGTAAAAGTTTCATTTGGCTACTTTGCACTCTCGAGATAATCGTCACCATGTGCCAAATGCAATATAAAAGGAATCTGAACACATTCGCGCAAAAATAAAATGACCACAATTTTCTCCAAAACTATAACAGATGCAAACTTGTCCTGTGTGGTGGAGATGAGATTTGATAAAGTAAGTGGAAATTCAGTAAAAGTTTCATTTGGCTACTTTGCACTCTCGAGATAATCGTCACCATGTGCCAAATGCAATATAAAAGGAATCTGAACACATTCGCGCAAAAATGAAATGACCACAATTTTCTCCAAAACTATAACAGATGCAAACTTGTCCTGTGTGGTGGAGATGAGATTTGATAAAGTAAGTGGAAATCCAGTAAAAGTTTCATTTGGCTACTTTGCACTCTCGAGATAATCGTCACCATGTGCCAAATGCAATATAAAAGGAATCTGAACACATTCGCGCAAAAATGAAATGACCACAATTTTCTCCAAAACTATAACAGATGCAAACTTGTCCTGTGTGGTGGAGATGATATTTGATAAAGTAAGTGGAAATCCAGTAAAAGTTTCATTTGGCTACTTTGCACTCTCGAGATAATCGTCATTATGTGCCAAATGCAATATAAAAGGAATCTGAACACATTCGCGCAAAAATGAAAT
Source organism: Anomaloglossus baeobatrachus (assembly GCF_048569485.1). NCBI lineage: Eukaryota > Metazoa > Chordata > Amphibia > Anura > Aromobatidae > Anomaloglossus > Anomaloglossus baeobatrachus. The sequence goes on along the minus strand of NW_027441816.1, from coordinate 258,374 downwards.
GACCACAATTTTCCCCAAAACTATAACAGATGCAAACTTGTCCTGTGTGGTGGAGATGAGATTTGATAAAGTAAGTGGAAATCCAGTAAAAGTTTCATTTGGCTACTTTGCACTCTCGAGATAATCGTCACCATGTGTCAAATGCAATATAAAAGGAATCTGAACACATTCCCGCAAAAATGAAATGACCACAATTTTCTCCAAAACTATAACAGATGCAAGCTTGTCCTGTGTGGTGGAGATGAGATTTGATAAAGTAAGTGGAAATCCAGTAAAAGTTTCATTTGGCTACTTTGCACTCTCGAGATAATCGTCACCATGTGCCAAATGCAATATAAAAGGAATCTGAACACATTCCCGCAAAAATGAAATGACCACAATTTTCTCCAAAACTATAACAGATGCAAGCTTGTCCTGTGTGGTGGAGATGAGATTTGATAAAGTAAGTGGAAATCCAGTAAAAGTTTCATTTGGCTACTTTGCACTCTCGAGATAATCGTCACCATGTGCCAAATGCAATATAAAAGGAATCTGAACACATTCGCGCAAAAATAAAATGACCACAATTTTCTCCAAAACTATAACAGATGCAAACTTGTCCTGTGTGGTGGAGATGAGATTTGATAAAGTAAGTGGAAATTCAGTAAAAGTTTCATTTGGCTACTTTGCACTCTCGAGATAATCGTCACCATGTGCCAAATGCAATATAAAAGGAATCTGAACACATTCGCGCAAAAATGAAATGACCACAATTTTCCCCAAAACTATAACAGATGCAAACTTGTCCTGTGTGGTGGAGATGAGATTTGATAAAGTAAGTGGAAATCCAGTAAAAGTTTCATTTGGCTACTTTGCACTCTCGAGATAATCGTCACCATGTGCCAAATGCAATATAAAAGGAATCTGAACACATTCCCGCAAAAATGAAATGACCACAATTTTCTCCAAAACTATAACAGATGCAAGCTTGTCCTGTGTGGTGGAGATGAGATTTGATAAAGTAAGTGGAAATCCTGTAAAAGTTTCATTTGGCTACTTTGCACTCTCGAGATAATCGTCACCATGTGCCAAATGCAATATAAAAGGAATCTGAACACATTCGCGCAAAAATGAAATGACCACAATTTTCTCCAAAACTATAACAGATGCAAACTTGTCCTGTGTGGTGGAGATGAGATTTGATAAAGTAAGTGGAAATCCAGTAAAAGTTTCATTTGGCTACTTTGCACTCTCGAGATAATCGTCACCATGTGCCAAATGCAATATAAAAGGAATATGAACACATTCGCGCAAAAATGAAATGACCACAATTTTCTCCAAAACTATAACAGATGCAAACTTGTCCTGTGTGGTGGAGATGAGATTTGATAAAGTAAGTGGAAATCCAGTAAAAGTTTCATTTGGCTACTTTGCACTCTCGAGATAATCGTCATTATGTGCCAAATGCAATATAAAAGGAATCTGAACACATTCGCGCAAAAATGAAATGACCACAATTTTCTTCAAAACTATAACAGATGCAAACTTGTCCTGTGTGGTGGAGATGAGATTTGATAAAGTAAGTGGAAATCCAGTAAAAGTTTCATTTGGCTACTTTGCACTCTCGAGATAATCGTCACCATGTGCCAAATGCTATATAAAAGGAATCTGAACACATTCGCGCAAAAATGAAATGACCACAATTTTCCCCAAAACTATAACAGATGCAAACTTGTCCTGTGTGGTGGAGATGAGATTTGATAAAGTAAGTGGAAATCCAGTAAAAGTTTCATTTGGCTACTTTGCACTCTCGAGATAATCGTCACCATGTGCCAAATGCAATATAAAAGGAATCTGAACACATTCCCGCAAAAATGAAATGACCACAATTTTCTCCAAAACTATAACAGATGCAAGCTTGTCCTGTGTGGTGGAGATGAGATTTGATAAAGTAAGTGGAAATCCAGTAAAAGTTTCATTTGGCTACTTTGCACTCTCGAGATAATCGTCACCATGTGCCAAATGCAATATAAAAGGAATCTGAACACATTCCCGCAAAAATGAAATGACCACAATTTTCTCCAAAACTATAACAGATGCAAGCTTGTCCTGTGTGGTGGAGATGAGATTTGATAAAGTAAGTGGAAATCCAGTAAAAGTTTCATTTGGCTACTTTGCACTCTCGAGATAATCGTCACCATGTGCCAAATGCAATATAAAAGGAATCTGAACACATTCGCGCAAAAATAAAATGACCACAATTTTCTCCAAAACTATAACAGATGCAAACTTGTCCTGTGTGGTGGAGATGAGATTTGATAAAGTAAGTGGAAATTCAGTAAAAGTTTCATTTGGCTACTTTGCACTCTCGAGATAATCGTCACCATGTGCCAAATGCAATATAAAAGGAATCTGAACACATTCGCGCAAAAATGAAATGACCACAATTTTCTCCAAAACTATAACAGATGCAAACTTGTCCTGTGTGGTGGAGATGAGATTTGATAAAGTAAGTGGAAATCCAGTAAAAGTTTCATTTGGTTAATTTGCACTCTCGAGATAATCGTCACCATGTGCCAAATGCAATATAAATGGAATCTGAACACATTCGCGCAAAAATGAAATGACCACAATTTTCTCCAAAACTATAACAGATGCAAACTTGTCCTGTGTGGTGGAGATGAGATTTGATAAAGTAAGTGGAAATCCAGTAAAGTTTCATTTGGCTACTTTGCACTCTCGAGATAATCGTCACCATGTGCCAAATGCAATATAAAAGGAATCTGAACACATTCGCGCAAAAATGAAATGACCACAATTTTCTTCAAAACTATAACAGATGCAAACTTGTCCTGTGTGGTGGAGATGAGATTTGATAAAGTAAGTGGAAATCCAGTAAAAGTTTCATTTGGCTACTTTGCACTCTCGAGATAATCGTCACCATGTGCCAAATGCAATATAAAAGGAATCTGAACACATTCCCGCAAAAATGAAATGACCACAATTTTCTCCAAAACTATAACAGATGCAAGCTTGTCCTGTGTGGTGGAGATGAGATTTGATAAAGTAAGTGGAAATCCAGTAAAAGTTTCATTTGGCTACTTTGCACTCTCGAGATAATCGTCACCATGTGCCAAATGCAATATAAAAGGAATCTGAACACATTCGCGCAAAAATAAAATGACCACAATTTTCTCCAAAACTATAACAGATGCAAACTTGTCCTGTGTGGTGGAGATGAGATTTGATAAAGTAAGTGGAAATTCAGTAAAAGTTTCATTTGGCTACTTTGCACTCTCGAGATAATCGTCACCATGTGCCAAATGCAATATAAAAGGAATCTGAACACATTCGCGCAAAAATGAAATGACCACAATTTTCCCCAAAACTATAACAGATGCAAACTTGTCCTGTGTGGTGGAGATGAGATTTGATAAAGTAAGTGGAAATCCAGTAAAAGTTTCATTTGGCTACTTTGCACTCTCGAGATAATCGTCACCATGTGCCAAATGCAATATAAAAGGAATCTGAACACATTCCCGCAAAAATGAAATGACCACAATTTTCTCCAAAACTATAACAGATGCAAGCTTGTCCTGTGTGGTGGAGATGAGATTTGATAAAGTAAGTGGAAATCCTGTAAAAGTTTCATTTGGCTACTTTGCACTCTCGAGATAATCGTCACCATGTGCCAAATGCAATATAAAAGGAATCTGAACACATTCGCGCAAAAATGAAATGACCACAATTTTCTCCAAAACTATAACAGATGCAAACTTGTCCTGTGTGGTGGAGATGAGATTTGATAAAGTAAGTGGAAATCCAGTAAAAGTTTCATTTGGCTACTTTGCACTCTCGAGATAATCGTCACCATGTGCCAAATGCAATATAAAAGGAATATGAACACATTCGCGCAAAAATGAAATGACCACAATTTTCTCCAAAACTATAACAGATGCAAACTTGTCCTGTGTGGTGGAGATGAGATTTGATAAAGTAAGTGGAAATCCAGTAAAAGTTTCATTTGGCTACTTTGCACTCTCGAGATAATCGTCATTATGTGCCAAATGCAATATAAAAGGAATCTGAACACATTCGCGCAAAAATGAAATGACCACAATTTTCTTCAAAACTATAACAGATGCAAACTTGTCCTGTGTGGTGGAGATGAGATTTGATAAAGTAAGTGGAAATCCAGTAAAAGTTTCATTTGGCTACTTTGCACTCTCGAGATAATCGTCACCATGTGCCAAATGCTATATAAAAGGAATCTGAACACATTCGCGCAAAAATGAAATGACCACAATTTTCCCCAAAACTATAACAGATGCAAACTTGTCCTGTGTGGTGGAGATGAGATTTGATAAAGTAAGTGGAAATCCAGTAAAAGTTTCATTTGGCTACTTTGCACTCTCGAGATAATCGTCACCATGTGCCAAATGCAATATAAAAGGAATCTGAACACATTCCCGCAAAAATGAAATGACCACAATTTTCTCCAAAACTATAACAGATGCAAGCTTGTCCTGTGTGGTGGAGATGAGATTTGATAAAGTAAGTGGAAATCCAGTAAAAGTTTCATTTGGCTACTTTGCACTCTCGAGATAATCGTCACCATGTGCCAAATGCAATATAAAAGGAATCTGAACACATTCCCGCAAAAATGAAATGACCACAATTTTCTCCAAAACTATAACAGATGCAAGCTTGTCCTGTGTGGTGGAGATGAGATTTGATAAAGTAAGTGGAAATCCAGTAAAAGTTTCATTTGGCTACTTTGCACTCTCGAGATAATCGTCACCATGTGCCAAATGCAATATAAAAGGAATCTGAACACATTCGCGCAAAAATAAAATGACCACAATTTTCTCCAAAACTATAACAGATGCAAACTTGTCCTGTGTGGTGGAGATGAGATTTGATAAAGTAAGTGGAAATTCAGTAAAAGTTTCATTTGGCTACTTTGCACTCTCGAGATAATCGTCACCATGTGCCAAATGCAATATAAAAGGAATCTGAACACATTCGCGCAAAAATGAAATGACCACAATTTTCTCCAAAACTATAACAGATGCAAACTTGTCCTGTGTGGTGGAGATGAGATTTGATAAAGTAAGTGGAAATCCAGTAAAAGTTTCATTTGGTTAATTTGCACTCTCGAGATAATCGTCACCATGTGCCAAATGCAATATAAAAGGAATCTGAACACATTCGCGCAAAAATGAAATGACCACAATTTTCTCCAAAACTATAACAGATGCAAACTTGTCCTGTGTGGTGGAGATGAGATTTGATAAAGTAAGTGGAAATCCAGTAAAGTTTCATTTGGCTACTTTGCACTCTCGAGATAATCGTCACCATGTGCCAAATGCAATATAAAAGGAATCTGAACACATTCGCGCAAAAATGAAATGACCACAATTTTCTTCAAAACTATAACAGATGCAAACTTGTCCTGTGTGGTGGAGATGAGATTTGATAAAGTAAGTGGAAATCCAGTAAAAGTTTCATTTGGCTACTTTGCACTCTCGAGATAATTGGCACCATGTGCCAAATGCAATATAAAAGGAATCTGAACACATTCGCGCAAAAATGAAATGACCACAATTTTCTCCAAAACTATAACAGATGCAAACTTGTCCTGTGTGGTGGAGATGAGATTTGATAAAGTAAGTGGAAATCCTGTAAAAGTTTCATTTGGCTACTTTGCACTCTCGAGATAATCGTCACCATGTGCCAAATGCAATATAAAAGGAATCTGAACACATTCGCGCAAAAATGAAATGACCACAATTTTCTCCAAAACTATAACAGATGCAAACTTGTCCTGTGTGGTGGAGGTGAGATTTGATAAAGTAAGTGGAAATCCAGTAAAAGTTTCATTTGGCTACTTTGCACTCTCGAGATAATCGTCACCATGTGCCAAATGCAATATAAAAGGAATCTGAACACATTCGCGCAAAAATGAAATGACCACAATTTTCTCCAAAACTATAACAGATGCAAACTTGTCCTGTGTGGTGGAGATGAGATTTGATAAAGTAAGTGGAAATCCAGTAAAAGTTTCATTTGGCTACGTTGCACTCTCGAGATAATCGTCACCATGTGCCAAGTGCAATATAAAAGGAATCTGAACACATTCGCGCAAAAATGAAATGACCACAATTTTCTCCAAAACTATAACAGATGCAAGCTTGTCCTGTGTGGTGGAGATGAGATTTGATAAAGTAAGTGGAAATCCCGTAAAAGTTTCATTTGGCTACTTTGCACTCTCGAGATAATCGTCACCATGTGCCAAATGCAATATAAAAGGAATCTGAACACATTCGCGCAAAAATGAAATGACCACAATTTTCTCCAAAACTATAACAGATGCAAACTTGTCCTGTGTGGTGGAGATGAGATTTGATAAAGTAAGTGGAAATCCAGTAAAAGTTTCATTTGGATACTTTGCACTCTCGAGATAATCGTCACCATGTGCCAAATGCAATATAAAAGGAATCTGAACACATTCGCGCAAAAATGAAATGACCACAATTTTCTCCAAAACTATAACAGATGCAAACTTGTCCTGTGTGGTGGAGATGAGATTTGATAAAGTAAGTGGAAATCCAGTAAAAGTTTCATTTGGCTACTTTGCACTCTCGAGATAATCGTCACCATGTGCCAAATGCAATATAAAAGGAATCTGAACACATTCGCGCAAAAATGAAATGACCACAATTTTCTCCAAAACTATAACTGATGCAAACTTGTCCTGTGTGGTGGAGATGAGATTTGATAAAGTAAGTGGAAATCCAGTAAAAGTTTCATTTGGCTACTTTGCACTCTCGAGATAATCGTCACCATGTGCCAAATGCAATATAAAAGGAATCTGAACACATTCGCGCAAAAATGAAATGACCACAATTTTCTTCAAAACTATAACAGATGCAAACTTGTCCTGTGTGGTGGAGATGAGATTTGATAAAGTAAGTGGAAATCCAGTAAAAGTTTCATTTGGCTACTTTGCACTCTCGAGATAATCGGCACCATGTGCCAAATGCAATATAAAAGGAATCTGAACACATTCGCGCAAAAATGAAATGACCACAATTTTCTCCAAAACTATAACAGATGCAAACTTGTCCTGTGTGGTGGAGATGAGATTTGATAAAGTAAGTGGAAATCCTGTAAAAGTTTCATTTGGCTACTTTGCACTCTCGAGATAATCGTCACCATGTGCCAAATGCAATATAAAAGGAATCTGAACACATTCGCGCAAAAATGAAATGACCACAATTTTCTCCAAAACTATAACAGATGCAAACTTGTCCTGTGTGGTGGAGATGAGATTTGATAAAGTAAGTGGAAATCCAGTAAAAGTTTCATTTGGCTACTTTGCACTCTCGAGATAGTCGTCACCATGTGCCAAATGCAATATAAAAGGAATCTGAACACATTCGCGCAAAAATGAAATGACCACAATTTTCTCCAAAACTATAACAGATGCAAACTTGTCCTGTGTGGTGGAGATGAGATTTGATAAAGTAAGTGGAAATCCAGTAAAAGTTTCATTTGGCTACTTTGCACTCTTGAGATAATCTTCACCATGTGCCAAATGCAATATAAAAGGAATCTGAACACATTCCCGCAAAAATGAAATGACCACAATTTTCTCCAAAACTATAACAGATGCAAGCTTGTCCTGTGTGGTGGAGATGAGATTTGATAAAGTAAGTGGAAATCCAGTAAAAGTTTCATTTGGCTACTTTGCACTCTCGAGATAATCGTCACCATGTGCCAAATGCAATATAAAAGGAATCTGAACACATTCCTGCAAAAATGAAATGACCACAATTTTCTCCAAAACTATAACAGATGCAAGCTTGTCCTGTGTGGTGGAGATGAGATTTGATAAAGTAAGTGGAAATCCAGTAAAAGTTTCATTTGGCTACTTTGCACTCTCGAGATAATCGTCACCATGTGCCAAATGCAATATAAAAGGAATCTGAACACATTCGCGCAAAAATAAAATGACCACAATTTTCTCCAAAACTATAACAGATGCAAACTTGTCCTGTGTGGTGGAGATGAGATTTGATAAAGTAAGTGGAAATTCAGTAAAAGTTTCATTTGGCTACTTTGCACTCTCGAGATAATCGTCACCATGTGCCAAATGCAATATAAAAGGAATCTGAACACATTCGCGCAAAAATGAAATGACCACAATTTTCCCCAAAACTATAACAGATGCAAACTTGTCCTGTGTGGTGGAGATGAGATTTGATAAAGTAAGTGGAAATCCAGTAAAAGTTTCATTTGGCTACTTTGCACTCTCGAGATAATCGTCACCATGTGCCAAATGCAATATAAAAGGAATCTGAACACATTCCCGCAAAAATGAAATGACCACAATTTTCTCCAAAACTATAACAGATGCAAGCTTGTCCTGTGTGGTGGAGATGAGATTTGATAAAGTAAGTGGAAATCCAGTAAAAGTTTCATTTGGCTACTTTGCACTCTCGAGATAATCGTCACCATGTGCCAAATGCAATATAAAAGGAATCTGAACTCATTCCCGCAAAAATGAAATGACCACAATTTTCTCCAAAACTATAACAGATGCAAGCTTGTCCTGTGTGGTGGAGATGAGATTTGATAAAGTAAGTGGAAATCCTGTAAAAGTTTCATTTGGCTACTTTGCACTCTCGAGATAATCGTCACCATGTGCCAAATGCAATATAAAAGGAATCTGAACACATTCGCGCAAAAATGAAATGACCACAATTTTCTCCAAAACTATAACAGATGCAAACTTGTCCTGTGTGGTGGAGATGAGATTTGATAAAGTAAGTGGAAATCCAGTAAAAGTTTCATTTGGCTACTTTGCACTCTCGAGATAATCGTCACCATGTGCCAAATGCAATATAAAAGGAATCTGAACACATTCGCGCAAAAATGAAATGACCACAATTTTCTCCAAAACTATAACAGATGCAAACTTGTCCTGTGTGGTGGAGATGAGATTTGATAAAGTAAGTGGAAATCCAGTAAAAGTTTCATTTGGCTACTTTGCACTCTCGAGATAATCGTCATTATGTGCCAAATGCAATATAAAAGGAATCTGAACACATTCGCGCAAAAATTAAATGACCACCATTTTCTTCAAAACTATAACAGATGCAAACTTGTCCTGTGTGGTGGAGATGAGATTTGATAAAGTAAGTGGAAATCCAGTAAAAGTTTCATTTGGCTACTTTGCACTCTCGAGATAATCGTCACCATGTGCCAAATGCTATATAAAAGGAATCTGAACACATTCGCGCAAAAATGAAATGACCACAATTTTCCCCAAAACTATAACAGATGCAAACTTGTCCTGTGTGGTGGAGATGAGATTTGATAAAGTAAGTGGAAATCCAGTAAAAGTTTCATTTGGCTACTTTGCACTCTCGAGATAATCGTCACCATGTGCCAAATGCAATATAAAAGGAATCTGAACACATTCCCGCAAAAATGAAATGACCACAATTTTCTCCAAAACTATAACAGATGCAAGCTTGTCCTGTGTGGTGGAGATGAGATTTGATAAAGTAAGTGGAAATCCAGTAAAAGTTTCATTTGGCTACTTTGCACTCTCGAGATAATCGTCACCATGTGCCAAATGCAATATAAAAGGAATCTGAACACATTCCCGCAAAAATGAAATGACCACAATTTTCTCCAAAACTATAACAGATGCAAGCTTGTCCTGTGTGGTGGAGATGAGATTTGATAAAGTAAGTGGAAATCCAGTAAAAGTTTCATTTGGCTACTTTGCACTCTCGAGATAATCGTCACCATGTGCCAAATGCAATATAAAAGGAATCTGAACACATTCGCGCAAAAATAAAATGACCACAATTTTCTCCAAAACTATAACAGATGCAAACTTGTCCTGTGTGGTGGAGATGAGATTTGATAAAGTAAGTGGAAATTCAGTAAAAGTTTCATTTGGCTACTTTGCACTCTCGAGATAATCGTCACCATGTGCCAAATGCAATATAAAAGGAATCTGAACACATTCGCGCAAAAATGAAATGACCACAATTTTCTCCAAAACTATAACAGATGCAAACTTGTCCTGTGTGGTGGAGATGAGATTTGATAAAGTAAGTGGAAATCCAGTAAAAGTTTCATTTGGTTAATTTGCACTCTCGAGATAATCGTCACCATGTGCCAAATGCAATATAAAAGGAATCTGAACACATTCGCGCAAAAATGAAATGACCACAATTTTCTCCAAAACTATAACAGATGCAAACTTGTCCTGTGTGGTGGAGATGAGATTTGATAAAGTAAGTGGAAATCCAGTAAAGTTTCATTTGGCTACTTTGCACTCTCGAGATAATCGTCACCATGTGCCAAATGCAATATAAAAGGAATCTGAACACATTCGCGCAAAAATGAAATGACCACAATTTTCTTCAAAACTATAACAGATGCAAACTTGTCCTGTGTGGTGGAGATGAGATTTGATAAAGTAAGTGGAAATCCAGTAAAAGTTTCATTTGGCTACTTTGCACTCTCGAGATAATCGGCACCATGTGCCAAATGCAATATAAAAGGAATCTGAACACATTCGCGCAAAAATGAAATGACCACAATTTTCTCCAAAACTATAACAGATGCAAACTTGTCCTGTGTGGTGGAGATGAGATTTGATAAAGTAAGTGGAAATCCTGTAAAAGTTTCATTTGGCTACTTTGCACTCTCGAGATAATCGTCACCATGTGCCAAATGCAATATAAAAGGAATCTGAACACATTCGCGCAAAAATGAAATGACCACAATTTTCTCCAAAACTATAACAGATGCAAACTTGTCCTGTGTGGTGGAGGTGAGATTTGATAAAGTAAGTGGAAATCCAGTAAAAGTTTCATTTGGCTACTTTGCACTCTCGAGATAATCGTCACCATGTGCCAAATGCAATATAAAAGGAATCTGAACACATTCGCGCAAAAATGAAATGACCACAATTTTCTCCAAAACTATAACAGATGCAAACTTGTCCTGTGTGGTGGAGATGAGATTTGATAAAGTAAGTGGAAATCCAGTAAAAGTTTCATTTGGCTACTTTGCACTCTCGAGATAATCGTCATTATGTGCCAAATGCAATATAAAAGGAATCTGAACACATTCGCGCAAAAATGAAATGACCACAATTTTCTTCAAAACTATAACAGATGCAAACTTGTCCTGTGTGGTGGAGATGAGATTTGATAAAGTAAGTGGAAATCCAGTAAAAGTTTCATTTGGCTACTTTGCACTCTCGAGATAATCGTCACCATGTGCCAAATGCAATATAAAAGGAATCTGAACACATTCGCGCAAAAATGAAATGACCACAATTTTCCCAAAAACTATAACAGATGCAAACTTGTCCTGTGTGGTGGAGATGAGATTTGATAAAGTAAGTGGAAATCCAGTAAAAGTTTCATTTGGCTACTTTGCACTCTCGAGATAATCGTCACCACGTGCCAAATGCAATATAAAAGGAATCTGAACACATTCCCGCAAAAATGAAATGACCACAATTTTCTCCAAAACTATAACAGATGCAAGCTTGTCCTGTGTGGTGGAGATGAGATTTGATAAAGTAAGTGGAAATCCAGTAAAAGTTTCATTTGGCTACTTTGCACTCTCGAGATAATCGTCACCATGTGCCAAATGCAATATAAAAGGAATCTGAACACATTCCCGCAAAAATGAAATGACCACAATTTTCTCCAAAACTATAACAGATGCAAGCTTGTCCTGTGTGGTGGAGATGAGATTTGATAAAGTAAGTGGAAATCCAGTAAAAGTTTCATTTGGCTACTTTGCACTCTCGAGATAATCGTCACCATGTGCCAAATGCAATATAAAAGGAATCTGAACACATTCGCGCAAAAATAAAATGACCACAATTTTCTCCAAAACTATAACAGATGCAAACTTGTCCTGTGTGGTGGAGATGAGATTTGATAAAGTAAGTGGAAATTCAGTAAAAGTTTCATTTGGCTACTTTGCACTCTCGAGATAATCGTCACCATGTGCCAAATGCAATATAAAAGGAATCTGAACACATTCGCGCAAAAATGAAATGACCACAATTTTCCCCAAAACTATAACAGATGCAAACTTGTCCTGTGTGGTGGAGATGAGATTTGATAAAGTAAGTGGAAATCCAGTAAAAGTTTCATTTGGCTACTTTGCACTCTCGAGATAATCGTCACCATGTGCCAAATGCAATATAAAAGGAATCTGAACACATTCCCGCAAAAATGAAATGACCACAATTTTCTCCAAAACTATAACAGATGCAAGCTTGTCCTGTGTGGTGGAGATGAGATTTGATAAAGTAAGTGGAAATCCAGTAAAAGTTTCATTTGGCTACTTTGCACTCTCGAGATAATCGTCACCATGTGCCAAATGCAATATAAAAGGAATCTGAACACATTCCCGGAAAAATGAAATGACCACAATTTTCTCCAAAACTATAACAGATGCAAGCTTGTCCTGTGTGGTGGAGATGAGATTTGATAAAGTAAGTGGAAATCCTGTAAAAGTTTCATTTGGCTACTTTGCACTCTCGAGATAATCGTCACCATGTGCCAAATGCAATATAAAAGGAATCTGAACACATTCGCGCAAAAATGAAATGACCACAATTTTCTCCAAAACTATAACAGATGCAAACTTGTCCTGTGTGGTGGAGATGAGATTTGATAAAGTAAGTGGAAATCCAGTAAAAGTTTCATTTGGCTACTTTGCACTCTCGAGATAATCGTCACCATGTGCCAAATGCAATATAAAAGGAATCTGAACACATTCGCGCAAAAATGAAATGACCACAATTTTCTCCAAAACTATAACAGATGCAAACTTGTCCTGTGTGGTGGAGATGATATTTGATAAAGTAAGTGGAAATCCAGTAAAAGTTTCATTTGGCTACTTTGCACTCTCGAGATAATCGTCATTATGTGCCAAATGCAATATAAAAGGAATCTGAACACATTCGCGCAAAAATGAAATGACCACAATTTTCTTCAAAACTATAACAGATGCAAACTTGTCCTGTGTGGTGGAGATGAGATTTGATAAAGTAAGTGGAAATCCAGTAAAAGTTTCATTTGGCTACTTTGCACTCTCGAGATAATCGTCACCATGTGCCAAATGCAATATAAAAGGAATCTGAACACATTCGCGCAAAAATGAAATGACCACAATTTTCCCCAAAACTATAACAGATGCAAACTTGTCCTGTGTGGTGGAGATGAGATTTGATAAAGTAAGTGGAAATCCAGTAAAAGTTTCATTTGGCTACTTTGCACTCTCGAGATAATCGTCACCATGTGTCAAATGCAATATAAAAGGAATCTGAACACATTCCCGCAAAAATGAAATGACCACAATTTTCTCCAAAACTATAACAGATGCAAGCTTGTCCTGTGTGGTGGAGATGAGATTTGATAAAGTAAGTGGAAATCCAGTAAAAGTTTCATTTGGCTACTTTGCACTCTCGAGATAATCGTCACCATGTGCCAAATGCAATATAAAAGGAATCTGAACACATTCCCGCAAAAATGAAATGACCACAATTTTCTCCAAAACTATAACAGATGCAAGCTTGTCCTGTGTGGTGGAGATGAGATTTGATAAAGTAAGTGGAAATCCAGTAAAAGTTTCATTTGGCTACTTTGCACTCTCGAGATAATCGTCACCATGTGCCAAATGCAATATAAAAGGAATCTGAACACATTCGCGCAAAAATAAAATGACCACAATTTTCTCCAAAACTATAACAGATGCAAACTTGTCCTGTGTGGTGGAGATGAGATTTGATAAAGTAAGTGGAAATTCAGTAAAAGTTTCATTTGGCTACTTTGCACTCTCGAGATAATCGTCACCATGTGCCAAATGCAATATAAAAGGAATCTGAACACATTCGCGCAAAAATGAAATGACCACAATTTTCTCCAAAACTATAACAGATGCAAACTTGTCCTGTGTGGTGGAGATGAGATTTGATAAAGTAAGTGGAAATCCAGTAAAAGTTTCATTTGGCTACTTTGCACTCTCGAGATAATCGTCACCATGTGCCAAATGCAATATAAAAGGAATCTGAACACATTCGCGCAAAAATGAAATGACCACAATTTTCTCCAAAACTATAACAGATGCAAACTTGTCCTGTGTGGTGGAGATGAGATTTGATAAAGTAAGTGGAAATCCAGTAAAAGTTTCATTTGGCTACTTTGCACTCTCGAGATAATCGTCATTATGTGCCAAATGCAATATAAAAGGAATCTGAACACATTCGCGCAAAAATGAAATGACCACAATTTTCTTCAAAACTATAACAGATGCAAACTTGTCCTGTGTGGTGGAGATGAGATTTGATAAAGTAAGTGGAAATCCAGTAAAAGTTTCATTTGGCTACTTTGCACTCTCGAGATAATCGTCACCATGTGCCAAATGCTATATAAAAGGAATCTGAACACATTCGCGCAAAAATGAAATGACCACAATTTTCCCCAAAACTATAACAGATGCAAACTTGTCCTGTGTGGTGGAGATGAGATTTGATAAAGTAAGTGGAAATCCAGTAAAAGTTTCATTTGGCTACTTTGCACTCTCGAGATAATCGTCACCATGTGCCAAATGCAATATAAAAGGAATCTGAACACATTCCCGCAAAAATGAAATGACCACAATTTTCTCCAAAACTATAACAGATGCAAGCTTGTCCTGTGTGGTGGAGATGAGATTTGATAAAGTAAGTGGAAATCCAGTAAAAGTTTCATTTGGCTACTTTGCACTCTCGAGATAATCGTCACCATGTGCCAAATGCAATATAAAAGGAATCTGAACACATTCCCGCAAAAATGAAATGACCACAATTTTCTCCAAAACTATAACAGATGCAAGCTTGTCCTGTGTGGTGGAGATGAGATTTGATAAAGTAAGTGGAAATCCAGTAAAAGTTTCATTTGGCTACTTTGCACTCTCGAGATAATCGTCACCATGTGCCAAATGCAATATAAAAGGAATCTGAACACATTCGCGCAAAAATAAAATGACCACAATTTTCTCCAAAACTATAACAGATGCAAACTTGTCCTGTGTGGTGGAGATGAGATTTGATAAAGTAAGTGGAAATTCAGTAAAAGTTTCATTTGGCTACTTTGCACTCTCGAGATAATCGTCACCATGTGCCAAATGCAATATAAAAGGAATCTGAACACATTCGCGCAAAAATGAAATGACCACAATTTTCTCCAAAACTATAACAGATGCAAACTTGTCCTGTGTGGTGGAGATGAGATTTGATAAAGTAAGTGGAAATCCAGTAAAAGTTTCATTTGGTTAATTTGCCCTCTCGAGATAATCGTCACCATGTGCCAAATGCAATATAAAAGGAATCTGAACACATTCGCGCAAAAATGAAATGACCACAATTTTCTCCAAAACTATAACAGATGCAAACTTGTCCTGTGTGGTGGAGATGAGATTTGATAAAGTAAGTGGAAATCCAGTAAAGTTTCATTTGGCTACTTTGCACTCTCGAGATAATCGTCACCATGTGCCAAATGCAATATAAAAGGAATCTGAACACATTCGCGCAAAAATGAAATGACCACAATTTTCTTCAAAACTATAACAGATGCAAACTTGTCCTGTGTGGTGGAGATGAGATTTGATAAAGTAAGTGGAAATCCAGTAAAAGTTTCATTTGGCTACTTTGCACTCTCGAGATAATCGGCACCATGTGCCAAATGCAATATAAAAGGAATCTGAACACATTCGCGCAAAAATGAAATGACCACAATTTTCTCCAAAACTATAACAGATGCAAACTTGTCCTGTGTGGTGGAGATGAGATTTGATAAAGTAAGTGGAAATCCTGTAAAAGTTTCATTTGGCTACTTTGCACTCTCGAGATAATCGTCACCATGTGCCAAATGCAATATAAAAGGAATCTGAACACATTCGCGCAAAAATGAAATGACCACAATTTTCTCCAAAACTATAACAGATGCAAACTTGTCCTGTGTGGTGGAGGTGAGATTTGATAAAGTAAGTGGAAATCCAGTAAAAGTTTCATTTGGCTACTTTGCACTCTCGAGATAATCGTCACCATGTGCCAAATGCAAAATAAAAGGAATCTGAACACATTCGCGCAAAAATGAAATGACCACAATTTTCTCCAAAACTATAACAGATGCAAACTTGTCCTGTGTGGTGGAGATGAGATTGAATAAAGTAAGTGGAAATCCAGTAAAAGTTTCATTTGGCTACGTTGCACTCTCGAGATAATCGTCACCATGTGCCAAGTGCAATATAAAAGGAATCTGAACACATTCGCGCAAAAATGAAATGACCACAATTTTCTCCAAAACTATAACAGATGCAAGCTTGTCCTGTGTGGTGGAGATGAGATTTGATAAAGTAAGTGGAAATCCCGTAAAAGTTTCATTTGGCTACTTTGCACTCTCGAGATAATCGTCACCATGTGCCAAATGCAATATAAAAGGAATCTGAACACATTCGCGCAAAAATGAAATGACCACAATTTTCTCCAAAACTATAACAGATGCAAACTTGTCCTGTGTGGTGGAGATGAGATTTGATAAAGTAAGTGGAAATCCAGTAAAAGTTTCATTTGGATACTTTGCACTCTCGAGATAATCGTCACCATGTGCCAAATGCAATATAAAAGGAATCTGAACACATTCGCGCAAAAATGAAATGACCACAATTTTCTCCAAAACTATAACAGATGCAAACTTGTCCTGTGTGGTGGAGATGAGATTTGATAAAGTAAGTGGAAATCCAGTAAAAGTTTCATTTGGCTACTTTGCACTCTCGAGATAATCGTCACCATGTGCCAAATGCAATATAAAAGGAATCTGAACACATTCGCGCAAAAATGAAATGACCACAATTTTCTCCAAAACTATAACTGATGCAAACTTGTCCTGTGTGGTGGAGATGAGATTTGATAAAGTAAGTGGAAATCCAGTAAAAGTTTCATTTGGCTACTTTGCACTCTCGAGATAATCGTCACCATGTGCCAAATGCAATATAAAAGGAATCTGAACACATTCGCGCAAAAATGAAATGACCACAATTTTCTTCAAAACTATAACAGATGCAAACTTGTCCTGTGTGGTGGAGATGAGATTTGATAAAGTAAGTGGAAATCCAGTAAAAGTTTCATTTGGCTACTTTGCACTCTCGAGATAATCGGCACCATGTGCCAAATGCAATATAAAAGGAATCTGAACACATTCGCGCAAAAATGAAATGACCACAATTTTCTCCAAAACTATAACAGATGCAAACTTGTCCTGTGTGGTGGAGATGAGATTTGATAAAGTAAGTGGAAATCCTGTAAAAGTTTCATTTGGCTACTTTGCACTCTCGAGATAATCGTCACCATGTGCCAAATGCAATATAAAAGGAATCTGAACACATTCGCGCAAAAATGAAATGACCACAATTTTCTCCAAAACTATAACAGATGCAAACTTGTCCTGTGTGGTGGAGATGAGATTTGATAAAGTAAGTGGAAATCCAGTAAAAGTTTCATTTGGCTACTTTGCACTCTCGAGATAATCGTCACCATGTGCCAAATGCAATATAAAAGGAATCTGAACACATTCGCGCAAAAATGAAATGACCACAATTTTCTCCAAAACTATAACAGATGCAAACTTGTCCTGTGTGGTGGAGATGAGATTTGATAAAGTAAGTGGAAATCCAGTAAAAGTTTCATTTGGCTACTTTGCACTCTTGAGATAATCTTCACCATGTGCCAAATGCAATATAAAAGGAATCTGAACACATTCCCGCAAAAATGAAATGACCACAATTTTCTCCAAAACTATAACAGATGCAAGCTTGTCCTGTGTGGTGGAGATGAGATTTGATAAAGTAAGTGGAAATCCAGTAAAAGTTTCATTTGGCTACTTTGCACTCTCGAGATAATCGTCATTATGTGCCAAATGCAATATAAAAGGAATCTGAACACATTCGCGCAAAAATGAAATGACCACAATTTTCTTCAAAACTATAACAGATGCAAACTTGTCCTGTGTGGTGGAGATGAGATTTGATAAAGTAAGTGGAAATCCAGTAAAAGTTTCATTTGGCTACTTTGCACTCTCGAGATAATCGTCACCATGTGCCAAATGCAATATAAAAGGAATCTGAACACATTCGCGCAAAAATGAAATGACCACAATTTTCCCCAAAACTATAACAGATGCAAACTTGTCCTGTGTGGTGGAGATGAGATTTGATAAAGTAAGTGGAAATCCAGTAAAAGTTTCATTTGGCTACTTTGCACTCTCGAGATAATCGTCACCATGTGCCAAATGCAATATAAAAGGAATCTGAACACATTCCCGCAAAAATGAAATGACCACAATTTTCTCCAAAACTATAACAGATGCAAGCTTGTCCTGTGTGGTGGAGATGAGATTTGATAAAGTAAGTGGAAATCCAGTAAAAGTTTCATTTGGCTACTTTGCACTCTCGAGATAATCGTCACCATGTGCCAAATGCAATATAAAAGGAATCTGAACACATTCCCGCAAAAATGAAATGACCACAATTTTCTCCAAAACTATAACAGATGCAAGCTTGTCCTGTGTGGTGGAGATGAGATTTGATAAAGTAAGTGGAAATCCAGTAAAAGTTTCATTTGGCTACTTTGCACTCTCGAGATAATCGTCACCATGTGCCAAATGCAATATAAAAGGAATCTGAACACATTCGCGCAAAAATAAAATGACCACAATTTTCTCCAAAACTATAACAGATGCAAACTTGTCCTGTGTGGTGGAGATGAGATTTGATAAAGTAAGTGGAAATTCAGTAAAAGTTTCATTTGGCTACTTTGCACTCTCGAGATAATCGTCACCATGTGCCAAATGCAATATAAAAGGAATCTGAACACATTCGCGCAAAAATGAAATGACCACAATTTTCCCCAAAACTATAACAGATGCAAACTTGTCCTGTGTGGTGGAGATGAGATTTGATAAAGTAAGTGGAAATCCAGTAAAAGTTTCATTTGGCTACTTTGCACTCTCGAGATAATCGTCACCATGTGCCAAATGCAATATAAAAGGAATCTGAACACATTCCCGCAAAAATGAAATGACCACAATTTTCTCCAAAACTATAACAGATGCAAGCTTGTCCTGTGTGGTGGAGATGAGATTTGATAAAGTAAGTGGAAATCCAGTAAAAGTTTCATTTGGCTACTTTGCACTCTCGAGATAATCGTCACCATGTGCCAAATGCAATATAAAAGGAATCTGAACACATTCCCGGAAAAATGAAATGACCACAATTTTCTCCAAAACTATAACAGATGCAAGCTTGTCCTGTGTGGTGGAGATGAGATTTGATAAAGTAAGTGGAAATCCTGTAAAAGTTTCATTTGGCTACTTTGCACTCTCGAGATAATCGTCACCATGTGCCAAATGCAATATAAAAGGAATCTGAACACATTCGCGCAAAAATGAAATGACCACAATTTTCTCCAAAACTATAACAGATGCAAACTTGTCCTGTGTGGTGGAGATGAGATTTGATAAAGTAAGTGGAAATCCAGTAAAAGTTTCATTTGGCTACTTTGCACTCTCGAGATAATCGTCACCATGTGCCAAATGCAATATAAAAGGAATCTGAACACATTCGCGCAAAAATGAAATGACCACAATTTTCTCCAAAACTATAACAGATGCAAACTTGTCCTGTGTGGTGGAGATGATATTTGATAAAGTAAGTGGAAATCCAGTAAAAGTTTCATTTGGCTACTTTGCACTCTCGAGATAATCGTCATTATGTGCCAAATGCAATATAAAAGGAATCTGAACACATTCGCGCAAAAATGAAATGACCACAATTTTCTTCAAAACTATAACAGATGCAAACTTGTCCTGTGTGGTGGAGATGAGATTTGATAAAGTAAGTGGAAATCCAGTAAAAGTTTCATTTGGCTACTTTGCACTCTCGAGATAATCGTCACCATGTGCCAAATGCAATATAAAAGGAATCTGAACACATTCGCGCAAAAATGAAATGACCACAATTTTCCCCAAAACTATAACAGATGCAAACTTGTCCTGTGTGGTGGAGATGAGATTTGATAAAGTAAGTGGAAATCCAGTAAAAGTTTCATTTGGCTACTTTGCACTCTCGAGATAATCGTCACCATGTGTCAAATGCAATATAAAAGGAATCTGAACACATTCCCGCAAAAATGAAATGACCACAATTTTCTCCAAAACTATAACAGATGCAAGCTTGTCCTGTGTGGTGGAGATGAGATTTGATAAAGTAAGTGGAAATCCAGTAAAAGTTTCATTTGGCTACTTTGCACTCTCGAGATAATCGTCACCATGTGCCAAATGCAATATAAAAGGAATCTGAACACATTCCCGCAAAAATGAAATGACCACAATTTTCTCCAAAACTATAACAGATGCAAGCTTGTCCTGTGTGGTGGAGATGAGATTTGATAAAGTAAGTGGAAATCCAGTAAAAGTTTCATTTGGCTACTTTGCACTCTCGAGATAATCGTCACCATGTGCCAAATGCAATATAAAAGGAATCTGAACACATTCGCGCAAAAATAAAATGACCACAATTTTCTCCAAAACTATAACAGATGCAAACTTGTCCTGTGTGGTGGAGATGAGATTTGATAAAGTAAGTGGAAATTCAGTAAAAGTTTCATTTGGCTACTTTGCACTCTCGAGATAATCGTCACCATGTGCCAAATGCAATATAAAAGGAATCTGACTGAACACATTCGCGCAAAAATGAAATGACCACAATTTTCCCCAAAACTATAACAGATGCAAACTTGTCCTGTGTGGTGGAGATGAGATTTGATAAAGTAAGTGGAAATCCAGTAAAAGTTTCATTTGGCTACTTTGCACTCTCGAGATAATCGTCACCATGTGCCAAATGCAATATAAAAGGAATCTGAACACATTCCCGCAAAAATGAAATGACCACAATTTTCTCCAAAACTATAACAGATGCAAGCTTGTCCTGTGTGGTGGAGATGAGATTTGATAAAGTAAGTGGAAATCCTGTAAAAGTTTCATTTGGCTACTTTGCACTCTCGAGATAATCGTCACCATGTGCCAAATGCAATATAAAAGGAATCTGAACACATTCGCGCAAAAATGAAATGACCACAATTTTCTCCAAAACTATAACAGATGCAAACTTGTCCTGTGTGGTGGAGATGAGATTTGATAAAGTAAGTGGAAATCCAGTAAAAGTTTCATTTGGCTACTTTGCACTCTCGAGATAATCGTCACCATGTGCCAAATGCAATATAAAAGGAATCTGAACACATTCGCGCAAAAATGAAATGACCACAATTTTCTCCAAAACTATAACAGATGCAAACTTGTCCTGTGTGGTGGAGATGAGATTTGATAAAGTAAGTGGAAATCCAGTAAAAGTTTCATTTGGCTACTTTGCACTCTCGAGATAATCGTCATTATGTGCCAAATGCAATATAAAAGGAATCTGAACACATTCGCGCAAAAATGAAATGACCACAATTTT
This sequence comes from Anomaloglossus baeobatrachus, assembly GCF_048569485.1. Taxonomy (NCBI): domain Eukaryota; kingdom Metazoa; phylum Chordata; class Amphibia; order Anura; family Aromobatidae; genus Anomaloglossus; species Anomaloglossus baeobatrachus. Next base: position 236,786 of record NW_027441816.1, on the reverse strand, counting down.
CTTCAAAACTATAACAGATGCAAACTTGTCCTGTGTGGTGGAGATGAGATTTGATAAAGTAAGTGGAAATCCAGTAAAAGTTTCATTTGGCTACTTTGCACTCTCGAGATAATCGTCACCATGTGCCAAATGCTATATAAAAGGAATCTGAACACATTCGCGCAAAAATGAAATGACCACAATTTTCCCCAAAACTATAACAGATGCAAACTTGTCCTGTGTGGTGGAGATGAGATTTGATAAAGTAAGTGGAAATCCAGTAAAAGTTTCATTTGGCTACTTTGCACTCTCGAGATAATCGTCACCATGTGCCAAATGCAATATAAAAGGAATCTGAACACATTCCCGCAAAAATGAAATGACCACAATTTTCTCCAAAACTATAACAGATGCAAGCTTGTCCTGTGTGGTGGAGATGAGATTTGATAAAGTAAGTGGAAATCCAGTAAAAGTTTCATTTGGCTACTTTGCACTCTCGAGATAATCGTCACCATGTGCCAAATGCAATATAAAAGGAATCTGAACACATTCCCGCAAAAATGAAATGACCACAATTTTCTCCAAAACTATAACAGATGCAAGCTTGTCCTGTGTGGTGGAGATGAGATTTGATAAAGTAAGTGGAAATCCAGTAAAAGTTTCATTTGGCTACTTTGCACTCTCGAGATAATCGTCACCATGTGCCAAATGCAATATAAAAGGAATCTGAACACATTCGCGCAAAAATAAAATGACCACAATTTTCTCCAAAACTATAACAGATGCAAACTTGTCCTGTGTGGTGGAGATGAGATTTGATAAAGTAAGTGGAAATTCAGTAAAAGTTTCATTTGGCTACTTTGCACTCTCGAGATAATCGTCACCATGTGCCAAATGCAATATAAAAGGAATCTGAACACATTCGCGCAAAAATGAAATGACCACAATTTTCTCCAAAACTATAACAGATGCAAACTTGTCCTGTGTGGTGGAGATGAGATTTGATAAAGTAAGTGGAAATCCAGTAAAAGTTTCATTTGGTTAATTTGCACTCTCGAGATAATCGTCACCATGTGCCAAATGCAATATAAAAGGAATCTGAACACATTCGCGCAAAAATGAAATGACCACAATTTTCTCCAAAACTATAACAGATGCAAACTTGTCCTGTGTGGTGGAGATGAGATTTGATAAAGTAAGTGGAAATCCAGTAAAGTTTCATTTGGCTACTTTGCACTCTCGAGATAATCGTCACCATGTGCCAAATGCAATATAAAAGGAATCTGAACACATTCGCGCAAAAATGAAATGACCACAATTTTCTTCAAAACTATAACAGATGCAAACTTGTCCTGTGTGGTGGAGATGAGATTTGATAAAGTAAGTGGAAATCCAGTAAAAGTTTCATTTGGCTACTTTGCACTCTCGAGATAATCGGCACCATGTGCCAAATGCAATATAAAAGGAATCTGAACACATTCGCGCAAAAATGAAATGACCACAATTTTCTCCAAAACTATAACAGATGCAAACTTGTCCTGTGTGGTGGAGATGAGATTTGATAAAGTAAGTGGAAATCCTGTAAAAGTTTCATTTGGCTACTTTGCACTCTCGAGATAATCGTCACCATGTGCCAAATGCAATATAAAAGGAATCTGAACACATTCGCGCAAAAATGAAATGACCACAATTTTCTCCAAAACTATAACAGATGCAAACTTGTCCTGTGTGGTGGAGGTGAGATTTGATAAAGTAAGTGGAAATCCAGTAAAAGTTTCATTTGGCTACTTTGCACTCTCGAGATAATCGTCACCATGTGCCAAATGCAATATAAAAGGAATCTGAACACATTCGCGCAAAAATGAAATGACCACAATTTTCTCCAAAACTATAACAGATGCAAACTTGTCCTGTGTGGTGGAGATGAGATTGAATAAAGTAAGTGGAAATCCAGTAAAAGTTTCATTTGGCTACGTTGCACTCTCGAGATAATCGTCACCATGTGCCAAGTGCAATATAAAAGGAATCTGAACACATTCGCGCAAAAATGAAATGACCACAATTTTCTCCAAAACTATAACAGATGCAAGCTTGTCCTGTGTGGTGGAGATGAGATTTGATAAAGTAAGTGGAAATCCCGTAAAAGTTTCATTTGGCTACTTTGCACTCTCGAGATAATCGTCACCATGTGCCAAATGCAATATAAAAGGAATCTGAACACATTCGCGCAAAAATGAAATGACCACAATTTTCTCCAAAACTATAACAGATGCAAACTTGTCCTGTGTGGTGGAGATGAGATTTGATAAAGTAAGTGGAAATCCAGTAAAAGTTTCATTTGGATACTTTGCACTCTCGAGATAATCGTCACCATGTGCCAAATGCAATATAAAAGGAATCTGAACACATTCGCGCAAAAATGAAATGACCACAATTTTCTCCAAAACTATAACAGATGCAAACTTGTCCTGTGTGGTGGAGATGAGATTTGATAAAGTAAGTGGAAATCCAGTAAAAGTTTCATTTGGCTACTTTGCACTCTCGAGATAATCGTCACCATGTGCCAAATGCAATATAAAAGGAATCTGAACACATTCGCGCAAAAATGAAATGACCACAATTTTCTCCAAAACTATAACTGATGCAAACTTGTCCTGTGTGGTGGAGATGAGATTTGATAAAGTAAGTGGAAATCCAGTAAAAGTTTCATTTGGCTACTTTGCACTCTCGAGATAATCGGCACCATGTGCCAAATGCAATATAAAAGGAATCTGAACACATTCGCGCAAAAATGAAATGACCACAATTTTCTCCAAAACTATAACAGATGCAAACTTGTCCTGTGTGGTGGAGATGAGATTTGATAAAGTAAGTGGAAATCCTGTAAAAGTTTCATTTGGCTACTTTGCACTCTCGAGATAATCGTCACCATGTGCCAAATGCAATATAAAAGGAATCTGAACACATTCGCGCAAAAATGAAATGACCACAATTTTCTCCAAAACTATAACAGATGCAAACTTGTCCTGTGTGGTGGAGATGAGATTTGATAAAGTAAGTGGAAATCCAGTAAAAGTTTCATTTGGCTACTTTGCACTCTCGAGATAATCGTCACCATGTGCCAAATGCAATATAAAAGGAATCTGAACACATTCGCGCAAAAATGAAATGACCACAATTTTCTCCAAAACTATAACAGATGCAAACTTGTCCTGTGTGGTGGAGATGAGATTTGATAAAGTAAGTGGAAATCCAGTAAAAGTTTCATTTGGCTACTTTGCACTCTTGAGATAATCTTCACCATGTGCCAAATGCAATATAAAAGGAATCTGAACACATTCCCGCAAAAATGAAATGACCACAATTTTCTCCAAAACTATAACAGATGCAAGCTTGTCCTGTGTGGTGGAGATGAGATTTGATAAAGTAAGTGGAAATCCAGTAAAAGTTTCATTTGGCTACTTTGCACTCTCGAGATAATCGTCACCATGTGCCAAATGCAATATAAAAGGAATCTGAACACATTCCTGCAAAAATGAAATGACCACAATTTTCTCCAAAACTATAACAGATGCAAGCTTGTCCTGTGTGGTGGAGATGAGATTTGATAAAGTAAGTGGAAATCCAGTAAAAGTTTCATTTGGCTACTTTGCACTCTCGAGATAATCGTCACCATGTGCCAAATGCAATATAAAAGGAATCTGAACACATTCGCGCAAAAATAAAATGACCACAATTTTCTCCAAAACTATAACAGATGCAAACTTGTCCTGTGTGGTGGAGATGAGATTTGATAAAGTAAGTGGAAATTCAGTAAAAGTTTCATTTGGCTACTTTGCACTCTCGAGATAATCGTCACCATGTGCCAAATGCAATATAAAAGGAATCTGAACACATTCGCGCAAAAATGAAATGACCACAATTTTCCCCAAAACTATAACAGATGCAAACTTGTCCTGTGTGGTGGAGATGAGATTTGATAAAGTAAGTGGAAATCCAGTAAAAGTTTCATTTGGCTACTTTGCACTCTCGAGATAATCGTCACCATGTGCCAAATGCAATATAAAAGGAATCTGAACACATTCCCGCAAAAATGAAATGACCACAATTTTCTCCAAAACTATAACAGATGCAAGCTTGTCCTGTGTGGTGGAGATGAGATTTGATAAAGTAAGTGGAAATCCAGTAAAAGTTTCATTTGGCTACTTTGCACTCTCGAGATAATCGTCACCATGTGCCAAATGCAATATAAAAGGAATCTGAACACATTCCCGCAAAAATGAAATGACCACAATTTTCTCCAAAACTATAACAGATGCAAGCTTGTCCTGTGTGGTGGAGATGAGATTTGATAAAGTAAGTGGAAATCCTGTAAAAGTTTCATTTGGCTACTTTGCACTCTCGAGATAATCGTCACCATGTGCCAAATGCAATATAAAAGGAATCTGAACACATTCGCGCAAAAATGAAATGACCACAATTTTCTCCAAAACTATAACAGATGCAAACTTGTCCTGTGTGGTGGAGATGAGATTTGATAAAGTAAGTGGAAATCCAGTAAAAGTTTCATTTGGCTACTTTGCACTCTCGAGATAATCGTCACCATGTGCCAAATGCAATATAAAAGGAATCTGAACACATTCGCGCAAAAATGAAATGACCACAATTTTCTCCAAAACTATAACAGATGCAAACTTGTCCTGTGTGGTGGAGATGAGATTTGATAAAGTAAGTGGAAATCCAGTAAAAGTTTCATTTGGCTACTTTGCACTCTCGAGATAATCGTCATTATGTGCCAAATGCAATATAAAAGGAATCTGAACACATTCGCGCAAAAATGAAATGACCACCATTTTCTTCAAAACTATAACAGATGCAAACTTGTCCTGTGTGGTGGAGATGAGATTTGATAAAGTAAGTGGAAATCCAGTAAAAGTTTCATTTGGCTACTTTGCACTCTCGAGATAATCGTCACCATGTGCCAAATGCTATATAAAAGGAATCTGAACACATTCGCGCAAAAATGAAATGACCACAATTTTCCCCAAAACTATAACAGATGCAAACTTGTCCTGTGTGGTGGAGATGAGATTTGATAAAGTAAGTGGAAATCCAGTAAAAGTTTCATTTGGCTACTTTGCACTCTCGAGATAATCGTCACCATGTGCCAAATGCAATATAAAAGGAATCTGAACACATTCCCGCAAAAATGAAATGACCACAATTTTCTCCAAAACTATAACAGATGCAAGCTTGTCCTGTGTGGTGGAGATGAGATTTGATAAAGTAAGTGGAAATCCAGTAAAAGTTTCATTTGGCTACTTTGCACTCTCGAGATAATCGTCACCATGTGCCAAATGCAATATAAAAGGAATCTGAACACATTCCCGCAAAAATGAAATGACCACAATTTTCTCCAAAACTATAACAGATGCAAGCTTGTCCTGTGTGGTGGAGATGAGATTTGATAAAGTAAGTGGAAATCCAGTAAAAGTTTCATTTGGCTACTTTGCACTCTCGAGATAATCGTCACCATGTGCCAAATGCAATATAAAAGGAATCTGAACACATTCGCGCAAAAATAAAATGACCACAATTTTCTCCAAAACTATAACAGATGCAAACTTGTCCTGTGTGGTGGAGATGAGATTTGATAAAGTAAGTGGAAATTCAGTAAAAGTTTCATTTGGCTACTTTGCACTCTCGAGATAATCGTCACCATGTGCCAAATGCAATATAAAAGGAATCTGAACACATTCGCGCAAAAATGAAATGACCACAATTTTCTCCAAAACTATAACAGATGCAAACTTGTCCTGTGTGGTGGAGATGAGATTTGATAAAGTAAGTGGAAATCCAGTAAAAGTTTCATTTGGTTAATTTGCACTCTCGAGATAATCGTCACCATGTGCCAAATGCAATATAAAAGGAATCTGAACACATTCGCGCAAAAATGAAATGACCACAATTTTCTCCAAAACTATAACAGATGCAAACTTGTCCTGTGTGGTGGAGATGAGATTTGATAAAGTAAGTGGAAATCCAGTAAAGTTTCATTTGGCTACTTTGCACTCTCGAGATAATCGTCACCATGTGCCAAATGCAATATAAAAGGAATCTGAACACATTCGCGCAAAAATGAAATGACCACAATTTTCTTCAAAACTATAACAGATGCAAACTTGTCCTGTGTGGTGGAGATGAGATTTGATAAAGTAAGTGGAAATCCAGTAAAAGTTTCATTTGGCTACTTTGCACTCTCGAGATAATCGGCACCATGTGCCAAATGCAATATAAAAGGAATCTGAACACATTCGCGCAAAAATGAAATGACCACAATTTTCTCCAAAACTATAACAGATGCAAACTTGTCCTGTGTGGTGGAGATGAGATTTGATAAAGTAAGTGGAAATCCTGTAAAAGTTTCATTTGGCTACTTTGCACTCTCGAGATAATCGTCACCATGTGCCAAATGCAATATAAAAGGAATCTGAACACATTCGCGCAAAAATGAAATGACCACAATTTTCTCCAAAACTATAACAGATGCAAACTTGTCCTGTGTGGTGGAGGTGAGATTTGATAAAGTAAGTGGAAATCCAGTAAAAGTTTCATTTGGCTACTTTGCACTCTCGAGATAATCGTCACCATGTGCCAAATGCAATATAAAAGGAATCTGAACACATTCGCGCAAAAATGAAATGACCACAATTTTCTCCAAAACTATAACAGATGCAAACTTGTCCTGTGTGGTGGAGATGAGATTTGATAAAGTAAGTGGAAATCCAGTAAAAGTTTCATTTGGCTACGTTGCACTCTCGAGATAATCGTCACCATGTGCCAAGTGCAATATAAAAGGAATCTGAACACATTCGCGCAAAAATGAAATGACCACAATTTTCTCCAAAACTATAACAGATGCAAGCTTGTCCTGTGTGGTGGAGATGAGATTTGATAAAGTAAGTGGAAATCCCGTAAACGTTTCATTTGGCTACTTTGCACTTTCGAGATAATCGTCACCATGTGCCAAATGCAATATAAAAGGAATCTGAACACATTCGCGCAAAAATGAAATGACCACAATTTTCTCCAAAACTATAACAGATGCAAACTTGTCCTGTGTGGTGGAGATGAGATTTGATAAAGTAAGTGGAAATCCAGTAAAAGTTTCATTTGGATACTTTGCACTCTCGAGATAATCGTCACCATGTGCCAAATGCAATATAAAAGGAATCTGAACACATTCGCGCAAAAATGAAATGACCACAATTTTCTCCAAAACTATAACAGATGCAAACTTGTCCTGTGTGGTGGAGATGAGATTTGATAAAGTAAGTGGAAATCCAGTAAAAGTTTCATTTGGCTACTTTGCACTCTCGAGATAATCGTCACCATGTGCCAAATGCAATATAAAAGGAATCTGAACACATTCGCGCAAAAATGAAATGACCACAATTTTCTCCAAAACTATAACTGATGCAAACTTGTCCTGTGTGGTGGAGATGAGATTTGATAAAGTAAGTGGAAATCCAGTAAAAGTTTCATTTGGCTACTTTGCACTCTCGAGATAATCGGCACCATGTGCCAAATGCAATATAAAAGGAATCTGAACACATTCGCGCAAAAATGAAATGACCACAATTTTCTCCAAAACTATAACAGATGCAAACTTGTCCTGTGTGGTGGAGATGAGATTTGATAAAGTAAGTGGAAATCCAGTAAAAGTTTCATTTGGCTACTTTGCACTCTCGAGATAATCGGCACCATGTGCCAAATGCAATATAAAAGGAATCTGAACACATTCGCGCAAAAATGAAATGACCACAATTTTCTCCAAAACTATAACAGATGCAAACTTGTCCTGTGTGGTGGAGATGAGATTTGATAAAGTAAGTGGAAATTCAGTAAAAGTTTCATTTGGCTACTTTGCACTCTCGAGATAATCGTCACCATGTGCCAAATGCAATATAAAAGGAATCTGAACACATTCGCGCAAAAATGAAATGACCACAATTTTCCCCAAAACTATAACAGATGCAAACTTGTCCTGTGTGGTGGAGATGAGATTTGATAAAGTAAGTGGAAATCCAGTAAAAGTTTCATTTGGCTACTTTGCACTCTCGAGATAATCGTCACCATGTGCCAAATGCAATATAAAAGGAATCTGAACACATTCCCGCAAAAATGAAATGACCACAATTTTCTCCAAAACTATAACAGATGCAAGCTTGTCCTGTGTGGTGGAGATGAGATTTGATAAAGTAAGTGGAAATCCAGTAAAAGTTTCATTTGGCTACTTTGCACTCTCGAGATAATCGTCACCATGTGCCAAATGCAATATAAAAGGAATCTGAACACATTCCCGCAAAAATGAAATGACCACAATTTTCTCCAAAACTATAACAGATGCAAGCTTGTCCTGTGTGGTGGAGATGAGATTTGATAAAGTAAGTGGAAATCCTGTAAAAGTTTCATTTGGCTACTTTGCACTCTCGAGATAATCGTCACCATGTGCCAAATGCAATATAAAAGGAATCTGAACACATTCGCGCAAAAATGAAATGACCACAATTTTCTCCAAAACTATAACAGATGCAAACTTGTCCTGTGTGGTGGAGATGAGATTTGATAAAGTAAGTGGAAATCCAGTAAAAGTTTCATTTGGCTACTTTGCACTCTCGAGATAATCGTCACCATGTGCCAAATGCAATATAAAAGGAATCTGAACACATTCGCGCAAAAATGAAATGACCACAATTTTCTCCAAAACTATAACAGATGCAAACTTGTCCTGTGTGGTGGAGATGAGATTTGATAAAGTAAGTGGAAATCCAGTAAAAGTTTCATTTGGCTACTTTGCACTCTCGAGATAATCGTCATTATGTGCCAAATGCAATATAAAAGGAATCTGAACACATTCGCGCAAAAATGAAATGACCACCATTTTCTTCAAAACTATAACAGATGCAAACTTGTCCTGTGTGGTGGAGATGAGATTTGATAAAGTAAGTGGAAATCCAGTAAAAGTTTCATTTGGCTACTTTGCACTCTCGAGATAATCGTCACCATGTGCCAAATGCTATATAAAAGGAATCTGAACACATTCGCGCAAAAATGAAATGACCACAATTTTCCCCAAAACTATAACAGATGCAAACTTGTCCTGTGTGGTGGAGATGAGATTTGATAAAGTAAGTGGAAATCCAGTAAAAGTTTCATTTGGCTACTTTGCACTCTCGAGATAATCGTCACCATGTGCCAAATGCAATATAAAAGGAATCTGAACACATTCCCGCAAAAATGAAATGACCACAATTTTCTCCAAAACTATAACAGATGCAAGCTTGTCCTGTGTGGTGGAGATGAGATTTGATAAAGTAAGTGGAAATCCAGTAAAAGTTTCATTTGGCTACTTTGCACTCTCGAGATAATCGTCACCATGTGCCAAATGCAATATAAAAGGAATCTGAACACATTCCCGCAAAAATGAAATGACCACAATTTTCTCCAAAACTATAACAGATGCAAGCTTGTCCTGTGTGGTGGAGATGAGATTTGATAAAGTAAGTGGAAATCCAGTAAAAGTTTCATTTGGCTACTTTGCACTCTCGAGATAATCGTCACCATGTGCCAAATGCAATATAAAAGGAATCTGAACACATTCGCGCAAAAATAAAATGACCACAATTTTCTCCAAAACTATAACAGATGCAAACTTGTCCTGTGTGGTGGAGATGAGATTTGATAAAGTAAGTGGAAATTCAGTAAAAGTTTCATTTGGCTACTTTGCACTCTCGAGATAATCGTCACCATGTGCCAAATGCAATATAAAAGGAATCTGAACACATTCGCGCAAAAATGAAATGACCACAATTTTCTCCAAAACTATAACAGATGCAAACTTGTCCTGTGTGGTGGAGATGAGATTTGATAAAGTAAGTGGAAATCCAGTAAAAGTTTCATTTGGTTAATTTGCACTCTCGAGATAATCGTCACCATGTGCCAAATGCAATATAAAAGGAATCTGAACACATTCGCGCAAAAATGAAATGACCACAATTTTCTCCAAAACTATAACAGATGCAAACTTGTCCTGTGTGGTGGAGATGAGATTTGATAAAGTAAGTGGAAATCCAGTAAAGTTTCATTTGGCTACTTTGCACTCTCGAGATAATCGTCACCATGTGCCAAATGCAATATAAAAGGAATCTGAACACATTCGCGCAAAAATGAAATGACCACAATTTTCTTCAAAACTATAACAGATGCAAACTTGTCCTGTGTGGTGGAGATGAGATTTGATAAAGTAAGTGGAAATCCAGTAAAAGTTTCATTTGGCTACTTTGCACTCTCGAGATAATCGGCACCATGTGCCAAATGCAATATAAAAGGAATCTGAACACATTCGCGCAAAAATGAAATGACCACAATTTTCTCCAAAACTATAACAGATGCAAACTTGTCCTGTGTGGTGGAGATGAGATTTGATAAAGTAAGTGGAAATCCTGTAAAAGTTTCATTTGGCTACTTTGCACTCTCGAGATAATCGTCACCATGTGCCAAATGCAATATAAAAGGAATCTGAACACATTCGCGCAAAAATGAAATGACCACAATTTTCTCCAAAACTATAACAGATGCAAACTTGTCCTGTGTGGTGGAGGTGAGATTTGATAAAGTAAGTGGAAATCCAGTAAAAGTTTCATTTGGCTACTTTGCACTCTCGAGATAATCGTCACCATGTGCCAAATGCAATATAAAAGGAATCTGAACACATTCGCGCAAAAATGAAATGACCACAATTTTCTCCAAAACTATAACAGATGCAAACTTGTCCTGTGTGGTGGAGATGAGATTTGATAAAGTAAGTGGAAATCCAGTAAAAGTTTCATTTGGCTACGTTGCACTCTCGAGATAATCGTCACCATGTGCCAAGTGCAATATAAAAGGAATCTGAACACATTCGCGCAAAAATGAAATGACCACAATTTTCTCCAAAACTATAACAGATGCAAGCTTGTCCTGTGTGGTGGAGATGAGATTTGATAAAGTAAGTGGAAATCCCGTAAACGTTTCATTTGGCTACTTTGCACTTTCGAGATAATCGTCACCATGTGCCAAATGCAATATAAAAGGAATCTGAACACATTCGCGCAAAAATGAAATGACCACAATTTTCTCCAAAACTATAACAGATGCAAACTTGTCCTGTGTGGTGGAGATGAGATTTGATAAAGTAAGTGGAAATCCAGTAAAAGTTTCATTTGGATACTTTGCACTCTCGAGATAATCGTCACCATGTGCCAAATGCAATATAAAAGGAATCTGAACACATTCGCGCAAAAATGAAATGACCACAATTTTCTCCAAAACTATAACAGATGCAAACTTGTCCTGTGTGGTGGAGATGAGATTTGATAAAGTAAGTGGAAATCCAGTAAAAGTTTCATTTGGCTACTTTGCACTCTCGAGATAATCGTCACCATGTGCCAAATGCAATATAAAAGGAATCTGAACACATTCGCGCAAAAATGAAATGACCACAATTTTCTCCAAAACTATAACTGATGCAAACTTGTCCTGTGTGGTGGAGATGAGATTTGATAAAGTAAGTGGAAATCCAGTAAAAGTTTCATTTGGCTACTTTGCACTCTCGAGATAATCGGCACCATGTGCCAAATGCAATATAAAAGGAATCTGAACACATTCGCGCAAAAATGAAATGACCACAATTTTCTCCAAAACTATAACAGATGCAAACTTGTCCTGTGTGGTGGAGATGAGATTTGATAAAGTAAGTGGAAATCCTGTAAAAGTTTCATTTGGCTACTTTGCACTCTCGAGATAATCGTCACCATGTGCCAAATGCAATATAAAAGGAATCTGAACACATTCGCGCAAAAATGAAATGACCACAATTTTCTCCAAAACTATAACAGATGCAAACTTGTCCTGTGTGGTGGAGATGAGATTTGATAAAGTAAGTGGAAATCCAGTAAAAGTTTCATTTGGCTACTTTGCACTCTCGAGATAATCGTCACCATGTGCCAAATGCAATATAAAAGGAATCTGAACACATTCGCGCAAAAATGAAATGACCACAATTTTCTCCAAAACTATAACAGATGCAAACTTGTCCTGTGTGGTGGAGATGAGATTTGATAAAGTAAGTGGAAATCCAGTAAAAGTTTCATTTGGCTACTTTGCACTCTTGAGATAATCTTCACCATGTGCCAAATGCAATATAAAAGGAATCTGAACACATTCCCGCAAAAATGAAATGACCACAATTTTCTCCAAAACTATAACAGATGCAAGCTTGTCCTGTGTGGTGGAGATGAGATTTGATAAAGTAAGTGGAAATCCAGTAAAAGTTTCATTTGGCTACTTTGCACTCTCGAGATAATCGTCACCATGTGCCAAATGCAATATAAAAGGAATCTGAACACATTCCTGCAAAAATGAAATGACCACAATTTTCTCCAAAACTATAACAGATGCAAGCTTGTCCTGTGTGGTGGAGATGAGATTTGATAAAGTAAGTGGAAATCCAGTAAAAGTTTCATTTGGCTACTTTGCACTCTCGAGATAATCGTCACCATGTGCCAAATGCAATATAAAAGGAATCTGAATCAGGAATCTGTGAGCAAGTTGCACATTTGGAAGCCCAGATACTGGATCTAAATGAGCAGCTGGCAACTCTGAGATGCATTAGCAATATGGAAAGGAGTTTGCTGCTCACTGAGCAGCAGCTTGCTGGGTCAGATGTGGGGGAGGATTGTAGTAGGGAGCGGCAGGACGGTGAGGTAGGTAGCTGGGTGACAGTTAGAAAGGGGGGTAAAGGGAAAAGTGCTAGGAAGGCTAGTCCTGAACTGACACACCCCAATAGGTTTGCAAACTTGGCAGATGAGGGGGATGTCATTACAGGGGTAGCATTGCTGCAGCAAGGCATGACCTCTGAACGCCAGAGGAGTGTCTGCTCCAGTAAGGGGGGGAATAGGAGTGCAGGGCAGGCAAGACAGGTACTGGTAGTGGGGGACTCAATTATTAGGGGGACAGATAGGGCAATCTGTCACAAAGACAGGGATCGCCGAACAGTGTGTTGTCTTCCTGGCGCTCGAGTTCGGCACATCGCTGATCGGGTTGACAGATTACTGGGAGGGGCTGGGGAGGACCCAGCGGTCATTGTACACATTGGCACAAATGACAAAGTTAGAGGTAGGTGGAAGGTCCTTAAAGATGATTTCAGGGAATTAGGTTGTAAGCTTAAAGCATGGACCTCAAAGGTGGTATTTTCGGAAATACTACCTGTGCCACGAGCCACACTAGAGAGGCAAAGGGAGATCAGGGAGGTTAACAGGTGGCTCAGGAATTGGTGTAGGAAAGAGGGTTTTGGGTTCCTGGAGAATTGGGCCGACTTTTCAGTTGGCTACAGATTCTATGCTAGGGATGGGCTGCATCTTAATGGGGAAGGTGCAGCTCTGCTGGGGCAGAAAATGGCTAGAAGGTTGGAGGAGTGTTTAAACTAGGAATGGGGGGCGAGGGTATTCACTTTATAGAAGGGGAATGTAGTGCAGATAGTGACCAGGGCACAAGTAATGAAATTGGGGGTGGTACGGGGGGAAGGGTTAGGACAGTTAATACAGTAAGCAGGAATACAGGTACAGAGTCATACGTAACGTGCATGTACACTAATGCCCGAAGCCTCACAAATAAGGTGGAGGAATTAGAATTAATATTGTTGGAAGAAAATTATGATATAGTGGGGATATCAGAGACATGGCTGGATGAGAGCTATGACTGGGCTGTTAATTTACAGGGTTATAGCCTATTCAGGAATGACCGTACAAATAAGCGAGGGGGAGGTGTGTGTCTATATGTAAAATCATCCTTAAAACCCATCCTGCGTGACAACATATGTGAGGGTACTGAGAATGTAGAGTCCCTATGGGTGGAGATAAGGGGGGGGAGAATGAATAATAAAATACTGATAGGGGTGTGTTATAAGACGCCGAATATTATGGAAGAGGTAGAGAATCTCCTCATAAAGCAAATTGATAAAGCAGCGAGTCTCGGAGAGGTAATTATTATGGGGGACTTTAACTATCCTGATATAAATTGGGGAACAGAAACTTGCAGTTCCAGCAAAGGAAATAGATTTTTGATAACAATGAAAGATAATTACCTTTCACAAATGGTACAGGACCCCACAAGAGGGGGAGCACTACTAGACCTTGTACTAACCAATAGGCCAGACCGCATATCAAATATACAAGTTGGGGGTTACTTGGGGAATAGTGATCACAAAATAATAAGTTTTCATGTATTCTTTAGTAAGATGTCTAGTAGAGGTGCTACAAGGACACTAAACTTCAGGAAAGCAAATTTTAAACGGTTGAGAGATGATCTTAGTGCAATAAACTGGGATGATGTACTAAGTAATAAAAGTACACAAAGCAAATGGGAGACTTTTATGAGCATCCTGAATAGGGCTTGTGCAGAAAATATACCCTATGGGAACAAACATGCTAGAAATAGGAGGAAACCCCTATGGCTAAATAGAGCTGTAAGGGAAGCAATAAAAGAAAAACAGAAAGCCTTAAAAGAATTAAAGAGGGTAGGTAGTGATGAGGCATTATATAATTATAGAAAATTAAATAAAATATGTAAAAAGCAAATTAAGTTAGCTAAGTTTGAGACAGAGAGACTCATTGCGAGAGAAAGTAAAAATAATCCTAAAATATTCTTTAACTACATAAACAGTAAAAAACTGAAAAGCGATAGTGTTGGCCCCCTTAAAAATAGTCTTGGTGAAATGGTGGAAGGGGATGAGGGTAAAGCCAACCTGCTGAATGACTTTTTTTCTACGGTTTTTATACAAGAAAATGCCATGGCAGATGACATGACCAGTGATACCATAAATTCACACTTGAATATTACCTGCTTAACCCAGCAGGAAGTACGCCGCCGCCTCGAAATCACTAAGGTTGACAAATCTCCGGGCCCGGATGGCATACACCCCAGAGTACTACAGGAATTGAGTTCTGTGATAGATAGACCATTATTTTTAATCTTCTCAGATTCCTTAATAACAGGGTCGGTACCGCAGGACTGGCGCATAGCAAATGTGGTGCCAATATTCAAAAAGGGGACAAAAACTGAGCCGGGAAATTATAGGCCGGTAAGTTTAACCTCTACGGTTGGTAAAATCCTTGAGGGTTTCTTGAGAGATGCTATATTGGAGTATCTCAAGAAAAATAACCTTATGACAGAGTATCAACATGGGTTTATGAGGGATCGATCCTGTCAAACTAATTTGATCAGCTTCTATGAAGAGGTAAGTTCAAGTCTGGACCAGGGAAATGCAGTGGATGTTGTGTATATGGACTTTTCAAAAGCTTTTGATACGGTGCCACACAAAAGGTTGGTACATAAAATGAGAATAATGGGGATAGGGGAAAATATGTGTAACTGGGTTAAAAACTGGCTAAGTGATAGGAAACAAAGGGTGGTTATTAATGGTACGTACTCGGACTGGGTCTCAGTTCATAGTGGGGTACCACAGGGGTCAGTATTGGGCCCACTTCTTTTCAACATATTTATAAATGACCTTGTTGGGGGCATGCGGAGTAGAATTTCAATATTTGCAGATGATACTAAACTCTGCAGGGTAATCAATACAGAGGAGGATAATTTTATATTACAGGGAGATTTATGTAAATTGGAGGATTGGGCTGAGAAGTGGCAATTGAAGTTTAATGTAGATAAATGTAAGGTCATGCACTTGGGTAGAGGAAATAACATTTATGATTATGTACTTAATCGTAGAACACTGGGTAAAACAGACACAGAAAAAGACTTGGGTGTATTGGTGGATGGTAAACTTCACTTTAGTGGACAGTGTCAGGCAGCTGCTGCCAGGGCTAATAAAATAATGGGATGTATTAAAAGAGGTATAAGTGTTCATGAAAAAAATATAGTTCTACCTCTGTACAAGTCACTAGTGCGACCACACTTAGAATACTGTGTACAATTCTGGTCACCGATATATAAGAAGGACATAGCTGAACTAGAGAGGGTGCAGAGAAGAGCCACCAAGATTATTAGAGGAATGGGTGGGCTGCAATACCAAGACAGGTTATTAAACTTGGGGTTATTTAGTTTGGAAAAACGAAGGCTTAGGGGGGATCTAATCACAATGTATAAATATATGAGGGGACAGTACAGAGACCTTTCCAAAGATCTTTTTACACCAAGGCCTGCGACTGGAACACGGGGGCATCCACTACGTCTTGAGGAAAGAAGGTTTAATCATAATCACAGACGAGGATTCTTTACTGTACGAGCAGTGAGACTATGGAACTCTCTGCCACATGATGTTGTAATGAGTGATTCACTACTAACATTTAAGCAGAGCCTGGACGCCTTTCTTGAAAAATGTAATATTACCAGTTATGTATATTAGATTTTATGACAGGGTATTGATCCAGGGAACTAGTCTGATTGCCGGATGTGGAGTCAGGAAGGAAATTTTTTCCCCATTGGAACTTGTTTGCCACATTGGGGTTTTTTTGCCTTCCTCTGGATCAACATGTTAGGCTACAGGTTGAACTAGATGGACTTAGAGTCTCCCTTCAACCTTAAAAACTATGATACTATGATACTATGATACTATGAACACATTCGCGCAAAAATAAAATGACCACAATTTTCTCCAAAACTATAACAGATGCAAACTTGTCCTGTGTGGTGGAGATGAGATTTGATAAAGTAAGTGGAAATTCAGTAAAAGTTTCATTTGGCTACTTTGCACTCTCGAGATAATCGTCACCATGTGCCAAATGCAATATAAAAGGAATCTGAACACATTCGCGCAAAAATGAAATGACCACAATTTTCTCCAAAACTATAACAGATGCAAACTTGTCCTGTGTGGTGGAGATGAGATTTGATAAAGTAAGTGGAAATCCAGTAAAAGTTTCATTTGGCTACTTTGCACTCTCGAGATAATCGTCACCATGTGCCAAATGCAATATAAAAGGAATCTGAACACATTCGCGCAAAAATGAAATGACCACAATTTTCTCCAAAACTATACCAGATGCAAACTTGTCCTGTGTGGTGGAGATGAGATTTGATAAAGTAAGTGGAAATCCAGTAAAGTTTCATTTGGCTACTTTGCACTCTCGAGATAATCGTCACCATGTGCCAAATGCAATATAAAAGGAATCTGAACACATTCGCGCAAAAATGAAATGACCACAATTTTCTTCAAAACTATAACAGATGCAAACTTGTCCTGTGTGGTGGAGATGAGATTTGATAAAGTAAGTGGAAATCCTGTAAAAGTTTCATTTGGCTACTTTGCACTCTCGAGATAATCGTCACCATGTGCCAAATGCAATATAAAAGGAATCTGAACACATTCGCGCAAAAATGAAATGACCACAATTTTCTCCAAAACTATAACAGATGCAAACTCGTCCTGTGTGGTGGAGATGAGATTTGATAAAGTAAGTGGAAATTTAGTAAAAGTTTCATTTGGCTACTTTGCACTCTCGAGATAATCGTCACCATGTGCCAAATTCAATATAATAGGAATCTGAACATATTCGCGCAAAAATGAAATGACCACAATTTTCTCCAAAACTATAACAGATGCAAACTTGTCCTGTGTGGTGGAGATGATATTTGATAAAGTAAGTGGAAATCCAGTAAAAGTTTCATTTGGCTACTTTGCACTCTCGAGATAATCGTCATCATGTGCCAAATGCAATATAAAAGGAATCTGAACACATTCGCGCAAAAATGAAATGACCACAATTTTCTTCAAAACTATAACAGATGCAAACTTGTCCTGTGTGGTGGAGATGAGATTTGATAAAGTAAGTGGAAATCCTGTAAAAGTTTCATTTGGCTACTTTGCACTCTCGAGATAATCGTCACCATGTGCCAAATGCAATATAAAAGGAATCTGAACACATTCGCGCAAAAATGAAATGACCACAATTTTCTCCAAAACTATAACAGATGCAAACTTGTCCTGTGTGGTGGAGATGAGATTTGATAAAGTAAGTGGAAATCCAGTAAAAGTTTCATTTGGCTACTTTGCACTCTCGAGATAATCGTCACCATGTGCCAAATGCAATATAAAAGGAATCTAAACACATTCGCGCAAAAATGAAATGACCACAATTTTCTCCAAAACTATAACAGATGCAAACTTGTCCTGTGTGGTGGAGATGAGATTTGATAAAGTAAGTGGAAATCCAGTAAAAGTTTCATTTGGCTACTTTGCACTCTCGAGATAATCGTCACCATGTGCCAAATGCAATATAAAAGGAATCTGAACACATTCGCGCAAAAATGAAATGACCACAATTTTCTCCAAAACTATAACAGATGCAAACTTGTCCTGTGTGGTGGAGATGAGATTTGATAAAGTAAGTGGAAATCCAGTAAAAGTTTCATTTGGCTACTTTGCACTCTCGAGATAATCGTCACCATGTGCCAAATGCAATATAAAAGGAATCTGAAAACATTCGCGCAAAAATGAAATGACCACAATTTTCTCCAAAACTATAACAGATGCAAACTTGTCCTGTGTGGTGGAGATGAGATTTGATAAAGTAAGTGGAAATCCAGTAAAAGTTTCATTTGGCTACTTTGCACTCTCGAGATAATCGTCACCATGTGCCAAATGCAATATAAAAGGAATCTGAACACATTCGCGCAAAAATGAAATGACCACAATTTTCTCCAAAACTATAACAGATGCAAACTTGTCCTGTGTGGTGGAGATGAGATTTGATAAAGTAAGTGGAAATCCAGTAAAAGTTTCATTTGGCTACTTTGCACTCTCGAGATAATCGTCACCATGTGCCAAATGCAATATAAAAGGAATCTGAACACATTCGCGCAAAAATGAAATGACCACAATTTTCTCCAAAACTATAACAGATGCAAACTTGTCCTGTGTGGTGGAGATGAGATTTGATAAAGTAAGTGGAAATTTAGTAAAAGTTTCATTTGGCTACTTTGCACTCTCGAGATAATCGTCACCATGTGCCATATGCAATATAAAAGGAATCTGAACACATTCGCGCAAAAATGAAATGACCACAATTTTCTCCAAAACTATAACAGATGCAAACTTGTCCTGTGTGGTGGAGGTGAGATTTGATAAAGTAAGTGGAAATCCAGTAAAAGTTTCATTTGGCTACTTTGCACTCTCGAGATAATCGTCACCATGTGCCAAATGCAATATAAAAGGAATCTGAACACATTCGCGCAAAAATGAAATGACCACAATTTTCTCCAAAACTATAACAGATGCAAACTTGTCCTGTGTGGTGGAGATGAGATTTGATAAAGTAAGTGGAAATCCAGTAAAAGTTTCATTTGGCTACTTTGCACTCTCGAGATAATCGTCACCATGTGCCAAATGCAATATAAAAGGAATCTGAACACATTCGCGCAAAAATGAAATGACCACAATTTTCTCCAAAACTATAACAGATGCAAACTTGTCCTGTGTGGTGGAGATGAGATTTGATAAAGTAAGTGGAAATCCAGTAAAAGTTTCATTTGGCTACTTTGCACTCTCGAGATAATCGTCACCATGTGCCAAATGCAATATAAAAGGAATCTGAACACATTCGCGCCAAAATGAAATGACCACAATTTTCTCCAAAACTATAACAGATGCAAACTTGTCCTGTGTGGTGGAGATGAGATTTGATAAAGTAAGTGGAAATCCAGTAAAAGTTTCATTTGGCTACTTTGCACTCTCGAGATAATCGTCACCATGTGCCAAATGCAATATAAAAGGAATCTGAACACATTCGCGCAAAAATGAAATGACCACAATTTTCTCCAAAACTATAACAGATGCAAACTTGTCCTGTGTGGTGGAGATGAGATTTGATAAAGTAAGTGGAAATCCAGTAAAAGTTTCATTTGGCTACTTTGCACTCTCGAGATAATCGTCACCATGTGCCAAATGCAATATAAAAGGAATCTGAACACATTCGCGCAAAAATGAAATGACCACAATTTTCTCCAAAACTATAACAGATGCAAACTTGTCCTGTGTGGTGGAGATGAGATTTGATAAAGTAAGTGGAAATCCAGTAAAAGTTTCATTTGGCTACTTTGCACTCTCGAGATAATCGTCACCATGTGCCAAATGCAATATAAAAGGAATCTGAACACATTCGCGCAAAAATGAAATGACCACAATTTTCTCCAAAACTATAACAGATGCAAACTTGTCCTGTGTGGTGGAGATGAGATTTGATAAAGTAAGTGGAAATTTAGTAAAAGTTTCATTTGGCTACTTTGCACTCTCGAGATAATCGTCACCATGTGCCATATGCAATATAAAAGGAATCTTAACACATTCGCGCAAAAATGAAATGACCACAATTTTCTCCAAAACTATAACAGATGCAAACTTGTCCTGTGTGGTGGAGGTGAGATTTGATAAAGTAAGTGGAAATCCAGTAAAAGTTTCATTTGGCTACTTTGCACTCTCGAGATAATCGTCACCATGTGCCAAATGCAATATAAAAGGAATCTGAACACATTCGCGCAAAAATGAAATGACCACAATTTTCTCCAAAACTATAACAGATGCAAACTTGTCCTGTGTGGTGGAGATGAGATTTGATAAAGTAAGTGGAAATCCAGTAAAAGTTTCATTTGGCTACGTTGCACTCTCGAGATAATCGTCACCATGTGCCAAGTGCAATATAAAAGGAATCTGAACACATTCGCGCAAAAATGAAATGACCACAATTTTCTCCAAAACTATAACAGATGCAAACTTGTCCTGTGTGGTGGAGATGAGATTTGATAAAGTAAGTGGAAATTCAGTAAAAGTTTCATTTGGCTACTTTGCACTCTCGAGATAATCGTCACCATGTGCCAAATGCAATATAAAAGGAATCTGAACACATTCGCGCAAAAATGAAATGACCACAATTTTCTCCAAAACTATAACAGATGCAAACTTGTCCTGTGTGGTGGAGATGAGATTTGATAAAGTAAGTGGAAATCCAGTAAAAGTTTCATTTGGTTAATTTGCACTCTCGAGATAATCGTCACCATGTGCCAAATGCAATATAAAAGGAATCTGAACACATTCGCGCAAAAATGAAATGACCACAATTTTCTCCAAAACTATAACAGATGCAAACTTGTCCTGTGTGGTGGAGATGAGATTTGATAAAGTAAGTGGAAATCCAGTAAAGTTTCATTTGGCTACTTTGCACTCTCGAGATAATCGTCACCATGTGCCAAATGCAATATAAAAGGAATCTGAACACATTCGCGCAAAAATGAAATGACCACAATTTTCTTCAAAACTATAACAGATGCAAACTTGTCCTGTGTGGTGGAGATGAGATTTGATAAAGTAAGTGGAAATCCAGTAAAAGTTTCATTTGGCTACTTTGCACTCTCGAGATAATCGGCACCATGTGCCAAATGCAATATAAAAGGAATCTGAACACATTCGCGCAAAAATGAAATGACCACAATTTTCTCCAAAACTATAACAGATGCAAACTTGTCCTGTGTGGTGGAGATGAGATTTGATAAAGTAAGTGGAAATCCTGTAAAAGTTTCATTTGGCTACTTTGCACTCTCGAGATAATCGTCACCATGTGCCAAATGCAATATAAAAGGAATCTGAACACATTCGCGCAAAAATGAAATGACCACAATTTTCTTTAAAACTATAACAGATGCAAACTTGTCCTGTGTGGTGGAGGTGAGATTTGATAAAGTAAGTGGAAATCCAGTAAAAGTTTCATTTGGCTACTTTGCACTCTCGAGATAATCGTCACCATGTGCCAAATGCAATATAAAAGGAATCTGAACACATTCGCGCAAAAATGAAATGACCACAATTTTCTCCAAAACTATAACAGATGCAAACTTGTCCTGTGTGGTGGAGATGAGATTTGATAAAGTAAGTGGAAATCCAGTAAAAGTTTCATTTGGCTACGTTGCACTCTCGAGATAATCGTCACCATGTGCCAAGTGCAATATAAAAGGAATCTGAACACATTCGCGCAAAAATGAAATGACCACAATTTTCTCCAAAACTATAACAGATGCAAGCTTGTCCTGTGTGGTGGAGATGAGATTTGATAAAGTAAGTGGAAATCCCGTAAAAGTTTCATTTGGCTACTTTGCACTCTCGAGATAATCGTCACCATGTGCCAAATGCAATATAAAAGGAATCTGAACACATTCGCGCAAAAATGAAATGACCACAATTTTCTCCAAAACTATAACAGATGCAAACTTGTCCTGTGTGGTGGAGATGAGATTTGATAAAGTAAGTGGAAATCCAGTAAAAGTTTCATTTGGATACTTTGCACTCTCGAGATAATCGTCACCATGTGCCAAATGCAATATAAAAGGAATCTGAACACATTCGCGCAAAAATGAAATGACCACAATTTTCTCCAAAACTATAACAGATGCAAACTTGTCCTGTGTGGTGGAGATGAGATTTGATAAAGTAAGTGGAAATCCAGTAAAAGTTTCATTTGGCTACTTTGCACTCTCGAGATAATCGTCACCATGTGCCAAATGCAATATAAAAGGAATCTGAACACATTCGCGCAAAAATGAAATGACCACAATTTTCTCCAAAACTATAACAGATGCAAACTTGTCCTGTGTGGTGGAGATGAGATTTGATAAAGTAAGTGGAAATCCAGTAAAAGTTTCATTTGGCTACTTTGCACTCTCGAGATAATCGTCACCATGTGCCAAATGCAATATAAAAGGAATCTGAACACATTCGCGCAAAAATGAAATGACCACAATTTTCTCCAAAACTATAACAGATGCAAACTTGTCCTGTGTGGTGGAGATGAGATTTGATAAAGTAAGTGGAAATCCAGTAAAAGTTTCATTTGGCTACTTTGCACTCTTGAGATAATCTTCACCATGTGCCAAATGCAATATAAAAGGAATCTGAACACATTCCCGCAAAAATGAAATGACCACAATTTTCTCCAAAACTATAACAGATGCAAACTTGTCCTGTGTGGTGGAGATGAGATTTGATAAAGTAAGTGGAAATCCAGTAAAAGTTTCATTTGGCTACTTTGCACTCTTGAGATAATCTTCACCATGTGCCAAATGCAATATAAAAGGAATCTGAACACATTCCCGCAAAAATGAAATGACCACAATTTTCTCCAAAACTATAACAGATGCAAGCTTGTCCTGTGTGGTGGAGATGAGATTTGATAAAGTAAGTGGAAATCCAGTAAAAGTTTCATTTGGCTACTTTGCACTCTCGAGATAATCGTCACCATGTGCCAAATGCAATATAAAAGGAATCTGAACACATTCCTGCAAAAATGAAATGACCACAATTTTCTCCAAAACTATAACAGATGCAAGCTTGTCCTGTGTGGTGGAGATGAGATTTGATAAAGTAAGTGGAAATCCAGTAAAAGTTTCATTTGGCTACTTTGCACTCTCGAGATAATCGTCACCATGTGCCAAATGCAATATAAAAGGAATCTGAACACATTCGCGCAAAAATAAAATGACCACAATTTTCTCCAAAACTATAACAGATGCAAACTTGTCCTGTGTGGTGGAGATGAGATTTGATAAAGTAAGTGGAAATCCAGTAAAAGTTTCATTTGGCTACTTTGCACTCTCGAGATAATCGGCACCATGTGCCAAATGCAATATAAAAGGAATCTGAACACATTCGCGCAAAAATGAAATGACCACAATTTTCTCCAAAACTATAACAGATGCAAACTTGTCCTGTGTGGTGGAGATGAGATTTGATAAAGTAAGTGGAAATCCTGTAAAAGTTTCATTTGGCTACTTTGCACTCTCGAGATAATCGTCACCATGTGCCAAATGCAATATAAAAGGAATCTGAACACATTCGCGCAAAAATGAAATGACCACAATTTTCTCCAAAACTATAACAGATGCAAACTTGTCCTGTGTGGTGGAGATGAGATTTGATAAAGTAAGTGGAAATCCAGTAAAAGTTTCATTTGGCTACTTTGCACTCTCGAGATAATCGTCACCATGTGCCAAATGCAATATAAAAGGAATCTGAACACATTCGCGCAAAAATGAAATGACCACAATTTTCTCCAAAACTATAACAGATGCAAACTTGTCCTGTGTGGTGGAGATGAGATTTGATAAAGTAAGTGGAAATCCAGTAAAAGTTTCATTTGGCTACTTTGCACTCTTGAGATAATCTTCACCATGTGCCAAATGCAATATAAAAGGAATCTGAACACATTCCCGCAAAAATGAAATGACCACAATTTTCTCCAAAACTATAACAGATGCAAGCTTGTCCTGTGTGGTGGAGATGAGATTTGATAAAGTAAGTGGAAATCCAGTAAAAGTTTCATTTGGCTACTTTGCACTCTCGAGATAATCGTCACCATGTGCCAAATGCAATATAAAAGGAATCTGAACACATTCCTGCAAAAATGAAATGACCACAATTTTCTCCAAAACTATAACAGATGCAAGCTTGTCCTGTGTGGTGGAGATGAGATTTGATAAAGTAAGTGGAAATCCAGTAAAAGTTTCATTTGGCTACTTTGCACTCTCGAGATAATCGTCACCATGTGCCAAATGCAATATAAAAGGAATCTGAACACATTCGCGCAAAAATAAAATGACCACAATTTTCTCCAAAACTATAACAGATGCAAACTTGTCCTGTGTGGTGGAGATGAGATTTGATAAAGTAAGTGGAAATTCAGTAAAAGTTTCATTTGGCTACTTTGCACTCTCGAGATAATCGTCACCATGTGCCAAATGCAATATAAAAGGAATCTGAACACATTCGCGCAAAAATGAAATGACCACAATTTTCCCCAAAACTATAACAGATGCAAACTTGTCCTGTGTGGTGGAGATGAGATTTGATAAAGTAAGTGGAAATCCAGTAAAAGTTTCATTTGGCTACTTTGCACTCTCGAGATAATCGTCACCATGTGCCAAATGCAATATAAAAGGAATCTGAACACATTCCCGCAAAAATGAAATGACCACAATTTTCTCCAAAACTATAACAGATGCAAGCTTGTCCTGTGTGGTGGAGATGAGATTTGATAAAGTAAGTGGAAATCCAGTAAAAGTTTCATTTGGCTACTTTGCACTCTCGAGATAATCGTCACCATGTGCCAAATGCAATATAAAAGGAATCTGAACACATTCCCGCAAAAATGAAATGACCACAATTTTCTCCAAAACTATAACAGATGCAAGCTTGTCCTGTGTGGTGGAGATGAGATTTGATAAAGTAAGTGGAAATCCTGTAAAAGTTTCATTTGGCTACTTTGCACTCTCGAGATAATCGTCACCATGTGCCAAATGCAATATAAAAGGAATCTGAACACATTCGCGCAAAAATGAAATGACCACAATTTTCTCCAAAACTATAACAGATGCAAACTTGTCCTGTGTGGTGGAGATGAGATTTGATAAAGTAAGTGGAAATCCAGTAAAAGTTTCATTTGGCTACTTTGCACTCTCGAGATAATCGTCACCATGTGCCAAATGCAATATAAAAGGAATCTGAACACATTCGCGCAAAAATGAAATGACCACAATTTTCTCCAAAACTATAACAGATGCAAACTTGTCCTGTGTGGTGGAGATGAGATTTGATAAAGTAAGTGGAAATCCAGTAAAAGTTTCATTTGGCTACTTTGCACTCTCGAGATAATCGTCATTATGTGCCAAATGCAATATAAAAGGAATCTGAACACATTCGCGCAAAAATGAAATGACCACCATTTTCTTCAAAACTATAACAGATGCAAACTTGTCCTGTGTGGTGGAGATGAGATTTGATAAAGTAAGTGGAAATCCAGTAAAAGTTTCATTTGGCTACTTTGCACTCTCGAGATAATCGTCACCATGTGCCAAATGCTATATAAAAGGAATCTGAACACATTCGCGCAAAAATGAAATGACCACAATTTTCCCCAAAACTATAACAGATGCAAACTTGTCCTGTGTGGTGGAGATGAGATTTGATAAAGTAAGTGGAAATCCAGTAAAAGTTTCATTTGGCTACTTTGCACTCTCGAGATAATCGTCACCATGTGACAAATGCAATATAAAAGGAATCTGAACACATTCCCGCAAAAATGAAATGACCACAATTTTCTCCAAAACTATAACAGATGCAAGCTTGTCCTGTGTGGTGGAGATGAGATTTGATAAAGTAAGTGGAAATCCAGTAAAAGTTTCATTTGGCTACTTTGCACTCTCGAGATAATCGTCACCATGTGCCAAATGCAATATAAAAGGAATCTGAACACATTCCCGCAAAAATGAAATGACCACAATTTTCTCCAAAACTATAACAGATGCAAGCTTGTCCTGTGTGGTGGAGATGAGATTTGATAAAGTAAGTGGAAATCCAGTAAAAGTTTCATTTGGCTACTTTGCACTCTCGAGATAATCGTCACCATGTGCCAAATGCAATATAAAAGGAATCTGAACACATTCGCGCAAAAATAAAATGACCACAATTTTCTCCAAAACTATAACAGATGCAAACTTGTCCTGTGTGGTGGAGATGAGATTTGATAAAGTAAGTGGAAATTCAGTAAAAGTTTCATTTGGCTACTTTGCACTCTCGAGATAATCGTCACCATGTGCCAAATGCAATATAAAAGGAATCTGAACACATTCGCGCAAAAATGAAATGACCACAATTTTCTCCAAAACTATAACAGATGCAAACTTGTCCTGTGTGGTGGAGATGAGATTTGATAAAGTAAGTGGAAATCCAGTAAAAGTTTCATTTGGTTAATTTGCACTCTCGAGATAATCGTCACCATGTGCCAAATGCAATATAAAAGGAATCTGAACACATTCGCGCAAAAATGAAATGACCACAATTTTCTCCAAAACTATAACAGATGCAAACTTGTCCTGTGTGGTGGAGATGAGATTTGATAAAGTAAGTGGAAATCCAGTAAAGTTTCATTTGGCTACTTTGCACTCTCGAGATAATCGTCACCATGTGCCAAATGCAATATAAAAGGAATCTGAACACATTCGCGCAAAAATGAAATGACCACAATTTTCTTCAAAACTATAACAGATGCAAACTTGTCCTGTGTGGTGGAGATGAGATTTGATAAAGTAAGTGGAAATCCAGTAAAAGTTTCATTTGGCTACTTTGCACTCTCGAGATAATCGGCACCATGTGCCAAATGCAATATAAAAGGAATCTGAACACATTCGCGCAAAAATGAAATGACCACAATTTTCTCCAAAACTATAACAGATGCAAACTTGTCCTGTGTGGTGGAGATGAGATTTGATAAAGTAAGTGGAAATCCTGTAAAAGTTTCATTTGGCTACTTTGCACTCTCGAGATAATCGTCACCATGTGCCAAATGCAATATAAAAGGAATCTGAACACATTCGCGCAAAAATGAAATGACCACAATTTTCTCCAAAACTATAACAGATGCAAACTTGTCCTGTGTGGTGGAGGTGAGATTTGATAAAGTAAGTGGAAATCCAGTAAAAGTTTCATTTGGCTACTTTGCACTCTCGAGATAATCGTCACCATGTGCCAAATGCAATATAAAAGGAATCTGAACACATTCGCGCAAAAATGAAATGACCACAATTTTCTCCAAAACTATAACAGATGCAAACTTGTCCTGTGTGGTGGAGATGAGATTTGATAAAGTAAGTGGAAATCCAGTAAAAGTTTCATTTGGCTACGTTGCACTCTCGAGATAATCGTCACCATGTGCCAAGTGCAATATAAAAGGAATCTGAACACATTCGCGCAAAAATGAAATGACCACAATTTTCTCCAAAACTATAACAGATGCAAGCTTGTCCTGTGTGGTGGAGATGAGATTTGATAAAGTAAGTGGAAATCCCGTAAACGTTTCATTTGGCTACTTTGCACTCTCGAGATAATCGTCACCATGTGCCAAATGCAATATAAAAGGAATCTGAACACATTCGCGCAAAAATGAAATGACCACAATTTTCTCCAAAACTATAACAGATGCAAACTTGTCCTGTGTGGTGGAGATGAGATTTGATAAAGTAAGTGGAAATCCAGTAAAAGTTTTATTTGGATACTTTGCACTCTCGAGATAATCGTCACCATGTGCCAAATGCAATATAAAAGGAATCTGAACACATTCGCGCAAAAATGAAATGACCACAATTTTCTCCAAAACTATAACAGATGCAAACTTGTCCTGTGTGGTGGAGATGAGATTTGATAAAGTAAGTGGAAATCCAGTAAAAGTTTCATGTGGCTACTTTGCACTCTCGAGATAAACGTCACCATGTGCCAAATGCAATATAAAAGGAATCTGAACACATTCGCGCAAAAATGAAATGACCACAATTTTCTCCAAAACTATAACTGATGCAAACTTGTCCTGTGTGGTGGAGATGAGATTTGATAAAGTAAGTGGAAATCCAGTAAAAGTTTCATTTGGCTACTTTGCACTCTCGAGATAATCGTCACCATGTGCCAAATGCAATATAAAAGGAATCTGAACACATTCGCGCAAAAATAAAATGACCACAATTTTCTCCAAAACTATAACAGATGCAAACTTGTCCTGTGTGGTGGAGATGAGATTTGATAAAGTAAGTGGAAATTCAGTAAAAGTTTCATTTGGCTACTTTGCACTCTCGAGATAATCGTCACCATGTGCCAAATGCAATATAAAAGGAATCTGAACACATTCGCGCAAAAATGAAATGACCACAATTTTCTCCAAAACTATAACAGATGCAAACTTGTCCTGTGTGGTGGAGATGAGATTTGATAAAGTAAGTGGAAATCCAGTAAAAGTTTCATTTGGTTAATTTGCACTCTCGAGATAATCGTCACCATGTGCCAAATGCAATATAAAAGGAATCTGAACACATTCGCGCAAAAATGAAATGACCACAATTTTCTCCAAAACTATAACAGATGCAAACTTGTCCTGTGTGGTGGAGATGAGATTTGATAAAGTAAGTGGAAATCCAGTAAAGTTTCATTTGGCTACTTTGCACTCTCGAGATAATCGTCACCATGTGCCAAATGCAATATAAAAGGAATCTGAACACATTCGCGCAAAAATGAAATGACCACAATTTTCTTCAAAACTATAACAGATGCAAACTTGTCCTGTGTGGTGGAGATGAGATTTGATAAAGTAAGTGGAAATCCAGTAAAAGTTTCATTTGGCTACTTTGCACTCTCGAGATAATCGGCACCATGTGCCAAATGCAATATAAAAGGAATCTGAACACATTCGCGCAAAAATGAAATGACCACAATTTTCTCCAAAACTATAACAGATGCAAACTTGTCCTGTGTGGTGGAGATGAGATTTGATAAAGTAAGTGGAAATCCTGTAAAAGTTTCATTTGGCTACTTTGCACTCTCGAGATAATCGTCACCATGTGCCAAATGCAATATAAAAGGAATCTGAACACATTCGCGCAAAAATGAAATGACCACAATTTTCTCCAAAACTATAACAGATGCAAACTTGTCCTGTGTGGTGGAGGTGAGATTTGATAAAGTAAGTGGAAATCCAGTAAAAGTTTCATTTGGCTACTTTGCACTCTCGAGATAATCGTCACCATGTGCCAAATGCAATATAAAAGGAATCTGAACACATTCGCGCAAAAATGAAATGACCACAATTTTCTCCAAAACTATAACAGATGCAAACTTGTCCTGTGTGGTGGAGATGAGATTTGATAAAGTAAGTGGAAATCCAGTAAAAGTTTCATTTGGCTACGTTGCACTCTCGAGATAATCGTCACCATGTGCCAAGTGCAATATAAAAGGAATCTGAACACATTCGCGCAAAAATGAAATGACCACAATTTTCTCCAAAACTATAACAGATGCAAGCTTGTCCTGTGTGGTGGAGATGAGATTTGATAAAGTAAGTGGAAATCCCGTAAACGTTTCATTTGGCTACTTTGCACTCTCGAGATAATCGTCACCATGTGCCAAATGCAATATAAAAGGAATCTGAACACATTCGCGCAAAAATGAAATGACCACAATTTTCTCCAAAACTATAACAGATGCAAACTTGTCCTGTGTGGTGGAGATGAGATTTGATAAAGTAAGTGGAAATCCAGTAAAAGTTTCATTTGGATACTTTGCACTCTCGAGATAATCGTCACCATGTGCCAAATGCAATATAAAAGGAATCTGAACACATTCGCGCAAAAATGAAATGACCACAATTTTCTCCAAAACTATAACAGATGCAAACTTGTCCTGTGTGGTGGAGATGAGATTTGATAAAGTAAGTGGAAATCCAGAAAAAGTTTCATGTGGCTACTTTGCACTCTCGAGATAATCGTCACCATGTGCCAAATGCAATATAAAAGGAATCTGAACACATTCGCGCAAAAATGAAATGACCACAATTTTCTCCAAAACTATAACTGATGCAAACTTGTCCTGTGTGGTGGAGATGAGATTTGATAAAGTAAGTGGAAATCCAGTAAAAGTTTCATTTGGCTACTTTGCACTCTCGAGATAATCGTCACCATGTGCCAAATGCAATATAAAAGAAATCTGAACACATTCGCGCAAAAATGAAATGACCACAATTTTCTTCAAAACTATAACAGATGCAAACTTGTCCTGTGTGGTGGAGATGAGATTTGATAAAGTAAGTGGAAATCCAGTAAAAGTTTCATTTGGCTACTTTGCACTCTCGAGATAATCGGCACCATGTGCCAAATGCAATATAAAAGGAATCTGAACACATTCGCGCAAAAATGAAATAACCACAATTTTCTCCAAAACTATAACAGATGCAAACTTGTCCTGTGTGGTGGAGATGAGATTTGATAAAGTAAGTGGAAATCCTGTAAAAGTTTCATTTGGCTACTTTGCACTCTCGAGATAATCGTCACCATGTGCCAAATGCAATATAAAAGGAATCTGAACACATTCGCGCAAAAATGAAATGACCACAATTTTCTCCAAAACTATAACAGATGCAAACTTGTCCTGTGTGGTGGAGATGAGATTTGATAAAGTAAGTGGAAATCCAGTAAAAGTTTCATTTGGCTACTTTGCACTCTCGAGATAATCGTCACCATGTGCCAAATGCAATATAAAAGGAATCTGAACACATTCGCGCAAAAATGAAATGACCACAATTTTCTCCAAAACTATAACAGATGCAAACTTGTCCTGTGTGGTGGAGATGAGATTTGATAAAGTAAGTGGAAATCCAGTAAAAGTTTCATTTGGCTACTTTGCACTCTTGAGATAATCTTCACCATGTGCCAAATGCAATATAAAAGGAATCTGAACACATTCCCGCAAAAATGAAATGACCACAATTTTCTCCAAAACTATAACAGATGCAAGCTTGTCCTGTGTGGTGGAGATGAGATTTGATAAAGTAAGTGGAAATCCAGTAAAAGTTTCATTTGGCTACTTTGCACTCTCGAGATAATCGTCACCATGTGCCAAATGCAATATAAAAGGAATCTGAACACATTCCTGCAAATATGAAATGACCACAATTTTCTCCAAAACTATAACAGATGCAAGCTTGTCCTGTGTGGTGGAGATGAGATTTGATAAAGTAAGTGGAAATCCAGTAAAAGTTTCATTTGGCTACTTTGCACTCTCGAGATAATCGTCACCATGTGCCAAATGCAATATAAAAGGAATCTGAACACATTCGCGCAAAAATAAAATGACCACAATTTTCTCCAAAACTATAACAGATGCAAACTTGTCCTGTGTGGTGGAGATGAGATTTGATAAAGTAAGTGGAAATTCAGTAAAAGTTTCATTTGGCTACTTTGCACTCTCGAGATAATCGTCACCATGTGCCAAATGCAATATAAAAGGAATCTGAACACATTCGCGCAAAAATGAAATGACCACAATTTTCTCCAAAACTATAACAGATGCAAACTTGTCCTGTGTGGTGGAGATGAGATTTGATAAAGTAAGTGGAAATCCAGTAAAAGTTTCATTTGGCTACTTTGCACTCTCGAGATAATCGTCACCATGTGCCAAATGCAATATAAAAGGAATCTGAACACATTCGCGCAAAAATGAAATGACCACAATTTTCTCCAAAACTATAACAGATGCAAACTTGTCCTGTGTGGTGGAGATGAGATTTGATAAAGTAAGTGGAAATCCAGTAAAGTTTCATTTGGCTACTTTGCACTCTCGAGATAATCGTCACCATGTGCCAAATGCAATATAAAAGGAATCTGAACACATTCGCGCAAAAATGAAATGACCACAATTTTCTTCAAAACTATAACAGATGCAAACTTGTCCTGTGTGGTGGAGATGAGATTTGATAAAGTAAGTGGAAATCCTGTAAAAGTTTCATTTGGCTACTTTGCACTCTCGAGATAATCGTCACCATGTGCCAAATGCAATATAAAAGGAATCTGAACACATTCGCGCAAAAATGAAATGACCACAATTTTCTCCAAAACTATAACAGATGCAAGCTTGTCCTGTGTGGTGGAGATGAGATTTGATAAAGTAAGTGGAAATCCCGTAAACGTTTCATTTGGCTACTTTGCACTCTCGAGATAATCGTCACCATGTGCCAAATGCAATATAAAAGGAATCTGAACACATTCGCGCAAAAATGAAATGACCACAATTTTCTCCAAAACTATAACAGATGCAAACTTGTCCTGTGTGGTGGAGATGAGATTTGATAAAGTAAGTGGAAATCCAGTAAAAGTTTCATTTGGATACTTTGCACTCTCGAGATAATCGTCACCATGTGCCAAATGCAATATAAAAGGAATCTGAACACATTCGCGCAAAAATGAAATGACCACAATTTTCTCCAAAACTATAACAGATGCAAACTTGTCCTGTGTGGTGGAGATGAGATTTGATAAAGTAAGTGGAAATCCAGTAAAAGTTTCATGTGGCTACTTTGCACTCTCGAGATAATCGTCACCATGTGCCAAATGCAATATAAAAGGAATCTGAACACATTCGCGCAAAAATGAAATGACCACAATTTTCTCCAAAACTATAACTGATGCAAACTTGTCCTGTGTGGTGGAGATGAGATTTGATAAAGTAAGTGGAAATCCAGTAAAAGTTTCATTTGGCTACTTTGCACTCTCGAGATAATCGTCACCATGTGCCAAATGCAATATAAAAGGAATCTGAACACATTCGCGCAAAAATGAAATGACCACAATTTTCTTCAAAACTATAACAGATGCAAACTTGTCCTGTGTGGTGGAGATGAGATTTGATAAAGTAAGTGGAAATCCAGTAAAAGTTTCATTTGGCTACTTTGCACTCTCGAGATAATCGGCACCATGTGCCAAATGCAATATAAAAGGAATCTGAACACATTCGCGCAAAAATGAAATGACCACAATTTTCTCCAAAACTATAACAGATGCAAACTTGTCCTGTGTGGTGGAGATGAGATTTGATAAAGTAAGTGGAAATCCTGTAAAAGTTTCATTTGGCTACTTTGCACTCTCGAGATAATCGTCACCATGTGCCAAATGCAATATAAAAGGAATCTGAACACATTCGCGCAAAAATGAAATGACCACAATTTTCTCCAAAACTATAACAGATGCAAACTTGTCCTGTGTGGTGGAGATGAGATTTGATAAAGTAAGTGGAAATCCAGTAAAAGTTTCATTTGGCTACTTTGCACTCTCGAGATAATCGTCACCATGTGCCAAATGCAATATAAAAGGAATCTGAACACATTCGCGCAAAAATGAAATGACCACAATTTTCTCCAAAACTATAACAGATGCAAACTTGTCCTGTGTGGTGGAGATGAGATTTGATAAAGTAAGTGGAAATCCAGTAAAAGTTTCATTTGGCTACTTTGCACTCTTGAGATAATCTTCACCATGTGCCAAATGCAATATAAAAGGAATCTGAACACATTCCCGCAAAAATGAAATGACCACAATTTTCTCCAAAACTATAACAGATGCAAGCTTGTCCTGTGTGGTGGAGATGAGATTTGATAAAGTAAGTGGAAATCCAGTAAAAGTTTCATTTGGCTACTTTGCACTCTCGAGATAATCGTCACCATGTGCCAAATGCAATATAAAAGGAATCTGAACACATTCGCGCAAAAATGAAATGACCACAATTTTCTCCAAAACTATAACAGATGCAAACTTGTCCTGTGTGGTGGAGATGAGATTTGATAAAGTAAGTGGAAATCCAGTAAAGTTTCATTTGGCTACTTTGCACTCTCGAGATAATCGTCACCATGTGCCAAATGCAATATAAAAGGAATCTGAACACATTCGCGCAAAAATGAAATGACCACAATTTTCTTCAAAACTATAACAGATGCAAACTTGTCCTGTGTGGTGGAGATGAGATTTGATAAAGTAAGTGGAAATCCTGTAAAAGTTTCATTTGGCTACTTTGCACTCTCGAGATAATCGTCACCATGTGCCAAATGCAATATAAAAGGAATCTGAACACATTCGCGCAAAAATGAAATGACCACAATTTTCTCCAAAACTATAACAGATGCAAACTCGTCCTGTGTGGTGGAGATGAGATTTGATAAAGTAAGTGGAAATTTAGTAAAAGTTTCATTTGGCTACTTTGCACTCTCGAGATAATCGTCACCATGTGCCAAATTCAATATAATAGGAATCTGAACATATTCGCGCAAAAATGAAATGACCACAATTTTCTCCAAAACTATAACAGATGCAAACTTGTCCTGTGTGGTGGAGATGATATTTGATAAAGTAAGTGGAAATCCAGTAAAAGTTTCATTTGGCTACTTTGCACTCTCGAGATAATCGTCATCATGTGCCAAATGCAATATAAAAGGAATCTGAACACATTCGCGCAAAAATGAAATGACCACAATTTTCTTCAAAACTATAACAGATGCAAACTTGTCCTGTGTGGTGGAGATGAGATTTGATAAAGTAAGTGGAAATCCTGTAAAAGTTTCATTTGGCTACTTTGCACTCTCGAGATAATCGTCACCATGTGCCAAATGCAATATAAAAGGAATCTGAACACATTCGCGCAAAAATGAAATGACCACAATTTTCTCCAAAACTATAACAGATGCAAACTTGTCCTGTGTGGTGGAGATGAGATTTGATAAAGTAAGTGGAAATCCAGTAAAAGTTTCATTTGGCTACTTTGCACTCTCGAGATAATCGTCACCATGTGCCAAATGCAATATAAAAGGAATCTGAACACATTCGCGCAAAAATGAAATGACCACAATTTTCTCCAAAACTATAACAGATGCAAACTTGTCCTGGGTGGTGGAGATGAGATTTGATAAAGTAAGTGGAAATCCAGTAAAAGTTTCATTTGGCTACTTTGCACTCTCGAGATAATCGTCACCATGTGCCAAATGCAATATAAAAGGAATCTGAACACATTCGCGCAAAAATGAAATGACCACAATTTTCTCCAAAACTATAACAGATGCAAACTTGTCCTGTGTGGTGGAGATGAGATTTGATAAAGTAAGTGGAAATCTAGTAAAAGTTTCATTTGGCTACTTTGCACTCTCGAGATAATCGTCACCATGTGCCAAATGCAATATAAAAGGAATCTGAAAACATTCGCGCAAAAATGAAATGACCACAATTTTCTCCAAAACTATAACAGATGCAAACTTGTCCTGTGTGGTGGAGATGAGATTTGATAAAGTAAGTGGAAATCCAGTAAAAGTTTCATTTGGCTACTTTGCACTCTCGAGATAATCGTCACCATGTGCCAAATGCAATATAAAAGGAATCTGAACACATTCGCGCAAAAATGAAATGACCACAATTTTCTCCAAAACTATAACAGATGCAAACTTGTCCTGTGTGGTGGAGATGAGATTTGATAAAGTAAGTGGAAATCCAGTAAAAGTTTCATTTGGCTACTTTGCACTCTCGAGATAATCGTCACCATATGCCAAATGCAATATAAAAGGAATCTGAACACATTCGCGCAAAAATGAAATGACCACAATTTTCTCCAAAACTATAACAGATGCAAACTTGTCCTGTGTGGTGGAGATGAGATTTGATAAAGTAAGTGGAAATTTAGTAAAAGTTTCATTTGGCTACTTTGCACTCTCGAGATAATCGTCACCATGTGCCATATGCAATATAAAAGGAATCTGAACACATTCGCGCAAAAATGAAATGACCACAATTTTCTCCAAAACTATAACAGATGCAAACTTGTCCTGTGTGGTGGAGGTGAGATTTGATAAAGTAAGTGGAAATCCAGTAAAAGTTTCATTTGGCTACTTTGCACTCTCGAGATAATCGTCACCATGTGCCAAATGCAATATAAAAGGAATCTGAACACATTCGCGCAAAAATGAAATGACCACAATTTTCTCCAAAACTATAACAGATGCAAACTTGTCCTGTGTGGTGGAGATGAGATTTGATAAAGTAAGTGGAAATCCAGTAAAAGTTTCATTTGGCTACTTTGCACTCTCGAGATAATCGTCACCATGTGCCAAATGCAATATAAAAGGAATCTGAACACATTCGCGCAAAAATGAAATGACCACAATTTTCTCCAAAACTATAACAGATGCAAACTTGTCCTGTGTGGTGGAGATGAGATTTGATAAAGTAAGTGGAAATCCAGTAAAAGTTTCATTTGGCTACTTTGCACTCTCGAGATAATCGTCACCATGTGCCAAATGCAATATAAAAGGAATCTGAACACATTCGCGCAAAAATGAAATGACCACAATTTTCTCCAAAACTATAACAGATGCAAACTTGTCCTGTGTGGTGGAGATGAGATTTGATAAAGTAAGTGGAAATCCAGTAAAAGTTTCATTTGGCTACTTTGCACTCTCGAGATAATCGTCACCATGTGCCAAATGCAATATAAAAGGAATCTGAACACATTCGCGCAAAAATGAAATGACCACAATTTTCTCCAAAACTATAACAGATGCAAACTTGTCCTGTGTGGTGGAGATGAGATTTGATAAAGTAAGTGGAAATCCAGTAAAAGTTTCATTTGGCTACTTTGCACTCTCGAGATAATCGTCACATGTGCCAAATGCAATATAAAAGGAATCTGAACACATTCGCGCAAAAATGAAATGACCACAATTTTCTCCAAAACTATAACAGATGCAAACTTGTCCTGTGTGGTGGAGATGAGATTTGATAAAGTAAGTGGAAATCCAGTAAAAGTTTCATTTGGCTACTTTGCACTCTCGAGATAATCGTCACCATGTGCCAAATGCAATATAAAAGGAATCTGAACACATTCGCGCAAAAATGAAATGACCACAATTTTCTCCAAAACTATAACAGATGCAAACTTGTCCTGTGTGGTGGAGATGAGATTTGATAAAGTAAGTGGAAATTTAGTAAAAGTTTCATTTGGCTACTTTGCACTCTCGAGATAATCGTCACCATGTGCCATATGCAATATAAAAGGAATCTGAACACATTCGCGCAAAAATGAAATGACCACAATTTTCTCCAAAACTATAACAGATGCAAACTTGTCCTGTGTGGTGGAGGTGAGATTTGATAAAGTAAGTGGAAATCCAGTAAAAGTTTCATTTGGCTACTTTGCACTCTCGAGATAATCGTCACCATGTGCCAAATGCAATATAAAAGGAATCTGAACACATTCGCGCAAAAATGAAATGACCACAATTTTCTCCAAAACTATAACAGATGCAAACTTGTCCTGTGTGGTGGAGATGAGATTTGATAAAGTAAGTGGAAATCCAGTAAAAGTTTCATTTGGCTACGTTGCACTCTCGAGATAATCGTCACCATGTGCCAAGTGCAATATAAAAGGAATCTGAACACATTCGCGCAAAAATGAAATGACCACAATTTTCTCCAAAACTATAACAGATGCAAACTTGTCCTGTGTGGTGGAGATGAGATTTGATAAAGTAAGTGGAAATCCCGTAAAAGTTTCATTTGGCTACTTTGCACTCTCGAGATAATCGTCACCATGTGCCAAATGCAATATAAAAGGAATCTGAACACATTCGCGCAAAAATGAAATGACCACAATTTTCTCCAAAACTATAACAGATGCAAACTTGTCCTGTGTGGTGGAGATGAGATTTGATAAAGTAAGTGGAAATCCAGTAAAAGTTTCATTTGGCTACTTTGCACTCTCGAGATAATCGTCACCATGTGCCAAATGCAATATAAAAGGAATCTGAACACATTCCCGCAAAAATGAAATGACCACAATTTTCTCCAAAACTATAACAGATGCAAGCTTGTCCTGTGTGGTGGAGATGAGATTTGATAAAGTAAGTGGAAATCCTGTAAAAGTTTCATTTGGCTACTTTGCACTCTCGAGATAATCGTCACCATGTGCCAAATGCAATATAAAAGGAATCTGAACACATTCGCGCAAAAATGAAATGACCACAATTTTCTCCAAAACTATAACAGATGCAAACTTGTCCTGTGTGGTGGAGATGAGATTTGATAAAGTAAGTGGAAATCCAGTAAAAGTTTCATTTGGCTACTTTGCACTCTCGAGATAATCGTCACCATGTGCCAAATGCAATATAAAAGGAATCTGAACACATTCGCGCAAAAATGAAATGACCACAATTTTCTCCAAAACTATAACAGATGCAAACTTGTCCTGTGTGGTGGAGATGAGATTTGATAAAGTAAGTGGAAATCCAGTAAAAGTTTCATTTGGCTACTTTGCACTCTCGAGATAATCGTCACCATGTGCCAAATGCAATATAAAAGGAATCTGAACACATTCGCGCAAAAATGAAATGACCACAATTTTCTCCAAAACTATAACAGATGCAAACTTGTCCTGTGTGGTGGAGATGAGATTTGATAAAGTAAGTGGAAATCCAGTAAAAGCTTCATTTGGCTACTTTGCACTCTCGAGATAATCGTCACCATGTGCCAAATGCAATATAAAAGGAATCTGAACACATTCGCGCAAAAATGAAATGACCACAATTTTCTCCAAAACTATAACAGATGCAAACTTGTCCTGTGTGGTGGACATGAGATTTGATAAAGTAAGTGGAAATCCAGTAAAAGTTTCATTTGGCTACTTTGCACTCTCGAGATAATCGTCACCATGTGCCAAATGCAATATAAAAGGAATCTGAACACATTCGCGCAAAAATGAAATGACCACAATTTTCTCCAAAACTATAACAGATGCAAACTTGTCCTGTGTGGTGGAGATGAGATTTGATAAAGTAAGTGGAAATCCAGTAAAAGTTTCATTTGGCTACTTTGCACTCTCGAGATAATCGTCACCATGTGCCAAATGCAATATAAAAGGAATCTGAACACATTCGCGCAAAAATGAAATGACCACAATTTTCTCCAAAACTATAACAGATGCAAACTTGTCCTGTGTGGTGGAGATGAGATTTGATAAAGTAAGTGGAAATTTAGTAAAAGTTTCATTTGGCTACTTTGCACTCTCGAGATAATCGTCACCATGTGCCATATGCAATATAAAAGGAATCTGAACACATTCGCGCAAAAATGAAATGACCACAATTTTCTCCAAAACTATAACAGATGCAAACTTGTCCTGTGTGGTGGAGGTGAGATTTGATAAAGTAAGTGGAAATCCATTAAAAGTTTCATTTGGCTACTTTGCACTCTCGAGATAATCGTCACCATGTGCCAAATGCAATATAAAAGGAATCTGAACACATTCGCGCAAAAATGAAATGACCACAATTTTCTCCAAAACTATAACAGATGCAAACTTGTCCTGTGTGGTGGAGATGAGATTTGATAAAGTAAGTGGAAATCCAGTAAAAGTTTCATTTGGCTACTTTGCACTCTCGAGATAATCGTCACCATGTGCCAAATGCAATATAAAAGGAATCTGAACACATTCGCGCAAAAATGAAATGACCACAATTTTCTCCAAAACTATAACAGATGCAAACTTGTCCTGTGTGGTGGAGATGAGATTTGATAAAGTAAGTGGAAATCCAGTAAAAGTTTCATTTGGCTACTTTGTACTCTCGAGATAATCGTCACCATGTGCCAAATGCAATATAAAAGGAATCTGAACACATTCGCGCAAAAATGAAATGACCACAATTTTCTCCAAAACTATAACAGATGCAAACTTGTCCTGTGTGGTGGAGATGAGATTTGATAAAGTAAGTGGAAATCCAGTAAAAGTTTCATTTGGCTACTTTGCACTCTCGAGATAATCGTCACCATGTGCCAAATGCAATATAAAAGGAATCTGAACACATTCGCGCAAAAATGAAATGACCACAATTTTCTCCAAAACTATAACAGATGCAAACTTGTCCTGTGTGGTGGAGATGAGATTTGATAAAGTAAGTGGAAATCCAGTAAAAGTTTCATTTGGCTACTTTGCACTCTCGAGATAATCGTCACCATGTGCCAAATGCAATATAAAAGGAATCTGAACACATTCGCGCAAAAATGAAATGACCACAATTTTCTCCAAAACTATAACAGATGCAAACTTGTCCTGTGTGGTGGAGATGAGATTTGATAAAGTAAGTGGAAATCCAGTAAAAGTTTCATTTGGCTACTTTGCACTCTCGAGATAATCGTCACCATGTGCCAAATTCAATATAAAAGGAATCTGAACACATTCGCGCAAAAATGAAATGACCACAATTTTCTCCAAAACTATAACAGATGCAAACTTGTCCTGTGTGGTGGAGATGAGATTTGATAAAGTAAGTGGAAATTTAGTAAAAGTTTCATTTGGCTACTTTGCACTCTCGAGATAATCGTCACCATGTGCCATATGCAATATAAAAGGAATCTGAACACATTCGCGCAAAAATGAAATGACCACAATTTTCTCCAAAACTATAACAGATGCAAACTTGTCCTGTGTGGTGGAGGTGAGATTTGATAAAGTAAGTGGAAATCCAGTAAAAGTTTCATTTGGCTACTTTGCACTCTCGAGATAATCGTCACCATGTGCCAAATGCAATATAAAAGGAATCTGAACACATTCGCGCAAAAATAAAATGACCACAATTTTCTCCAAAACTATAACAGATGCAAACTTGTCCTGTGTGGTGGAGATGAGATTTGATAAAGTAAGTGGAAATCCAGTAAAAGTTTCATTTGGCTACGTTGCACTCTCGAGATAATCGTCACCATGTGCCAAGTGCAATATAAAAGGAATCTGAACACATTCGCGCAAAAATGAAATGACCACAATTTTCTCCAAAACTATAACAGATGCAAACTTGTCCTGTGTGGTGGAGATGAGATTTGATAAAGTAAGTGGAAATCCCGTAAAAGTTTCATTTTGCTACTTTGCTCTCTCGAGATAATCGTCACCATGTGCCAAATGCAATATAAAAGGAATCTGAACACATTCGCGCAAAAATGAAATGACCACAATTTTCTCCAAAACTATAACAGATGCAAACTTGTCCTGTGTGGTGGAGATGAGATTTGATAAAGTAAGTGGAAATCCAGTAAAAGTTTCATTTGGCTACTTTGCACTCTCGAGATAATCGTCACCATGTGCCAAATGCAATATAAAAGGAATCTGAACACATTCCCGCAAAAATGAAATGACCACAATTTTCTCCAAAACTATAACAGATGCAAGCTTGTCCTGTGTGGTGGAGATGAGATTTGATAAAGTAAGTGGAAATCCAGTAAAAGTTTCATTTGGCTACTTTGCACTCTCGAGATAATCGTCACCATGTGCCAAATGCAATATAAAAGGAATCTGAACACATTCCCGCAAAAATGAAATGACCACAATTTTCTCCAAAACTATAACAGATGCAAGCTTGTCCTGTGTGGTGGAGATGAGATTTGATAAAGTAAGTGGAAATCCAGTAAAAGTTTCATTTGGCTACTTTGCACTCTCGAAATAATCGTCACCATGTGCCAAATGCAATATAAAAGGAATCTGAACACATTCGCGCAAAAATAAAATGACCACAATTTTCTCCAAAACTATAACAGATGCAACCTTGTCCTGTGTGGTGGAGATGAGATTTGATAAAGTAAGTGGAAATTCAGTAAAAGTTTCATTTGGCTACTTTGCACTCTCGAGATAATCGTCACCATGTGCCAAATGCAATATAAAAGGAATCTGAACACATTCCTGCAAAAATGAAATGACCACAATTTTCTCCAAAACTATAACAGATGCAAGCTTGTCCTGTGTGGTGGAGATGAGATTTGATAAAGTAAGTGGAAATCCAGTAAAAGTTTCATTTGGCTACTTTGCACTCTCGAGATAATCGTCACCATGTGCCAAATGCAATATAAAAGGAATCTGAAAACATTCGCGCAAAAATGAAATGACCACAATTTTCTCCAAAACTATAACAGATGCAAACTTGTCCTGTGTGGTGGAGATGAGATTTGATAAAGTAAGTGGAAATCCAGTAAAAGTTTCATTTGGCTACTTTGCACTCTCGAGATAATCGTCACCATGTGCCAAATGCAATATAAAAGGAATCTGAACACATTCGCGCAAAAATGAAATGACCACAATTTTCTCCAAAACTATAACAGATGCAAACTTGTCCTGTGTGGTGGAGATGAGATTTGATAAAGTAAGTGGAAATCCAGTAAAAGTTTCATTTGGCTACTTTGCACTCTCGAGATAATCGTCACCATGTGCCAAATGCAATATAAAAGGAATCTGAACACATTCGCGCAAAAATGAAATGACCACAATTTTCTCCAAAACTATAACAGATGCAAACTTGTCCTGTGTGGTGGAGATGAGATTTGATAAAGTAAGTGGAAATTTAGTAAAAGTTTCATTTGGCTACTTTGCACTCTCGAGATAATCGTCACCATGTGCCATATGCAATATAAAAGGAATCTGAACACATTCGCGCAAAAATGAAATGACCACAATTTTCTCCAAAACTATAACAGATGCAAACTTGTCCTGTGTGGTGGAGGTGAGATTTGATAAAGTAAGTGGAAATCCAGTAAAAGTTTCATTTGGCTACTTTGCACTCTCGAGATAATCGTCACCATGTGCCAAATGCAATATAAAAGGAATCTGAACACATTCGCGCAAAAATGAAATGACCACAATTTTCTCCAAAACTATAACAGATGCAAACTTGTCCTGTGTGGTGGAGATGAGATTTGATAAAGTAAGTGGAAATCCAGTAAAAGTTTCATTTGGCTACTTTGCACTCTCGAGATAATCGTCACCATGTGCCAAATGCAATATAAAAGGAATCTGAACACATTCGCGCAAAAATGAAATGACCACAATTTTCTCCAAATCTATAACAGATGCAAACTTGTCCTGTGTGGTGGAGATGAGATTTGATAAAGTAAGTGGAAATCCAGTAAAAGTTTCATTTGGCTACTTTGCACTCTCGAGATAATCGTCACCATGTGCCAAATGCAATATAAAAGGAATCTGAACACATTCGCGCAAAAATGAAATGACCACAATTTTCTCCAAAACTATAACAGATGCAAACTTGTCCTGTGTGGTGGAGATGAGATTTGATAAAGTAAGTGGAAATCCAGTAAAAGTTTCATTTGGCTACTTTGCACTCTCGAGATAATCGTCACCATGTGCCAAATGCAATATAAAAGGAATCTGAACACATTCGCGCAAAAATGAAATGACCACAATTTTCTCCAAAACTATAACAGATGCAAACTTGTCCTGTGTGGTGGAGATGAGATTTGATAAAGTAAGTGGAAATCCAGTAAAAGTTTCATTTGGCTACTTTGCACTCTCGAGATAATCGTCACATGTGCCAAATGCAATATAAAAGGAATCTGAACACATTCGCGCAAAAATGAAATGACCACAATTTTCTCCAAAACTATAACAGATGCAAACTT
This sequence comes from Anomaloglossus baeobatrachus, assembly GCF_048569485.1. Lineage (NCBI taxonomy): Eukaryota > Metazoa > Chordata > Amphibia > Anura > Aromobatidae > Anomaloglossus > Anomaloglossus baeobatrachus. The sequence continues at coordinate 192,920 of NW_027441816.1, read as the reverse complement.
GTCCTGTGTGGTGGAGATGAGATTTGATAAAGTAAGTGGAAATCCAGTAAAAGTTTCATTTGGCTACTTTGCACTCTCGAGATAATCGTCACCATGTGCCAAATGCAATATAAAAGGAATCTGAACACATTCGCGCAAAAATGAAATGACCACAATTTTCTCCAAAACTATAACAGATGCAAACTTGTCCTGTGTGGTGGAGATGAGATTTGATAAAGTAAGTGGAAATTTAGTAAAAGTTTCATTTGGCTACTTTGCACTCTCGAGATAATCGTCACCATGTGCCATATGCAATATAAAAGGAATCTGAACACATTCGCGCAAAAATGAAATGACCACAATTTTCTCCAAAACTATAACAGATGCAAACTTGTCCTGTGTGGTGGAGGTGAGATTTGATAAAGTAAGTGGAAATCCAGTAAAAGTTTCATTTGGCTACTTTGCACTCTCGAGATAATCGTCACCATGTGCCAAATGCAATATAAAAGGAATCTGAACACATTCGCGCAAAAATGAAATGACCACAATTTTCTCCAAAACTATAACAGATGCAAACTTGTCCTGTGTGGTGGAGATGAGATTTGATAAAGTAAGTGGAAATCCAGTAAAAGTTTCATTTGGCTACGTTGCACTCTCGAGATAATCGTCACCATGTGCCAAGTGCAATATAAAAGGAATCTGAACACATTCGCGCAAAAATGAAATGACCACAATTTTCTCCAAAACTATAACAGATGCAAACTTGTCCTGTGTGGTGGAGATGAGATTTGATAAAGTAAGTGGAAATCCCGTAAAAGTTTCATTTGGCTACTTTGCACTCTCGAGATAATCGTCACCATGTGCCAAATGCAATATAAAAGGAATCTGAACACATTCGCGCAAAAATGAAATGACCACAATTTTCTCCAAAACTATAACAGATGCAAACTTGTCCTGTGTGGTGGAGATGAGATTTGATAAAGTAAGTGGAAATCCAGTAAAAGTTTCATTTGGCTACTTTGCACTCTCGAGATAATCGTCACCATGTGCCAAATGCAATATAAAAGGAATCTGAACACATTCCCGCAAAAATGAAATGACCACAATTTTCTCCAAAACTATAACAGATGCAAGCTTGTCCTGTGTGGTGGAGATGAGATTTGATAAAGTAAGTGGAAATCCTGTAAAAGTTTCATTTGGCTACTTTGCACTCTCGAGATAATCGTCACCATGTGCCAAATGCAATATAAAAGGAATCTGAACACATTCGCGCAAAAATGAAATGACCACAATTTTCTCCAAAACTATAACAGATGCAAACTTGTCCTGTGTGGTGGAGATGAGATTTGATAAAGTAAGTGGAAATCCAGTAAAAGTTTCATTTGGCTACTTTGCACTCTCGAGATAATCGTCACCATGTGCCAAATGCAATATAAAAGGAATCTGAACACATTCGCGCAAAAATGAAATGACCACAATTTTCTCCAAAACTATAACAGATGCAAACTTGTCCTGTGTGGTGGAGATGAGATTTGATAAAGTAAGTGGAAATCCAGTAAAAGTTTCATTTGGCTACTTTGCACTCTCGAGATAATCGTCACCATGTGCCAAATGCAATATAAAAGGAATCTGAACACATTCGCGCAAAAATGAAATGACCACAATTTTCTCCAAAACTATAACAGATGCAAACTTGTCCTGTGTGGTGGAGATGAGATTTGATAAAGTAAGTGGAAATCCAGTAAAAGTTTCATTTGGCTACTTTGCACTCTCGAGATAATCGTCACCATGTGCCAAATGCAATATAAAAGGAATCTGAACACATTCGCGCAAAAATGAAATGACCACAATTTTCTCCAAAACTATAACAGATGCAAACTTGTCCTGTGTGGTGGAGATGAGATTTGATAAAGTAAGTGGAAATCCAGTAAAAGTTTCATTTGGCTACTTTGCACTCTCGAGATAATCGTCACCATGTGCCAAATGCAATATAAAAGGAATCTGAACACATTCGCGCAAAAATGAAATGACCACAATTTTCTCCAAAACTATAACAGATGCAAACTTGTCCTGTGTGGTGGAGATGAGATTTGATAAAGTAAGTGGAAATCCAGTAAAAGTTTCATTTGGCTACTTTGCACTCTCGAGATAATCGTCACCATGTGCCAAATGCAATATAAAAGGAATCTGAACACATTCGCGCAAAAATGAAATGACCACAATTTTCTCCAAAACTATAACAGATGCAAACTTGTCCTGTGTGGTGGAGATGAGATTTGATAAAGTAAGTGGAAATTTAGTAAAAGTTTCATTTGGCTACTTTGCACTCTCGAGATAATCGTCACTATGTGCCATATGCAATATAAAAGGAATCTGAACACATTCGCGCAAAAATGAAATGACCACAATTTTCTCCAAAACTATAACAGATGCAAACTTGTCCTGTGTGGTGGAGGTGAGATTTGATAAAGTAAGTGGAAATCCAGTAAAAGTTTCATTTGGCTACTTTGCACTCTCGAGATAATCGTCACCATGTGCCAAATGCAATATAAAAGGAATCTGAACACATTCGCGCAAAAATGAAATGACCACAATTTTCTCCAAAACTATAACAGATGCAAACTTGTCCTGTGTGGTGGAGATGAGATTTGATAAAGTAAGTGGAAATCCAGTAAAAGTTTCATTTGGCTACTTTGCACTCTCGAGATAATCGTCACCATGTGCCAAATGCAATATAAAAGGAATCTGAACACATTCGCGCAAAAATGAAATGACCACAATTTTCTCCAAAACTATAACAGATGCAAACTTGTCCTGTGTGGTGGAGATGAGATTTGATAAAGTAAGTGGAAATCCAGTAAAAGTTTCATTTGGCTACTTTGCACTCTCGAGATAATCGTCACCATGTGCCAAATGCAATATAAAAGGAATCTGAACACATTCGCGCAAAAATGAAATGACCACAATTTTCTCCAAAACTATAACAGATGCAAACTTGTCCTGTGTGGTGGAGATGAGATTTGATAAAGTAAGTGGAAATCCAGTAAAAGTTTCATTTGGCTACTTTGCACTCTCGAGATAATCGTCACCATGTGCCAAATGCAATATAAAAGGAATCTGAACACATTCGCGCAAAAATGAAATGACCACAATTTTCCCAAAACTATAACAGATGCAAACTTGTCCTGTGTGGTGGAGATGAGATTTGATAAAGTAAGTGGAAATCCAGTAAAAGTTTCATTTGGCTACTTTGCACTCTCGAGATAATCGTCACCATGTGCCAAATGCAATATAAAAGGAATCTGAACACATTCGCGCAAAAATGAAATGACCACAATTTTCTCCAAAACTATAACAGATGCAAACTTGTCCTGTGTGGTGGAGATGAGATTTGATAAAGTAAGTGGAAATCCAGTAAAAGTTTCATTTGGCTACTTTGCACTCTCGAGATAATCGTCACCATGTGCCAAATTCAATATAAAAGGAATCTGAACACATTCGCGCAAAAATGAAATGACCACAATTTTCTCCAAAACTATAACAGATGCAAACTTGTCCTGTGTGGTGGAGATGAGATTTAATAAAGTAAGTGGAAATTTAGTAAAAGTTTCATTTGGCTACTTTGCACTCTCGAGATAATCGTCACCATGTGCCATATGCAATATAAAAGGAATCTGAACACATTCGCGCAAAAATGAAATGACCACAATTTTCTCCAAAACTATAACAGATGCAAACTTGTCCTGTGTGGTGGAGGTGAGATTTGATAAAGTAAGTGGAAATCCAGTAAAAGTTTCATTTGGCTACTTTGCACTCTCGAGATAATCGTCACCATGTGCCAAATGCAATATAAAAGGAATCTGAACACATTCGCGCAAAAATAAAATGACCACAATTTTCTCCAAAACTATAACAGATGCAAACTTGTCCTGTGTGGTGGAGATGAGATTTGATAAAGTAAGTGGAAATCCAGTAAAAGTTTCATTTGGCTACGTTGCACTCTCGAGATAATCGTCACCATGTGCCAAGTGCAATATAAAAGGAATCTGAACACATTCGCGCAAAAATGAAATGACCACAATTTTCTCCAAAACTATAACAGATGCAAACTTGTCCTGTGTGGTGGAGATGAGATTTGATAAAGTAAGTGGAAATCCCGTAAAAGTTTCATTTGGCTACTTTGCACTCTCGAGATAATCGTCACCATGTGCCAAATGCAATATAAAAGGAATCTGAACACATTCGCGCAAAAATGAAATGACCACAATTTTCTCCAAAACTATAACAGATGCAAACTTGTCCTGTGTGGTGGAGATGAGATTTGATAAAGTAAGTGGAAATCCAGTAAAAGTTTCATTTGGCTACTTTGCACTCTCGAGATAATCGTCACCATGTGCCAAATGCAATATAAAAGGAATCTGAACACATTCCCGCAAAAATGAAATGACCACAATTTTCTCCAAAACTATAACAGATGCAAGCTTGTCCTGTGTGGTGGAGATGAGATTTGATAAAGTAAGTGGAAATCCAGTAAAAGTTTCATTTGGCTACTTTGCACTCTCGAGATAATCGTCACCATGTGCCAAATGCAATATAAAAGGAATCTGAACACATTCGCGCAAAAATGAAATGACCACAATTTTCTCCAAAACTATAACAGATGCAAACTTGTCCTGTGTGGTGGAGATGAGATTTGATAAAGTAAGTGGAAATCCAGTAAAAGTTTCATTTGGCTACTTTGCACTCTCGAGATAATCGTCACCATGTGCCAAATGCAATATAAAAGGAATCTGAACACATTCGCGCAAAAATGAAATGACCACAATTTTCTCCAAAACTATAACAGATGCAAACTTGTCCTGTGTGGTGGAGATGAGATTTGATAAAGTAAGTGGAAATCCAGTAAAAGTTTCATTTGGCTACTTTGCACTCTCGAGATAATCGTCACCATGTGCCAAATGCAATATAAAAGGAATCTGAACACATTCGCGCAAAAATGAAATGACCACAATTTTCTCCAAAACTATAACAGATGCAAACTTGTCCTGTGTGGTGGAGATGAGATTTGATAAAGTAAGTGGAAATCCAGTAAAAGTTTCATTTGGCTACTTTGCACTCTCGAGATAATCGTCACCATGTGCCAAATGCAATATAAAAGGAATCTGAACACATTCGCGCAAAAATGAAATGACCACAATTTTCTCCAAAACTATAACAGATGCAAACTTGTCCTGTGTGGTGGAGATGAGATTTGATAAAGTAAGTGGAAATCCAGTAAAAGTTTCATTTGGCTACTTTGCACTCTCGAGATAATCGTCACCATGTGCCAAATGCAATATAAAAGGAATCTGAACACATTCGCGCAAAAATGAAATGACCACAATTTTCTCCAAAACTATAACAGATGCAAACTTGTCCTGTGTGGTGGAGATGAGATTTGATAAAGTAAGTGGAAATTTAGTAAAAGTTTCATTTGGCTACTTTGCACTCTCGAGATAATCGTCACCATGTGCCATATGCAATATAAAAGGAATCTGAACACATTCGCGCAAAAATGAAATGACCACAATTTTCTCCAAAACTATAACAGATGCAAACTTGTCCTGTGTGGTGGAGGTGAGATTTGATAAAGTAAGTGGAAATCCAGTAAAAGTTTCATTTGGCTACTTTGCACTCTCGAGATAATCGTCACCATGTGCCAAATGCAATATAAAAGGAATCTGAACACATTCGCGCAAAAATGAAATGACCACAATTTTCTCCAAAACTATAACAGATGCAAACTTGTCCTGTGTGGTGGAGATGAGATTTGATAAAGTAAGTGGAAATCCAGTAAAAGTTTCATTTGGCTACTTTGCACTCTCGAGATAATCGTCACCATGTGCCAAATGCAATATAAAAGGAATCTGAACACATTCGCGCAAAAATGAAATGACCACAATTTTCTCCAAAACTATAACAGATGCAAACTTGTCCTGTGTGGTGGAGATGAGATTTGATAAAGTAAGTGGAAATCCAGTAAAAGTTTCATTTGGCTACTTTGCACTCTCGAGATAATCGTCACCATGTGCCAAATGCAATATAAAAGGAATCTGAACACATTCGCGCAAAAATGAAATGACCACAATTTTCTCCAAAACTATAACAGATGCAAACTTGTCCTGTGTGGTGGAGATGAGATTTGATAAAGTAAGTGGAAATCCAGTAAAAGTTTCATTTGGCTACTTTGCACTCTCGAGATAATCGTCACCATGTGCCAAATGCAATATAAAAGGAATCTGAACACATTCGCGCAAAAATGAAATGACCACAATTTTCTCCAAAACTATAACAGATGCAAACTTGTCCTGTGTGGTGGAGATGAGATTTGATAAAGTAAGTGGAAATCCAGTAAAAGTTTCATTTGGCTACTTTGCACTCTCGAGATAATCGTCACCATGTGCCAAATGCAATATAAAAGGAATCTGAACACATTCGCGCAAAAATGAAATGACCACAATTTTCTCCAAAACTATAACAGATGCAAACTTGTCCTGTGTGGTGGAGATGAGATTTGATAAAGTAAGTGGAAATCCAGTAAAAGTTTCATTTGGCTACTTTGCACTCTCGAGATAATCGTCACCATGTGTCAAATTCAATATAAAAGGAATCTGAACACATTCGCGCAAAAATGAAATGACCACAATTTTCTCCAAAACTATAACAGATGCAAACTTGTCCTGTGTGGTGGAGATGAGATTTGATAAAGTAAGTGGAAATTTAGTAAAAGTTTCATTTGGCTACTTTGCACTCTCGAGATAATCGTCACCATGTGCCATATGCAATATAAAAGGAATCTGAACACATTCGCGCAAAAATGAAATGACCACAATTTTCTCCAAAACTATAACAGATGCAAACTTGTCCTGTGTGGTGGAGGTGAGATTTGATAAAGTAAGTGGAAATCCAGTAAAAGTTTCATTTGGCTACTTTGCACTCTCGAGATAATCGTCACCATGTGCCAAATGCAATATAAAAGGAATCTGAACACATTCGCGCAAAAATAAAATGACCACAATTTTCTCCAAAACTATAACAGATGCAAACTTGTCCTGTGTGGTGGAGATGAGATTTGATAAAGTAAGTGGAAATCCAGTAAAAGTTTCATTTGGCTACGTTGCACTCTCGAGATAATCGTCACCATGTGCCAAGTGCAATATAAAAGGAATCTGAACACATTCGCGCAAAAATGAAATGACCACAATTTTCTCCAAAACTATAACAGATGCAAACTTGTCCTGTGTGGTGGAGATGAGATTTGATAAAGTAAGTGGAAATCCAGTAAAAGTTTCATTTGGCTACTTTGCACTCTCGAGATAATCGTCACCATGTGCCAAATGCAATATAAAAGGAATCTGAACACATTCGCGCAAAAATGAAATGACCACAATTTTCTCCAAAACTATAACAGATGCAAACTTGTCCTGTGTGGTGGAGATGAGATTTGATAAAGTAAGTGGAAATCCAGTAAAAGTTTCATTTGGCTACTTTGCACTCTCGAGATAATCGTCACCATGTGCCAAATGCAATATAAAAGGAATCTGAACACATTCGCGCAAAAATGAAATGACCACAATTTTCTCCAAAACTATAACAGATGCAAACTTGTCCTGTGTGGTGGAGATGAGATTTGATAAAGTAAGTGGAAATCCAGTAAAAGTTTCATTTGGCTACTTTGCACTCTCGAGATAATCGTCACCATGTGCCAAATTCAATATAAAAGGAATCTGAACACATTCGCGCAAAAATGAAATGACCACAATTTTCTCCAAAACTATAACAGATGCAAACTTGTCCTGTGTGGTGGAGATGAGATTTGATAAAGTAAGTGGAAATTTAGTAAAAGTTTCATTTGGCTACTTTGCACTCTCGAGATAATCGTCACCATGTGCCATATGCAATATAAAAGGAATCTGAACACATTCGCGCAAAAATGAAATGACCACAATTTTCTCCAAAACTATAACAGATGCAAACTTGTCCTGTGTGGTGGAGGTGAGATTTGATAAAGTAAGTGGAAATCCAGTAAAAGTTTCATTTGGCTACTTTGCACTCTCGAGATAATCGTCACCATGTGCCAAATGCAATATAAAAGGAATCTGAACACATTCGCGCAAAAATAAAATGACCACAATTTTCTCCAAAACTATAACAGATGCAAACTTGTCCTGTGTGGTGGAGATGAGATTTGATAAAGTAAGTGGAAATCCAGTAAAAGTTTCATTTGGCTACGTTGCACTCTCGAGATAATCGTCACCATGTGCCAAGTGCAATATAAAAGGAATCTGAACACATTCGCGCAAAAATGAAATGACCACAATTTTCTCCAAAACTATAACAGATGCAAACTTGTCCTGTGTGGTGGAGATGAGATTTGATAAAGTAAGTGGAAATCCCGTAAAAGTTTCATTTGGCTACTTTGCACTCTCGAGATAATCGTCACCATGTGCCAAATGCAATATAAAAGGAATCTGAACACATTCGCGCAAAAATGAAATGACCACAATTTTCTCCAAAACTATAACAGATGCAAACTTGTCCTGTGTGGTGGAGATGAGATTTGATAAAGTAAGTGGAAATCCAGTAAAAGTTTCATTTGGCTACTTTGCACTCTCGAGATAATCGTCACCATGTGCCAAATGCAATATAAAAGGAATCTGAACACATTCCCGCAAAAATGAAATGACCACAATTTTCTCCAAAACTATAACAGATGCAAGCTTGTCCTGTGTGGTGGAGATGAGATTTGATAAAGTAAGTGGAAATCCAGTAAAAGTTTCATTTGGCTACTTTGCACTCTCGAGATAATCGTCACCATGTGCCAAATGCAATATAAAAGGAATCTGAACACATTCGCGCAAAAATGAAATGACCACAATTTTCTCCAAAACTATAACAGATGCAAACTTGTCCTGTGTGGTGGAGATGAGATTTGATAAAGTAAGTGGAAATCCAGTAAAAGTTTCATTTGGCTACTTTGCACTCTCGAGATAATCGTCACCATGTGCCAAATGCAATATAAAAGGAATCTGAACACATTCGCGCAAAAATGAAATGACCACAATTTTCTCCAAAACTATAACAGATGCAAACTTGTCCTGTGTGGTGGAGATGAGATTTGATAAAGTAAGTGGAAATCCAGTAAAAGTTTCATTTGGCTACTTTGCACTCTCGAGATAATCGTCACCATGTGCCAAATGCAATATAAAAGGAATCTGAACACATTCGCGCAAAAATGAAATGACCACAATTTTCTCCAAAACTATAACAGATGCAAACTTGTCCTGTGTGGTGGAGATGAGATTTGATAAAGTAAGTGGAAATCCAGTAAAAGTTTCATTTGGCTACTTTGCACTCTCGAGATAATCGTCACCATGTGCCAAATGCAATATAAAAGGAATCTGAACACATTCGCGCAAAAATGAAATGACCACAATTTTCTCCAAAACTATAACAGATGCAAACTTGTCCTGTGTGGTGGAGATGAGATTTGATAAAGTAAGTGGAAATCCAGTAAAAGTTTCATTTGGCTACTTTGCACTCTCGAGATAATCGTCACCATGTGCCAAATGCAATATAAAAGGAATCTGAACACATTCGCGCAAAAATGAAATGACCACAATTTTCTCCAAAACTATAACAGATGCAAACTTGTCCTGTGTGGTGGAGATGAGATTTGATAAAGTAAGTGGAAATTTAGTAAAAGTTTCATTTGGCTACTTTGCACTCTCGAGATAATCGTCACCATGTGCCATATGCAATATAAAAGGAATCTGAACACATTCGCGCAAAAATGAAATGACCACAATTTTCTCCAAAACTATAACAGATGCAAACTTGTCCTGTGTGGTGGAGGTGAGATTTGATAAAGTAAGTGGAAATCCAGTAAAAGTTTCATTTGGCTACTTTGCACTCTCGAGATAATCGTCACCATGTGCCAAATGCAATATAAAAGGAATCTGAACACATTCGCGCAAAAATGAAATGACCACAATTTTCTCCAAAACTATAACAGATGCAAACTTGTCCTGTGTGGTGGAGATGAGATTTGATAAAGTAAGTGGAAATCCAGTAAAAGTTTCATTTGGCTACTTTGCACTCTCGAGATAATCGTCACCATGTGCCAAATGCAATATAAAAGGAATCTGAACACATTCGCGCAAAAATGAAATGACCACAATTTTCTCCAAAACTATAACAGATGCAAACTTGTCCTGTGTGGTGGAGATGAGATTTGATAAAGTAAGTGGAAATCCAGTAAAAGTTTCATTTGGCTACTTTGCACTCTCGAGATAATCGTCACCATGTGCCAAATGCAATATAAAAGGAATCTGAACACATTCGCGCAAAAATGAAATGACCACAATTTTCTCCAAAACTATAACAGATGCAAACTTGTCCTGTGTGGTGGAGATGAGATTTGATAAAGTAAGTGGAAATCCAGTAAAAGTTTCATTTGGCTACTTTGCACTCTCGAGATAATCGTCACCATGTGCCAAATGCAATATAAAAGGAATCTGAACACATTCGCGCAAAAATGAAATGACCACAATTTTCTCCAAAACTATAACAGATGCAAACTTGTCCTGTGTGGTGGAGATGAGATTTGATAAAGTAAGTGGAAATCCAGTAAAAGTTTCATTTGGCTACTTTGCACTCTCGAGATAATCGTCACCATGTGCCAAATGCAATATAAAAGGAATCTGAACACATTCGCGCAAAAATGAAATGACCACAATTTTCTCCAAAACTATAACAGATGCAAACTTGTCCTGTGTGGTGGAGATGAGATTTGATAAAGTAAGTGGAAATCCAGTAAAAGTTTCATTTGGCTACTTTGCACTCTCGAGATAATCGTCACCATGTGTCAAATTCAATATAAAAGGAATCTGAACACATTCGCGCAAAAATGAAATGACCACAATTTTCTCCAAAACTATAACAGATGCAAACTTGTCCTGTGTGGTGGAGATGAGATTTGATAAAGTAAGTGGAAATTTAGTAAAAGTTTCATTTGGCTACTTTGCACTCTCGAGATAATCGTCACCATGTGCCATATGCAATATAAAAGGAATCTGAACACATTCGCGCAAAAATGAAATGACCACAATTTTCTCCAAAACTATAACAGATGCAAACTTGTCCTGTGTGGTGGAGGTGAGATTTGATAAAGTAAGTGGAAATCCAGTAAAAGTTTCATTTGGCTACTTTGCACTCTCGAGATAATCGTCACCATGTGCCAAATGCAATATAAAAGGAATCTGAACACATTCGCGCAAAAATAAAATGACCACAATTTTCTCCAAAACTATAACAGATGCAAACTTGTCCTGTGTGGTGGAGATGAGATTTGATAAAGTAAGTGGAAATCCAGTAAAAGTTTCATTTGGCTACGTTGCACTCTCGAGATAATCGTCACCATGTGCCAAGTGCAATATAAAAGGAATCTGAACACATTCGCGCAAAAATGAAATGACCACAATTTTCTCCAAAACTATAACAGATGCAAACTTGTCCTGTGTGGTGGAGATGAGATTTGATAAAGTAAGTGGAAATCCCGTAAAAGTTTCATTTGGCTACTTTGCACTCTCGAGATAATCGTCACCATGTGCCAAATGCAATATAAAAGGAATCTGAACACATTCGCGCAAAAATGAAATGACCACAATTTTCTCCAAAACTATAACAGATGCAAACTTGTCCTGTGTGGTGGAGATGAGATTTGATAAAGTAAGTGGAAATCCAGTAAAAGTTTCATTTGGCTACTTTGCACTCTCGAGATAATCGTCACCATGTGCCAAATGCAATATAAAAGGAATCTGAACACATTCCCGCAAAAATGAAATGACCACAATTTTCTCCAAAACTATAACAGATGCAAGCTTGTCCTGTGTGGTGGAGATGAGATTTGATAAAGTAAGTGGAAATCCAGTAAAAGTTTCATTTGGCTACTTTGCACTCTCGAGATAATCGTCACCATGTGCCAAATGCAATATAAAAGGAATCTGAACACATTCCCGCAAAAATGAAATGACCACAATTTTCTCCAAAACTATAACAGATACAAGCTTGTCCTGTGTGGTGGAGATGAGATTTGATAAAGTAAGTGGAAATCCAGTAAAAGTTTCATTTGGCTACTTTGCACTCTCGAGATAATCGTCACCATGTGCCAAATGCAATATAAAAGGAATCTGAACACATTCGCGCAAAAATAAAATGACCACAATTTTCTCCAAAACTATAACAGATGCAAACTTGTCCTGTGTGGTGGAGATGAGATTTGATAAAGTAAGTGGAAATTCAGTAAAAGTTTCATTTGGCTACTTTGCACTCTCGAGATAATCGTCACCATGTGCCAAATGCAATATAAAAGGAATCTGAACACATTCCTGCAAAAATGAAATGACCACAATTTTCTCCAAAACTATAACAGATGCAAGCTTGTCCTGTGTGGTGGAGATGAGATTTGATAAAGTAAGTGGAAATCCAGTAAAAGTTTCATTTGGCTACTTTGCACTCTCGAGATAATCGTCACCATGTGCCAAATGCAATATAAAAGGAATCTGAACACATTCGCGCAAAAATAAAATGACCACAATTTTCTCCAAAACTATAACAGATGCAAACTTGTCCTGTGTGGTGGAGATGAGATTTGATAAAGTAAGTGGAAATTCAGTAAAAGTTTCATTTGGCTACTTTGCACTCTCGAGATAATCGTCACCATGTGCCAAATGCAATATAAAAGGAATCTGAACACATTCGCGCAAAAATGAAATGACCACAATTTTCTCCAAAACTATAACAGAGGCAAACTTGTCCTGTGTGGTGGAGATGAGATTTGATAAAGTAAGTGGAAATCCAGTAAAAGTTTCATTTGGCTACTTTGCACTCTCGAGATAATCGTCACCATGTGCCAAATGCAATATAAAAGGAATCTGAACACATTCGCGCAAAAATGAAATGACCACAATTTTCTCCAAAACTATAACAGATGCAAACTTGTCCTGTGTGGTGGAGATGAGATTTGATAAAGTAAGTGGAAATCCAGTAAAGTTTCATTTGGCTACTTTGCACTCTCGAGATAATCGTCACCATGTGCCAAATGCAATATAAAAGGAATCTGAACACATTCGCGCAAAAATGAAATGACCACAATTTTCTTCAAAACTATAACAGATGCAAACTTGTCCTGTGTGGTGGAGATGAGATTTGATAAAGTAAGTGGAAATCCTGTAAAAGTTTCATTTGGCTACTTTGCAGTCTCGAGATAATCGTCACCATGTGCCAAATGCAATATAAAAGGAATCTGAACACATTCGCGCAAAAATGAAATGACCACAATTTTCTCCAAAACTATAACAGATGCAAACTCGTCCTGTGTGGTGGAGATGAGATTTGATAAAGTAAGTGGAAATTTAGTAAAAGTTTCATTTGGCTACTTTGCACTCTCGAGATAATCGTCACCATGTGCCAAATTCAATATAATAGGAATCTGAACATATTCGCGCAAAAATGAAATGACCACAATTTTCTCCAAAACTATAACAGATGCAAACTTGTCCTGTGTGGTGGAGATGATATTTGATAAAGTAAGTGGAAATCCAGTAAAAGTTTCATTTGGCTACTTTGCACTCTCGAGATAATCGTCATCATGTGCCAAATGCAATATAAAAGGAATCTGAACACATTCGCGCAAAAATGAAATGACCACAATTTTCTTCAAAACTATAACAGATGCAAACTTGTCCTGTGTGGTGGAGATGAGATTTGATAAAGTAAGTGGAAATCCTGTAAAAGTTTCATTTGGCTACTTTGCACTCTCGAGATAATCGTCACCATGTGCCAAATGCAATATAAAAGGAATCTGAACACATTCGCGCAAAAATGAAATGACCACAATTTTCTCCAAAACTATAACAGATGCAAACTCGTCCTGTGTGGTGGAGATGAGATTTGATAAAGTAAGTGGAAATTTAGTAAAAGTTTCATTTGGCTACTTTGCACTCTCGAGATAATCGTCACCATGTGCCAAATTCAATATAATAGGAATCTGAACATATTCGCGCAAAAATGAAATGACCACAATTTTCTCCAAAACTATAACAGATGCAAACTTGTCCTGTGTGGTGGAGATGATATTTGATAAAGTAAGTGGAAATCCAGTAAAAGTTTCATTTGGCTACTTTGCACTCTCGAGATAATCGTCATCATGTGCCAAATGCAATATAAAAGGAATCTGAACACATTCGCGCAAAAATGAAATGACCACAATTTTCTTCAAAACTATAACAGATGCAAACTTGTCCTGTGTGGTGGAGATGAGATTTGATAAAGTAAGTGGAAATCCTGTAAAAGTTTCATTTGGCTACTTTGCACTCTCGAGATAATCGTCACCATGTGCCAAATGCAATATAAAAGGAATCTGAACACATTCGCGCAAAAATGAAATGACCACAATTTTCTCCAAAACTATAACAGATGCAAACTTGTCCTGTGTGGTGGAGATGAGATTTGATAAAGTAAGTGGAAATCCAGTAAAAGTTTCATTTGGCTACTTTGCACTCTCGAGATAATCGTCACCATGTGCCAAATGCAATATAAAAGGAATCTGAACACATTCGCGCAAAAATGAAATGACCACAATTTTCTCCAAAACTATAACAGATGCAAACTTGTCCTGTGTGGTGGAGATGAGATTTGATAAAGTAAGTGGAAATCCAGTAAAAGTTTCATTTGGCTACTTTGCACTCTCGAGATAATCGTCACCATGTGCCAAATGCAATATAAAAGGAATCTGAACACATTCGCGCAAAAATGAAATGACCACAATTTTCTCCAAAACTATAACAGATGCAAACTTGTCCTGTGTGGTGGAGATGAGATTTGATAAAGTAAGTGGAAATCCAGTAAAAGTTTCATTTGGCTACTTTGCACTCTCGAGATAATCGTCACCATGTGCCAAATGCAATATAAAAGGAATCTGAACACATTCGCGCAAAAATGAAATGACCACAATTTTCTCCAAAACTATAACAGATGCAAACTTGTCCTGTGTGGTGGAGATGAGATTTGATAAAGTAAGTGGAAATCCAGTAAAAGTTTCATTTGGCTACTTTGCACTCTCGAGATAATCGTCACCATGTGCCAAATGCAATATAAAAGGAATCTGAACACATTCGCGCAAAAATGAAATGACCACAATTTTCTCCAAAACTATAACAGATGCAAACTTGTCCTGTGTGGTGGAGATGAGATTTGATAAAGTAAGTGGAAATCCAGTAAAAGTTTCATTTGGCTACTTTGCACTCTCGAGATAATCGTCACCATGTGCCAAATGCAATATAAAAGGAATCTGAACACATTCGCGCAAAAATGAAATGACCACAATTTTCTCCAAAACTATAACAGATGCAAACTTGTCCTGTGTGGTGGAGATGAGATTTGATAAAGTAAGTGGAAATTTAGTAAAAGTTTCATTTGGCTACTTTGCACTCTCGAGATAATCGTCACCATGTGCCATATGCAATATAAAAGGAATCTGAACACATTCGCGCAAAAATGAAATGAAAACAATTTTCTCCAAAACTATAACAGATGCAAACTTGTCCTGTGTGGTGGAGGTGAGATTTGATAAAGTAAGTGGAAATCCAGTAAAAGTTTCATTTGGCTACTTTGCACTCTCGAGATAATCGTCACCATGTGCCAAATGCAATATAAAAGGAATCTGAACACATTCGCGCAAAAATGAAATGACCACAATTTTCTCCAAAACTATAACAGATGCAAACTTGTCCTGTGTGGTGGAGATGAGATTTGATAAAGTAAGTGGAAATCCAGTAAAAGTTTCATTTGGCTACTTTGCACTCTCGAGATAATCGTCACCATGTGCCAAATGCAATAGAATAGCAATCTGAGCACATTCGCGCATAAATGAAATGACCACAATTTTCTCAAAAACTATAACAGATGCAAACTTGTCCTGTGTGGTGGAGATGAGATTTGATAAAGTAAGTGGAAATCCAGTAAAAGTTTCATTTGGCTACTTTGCACTCTCGAGATAATCGTCACCATGTGCCAAATGCAATATAAAAGGAATCTGAACACATTCGCGCAAAAATGAAATGACCACAATTTTCTCCAAAACTATAACAGATGCAAACTTGTCCTGTGTGGTGGAGATGAGATTTGATAAAGTAAGTGGAAATCCAGTAAAAGTTTCATTTGGCTACTTTGCACTCTCGAGATAATCGTCACCATGTGCCAAATGCAATATAAAAGGAATCTGAACACATTCGCGCAAAAATGAAATGACCACAATTTTCTCCAAAACTATAACAGATGCAAACTTGTCCTGTGTGGTGGAGATGAGATTTGATAAAGTAAGTGGAAATTTAGTAAAAGTTTCATTTGGCTACTTTGCACTCTCGAGATAATCGTCACCATGTGCCATATGCAATATAAAAGGAATCTGAACACATTCGCGCAAAAATGAAATGACCACAATTTTCTCCAAAACTATAACAGATGCAAACTTGTCCTGTGTGGTGGAGGTGAGATTTGATAAAGTAAGTGGAAATCCAGTAAAAGTTTCATTTGGCTACTTTGCACTCTCGAGATAATCGTCACCATGTGCCAAATGCAATATAAAAGGAATCTGAACACATTCGCGCAAAAATGAAATGACCACAATTTTCTCCAAAACTATAACAGATGCAAACTTGTCCTGTGTGGTGGAGATGATATTTGATAAAGTAAGTGGAAATCCAGTAAAAGTTTCATTTGGCTACTTTGCACTCTCGAGATAATCGTCATCATGTGCCAAATGCAATATAAAAGGAATCTGAACACATTCGCGCAAAAATGAAATGACCACAATTTTCTTCAAAACTATAACAGATGCAAACTTGTCCTGTGTGGTGGAGATGAGATTTGATAAAGTAAGTGGAAATCCTGTAAAAGTTTCATTTGGCTACTTTGCACTCTCGAGATAATCGTCACCATGTGCCAAATGCAATATAAAAGGAATCTGAACACATTCGCGCAAAAATGAAATGACCACAATTTTCTCCAAAACTATAACAGATGCAAACTTGTCCTGTGTGGTGGAGATGAGATTTGATAAAGTAAGTGGAAATCCAGTAAAAGTTTCATTTGGCTACTTTGCACTCTCGAGATAATCGTCACCATGTGCCAAATGCAATATAAAAGGAATCTGAACACATTAGCGCAAAAATGAAATGACCACAATTTTCTCCAAAACTATAACAGATGCAAACTTGTCCTGTGTGGTGGAGATGAGATTTGATAAAGTAAGTGGAAATCCAGTAAAAGTTTCATTTGGCTACTTTGCACTCTCGAGATAATCGTCACCATGTGCCAAATGCAATATAAAAGGAATCTGAACACATTCGCGCAAAAATGAAATGACCACAATTTTCTCCAAAACTATAACAGATGCAAACTTGTCCTGTGTGGTGGAGATGAGATTTGATAAAGTAAGTGGAAATCCAGTAAAAGTTTCATTTGGCTACTTTGCACTCTCGAGATAATCGTCACCATGTGCCAAATGCAATATAAAAGGAATCTGAACACATTCGCGCAAAAATGAAATGACCACAATTTTCTCCAAAACTATAACAGATGCAAACTTGTCCTGTGTGGTGGAGATGAGATTTGATAAAGTAAGTGGAAATCCAGTAAAAGTTTCATTTGGCTACTTTGCACTCTCGAGATAATCGTCACCATGTGCCAAATGCAATATAAAAGGAATCTGAACACATTAGCGCAAAAATGAAATGACCACAATTTTCTCCAAAACTATAACAGATGCAAACTTGTCCTGTGTGGTGGAGATGAGATTTGATAAAGTAAGTGGAAATCCAGTAAAAGTTTCATTTGGCTACTTTGCACTCTCGAGATAATCGTCACCATGTGCCAAATGCAATATAAAAGGAATCTGAACACATTCGCGCAAAAATGAAATGACCACAATTTTCTCCAAAACTATAACAGATGCAAACTTGTCCTGTGTGGTGGAGATGAGATTTGATAAAGTAAGTGGAAATCCAGTAAAAGTTTCATTTGGCTACTTTGCACTCTCGAGATAATCGTCACCATGTGCCAAATGCAATATAAAAGGAATCTGAACACATTCGCGCAAAAATGAAATGACCACAATTTTCTCCAAAACTATAACAGATGCAAACTTGTCCTGTGTGGTGGAGATGAGATTTGATAAAGTAAGTGGAAATCCAGTAAAAGTTTCATTTGGCTACTTTGCACTCTCGAGATAATCGTCACCATGTGCCAAATGCAATATAAAAGGAATCTGAACACATTCGCGCAAAAATGAAATGACCACAATTTTCTCCAAAACTATAACAGATGCAAACTTGTCCTGTGTGGTGGAGATGAGATTTGATAAAGTAAGTGGAAATCCAGTAAAAGTTTCATTTGGCTACTTTGCACTCTCGAGATAATCGTCACCATGTGCCAAATGCAATATAAAAGGAATCTGAACACATTCGCGCAAAAATGAAATGACCACAATTTTCTCCAAAACTATAACAGATGCAAACTTGTCCTGTGTGGTGGAGATGAGATTTGATAAAGTAAGTGGAAATTTAGTAAAAGTTTCATTTGGCTACTTTGCACTCTCGAGATAATCGTCACCATGTGCCATATGCAATATAAAAGGAATCTGAACACATTCGCGCAAAAATGAAATGACCACAATTTTCTCCAAAACTATAACAGATGCAAACTTGTCCTGTGTGGTGGAGGTGAGATTTGATAAAGTAAGTGGAAATCCAGTAAAAGTTTCATTTGGCTACTTTGCACTCTCGAGATAATCGTCACCATGTGCCAAATGCAATATAAAAGGAATCTGAACACATTCGCGCAAAAATGAAATGACCACAATTTTCTCCAAAACTATAACAGATGCAAACTTGTCCTGTGTGGTGGAGATGAGATTTGATAAAGTAAGTGGAAATCCAGTAAAAGTTTCATTTGGCTACTTTGCACTCTCGAGATAATCGTCACCATGTGCCAAATGCAATATAAAAGGAATCTGAACACATTCGCGCAAAAATGAAATGACCACAATTTTCTCCAAAACTATAACAGATGCAAACTTGTCCTGTGTGGTGGAGATGAGATTTGATAAAGTAAGTGGAAATCCAGTAAAAGTTTCATTTGGCTACTTTGCACTCTCGAGATAATCGTCACCATGTGCCAAATGCAATATAAAAGGAATCTGAACACATTCGCGCAAAAATGAAATGACCACAATTTTCTCCAAAACTATAACAGATGCAAACTTGTCCTGTGTGGTGGAGATGAGATTTGATAAAGTAAGTGGAAATTTAGTAAAAGTTTCATTTGGCTACTTTGCACTCTCGAGATAATCGTCACCATGTGCCATATGCAATATAAAAGGAATCTGAACACATTCGCGCAAAAATGAAATGACCACAATTTTCTCCAAAACTATAACAGATGCAAACTTGTCCTGTGTGGTGGAGGTGAGATTTGATAAAGTAAGTGGAAATCCAGTAAAAGTTTCATTTGGCTACTTTGCACTCTCGAGATAATCGTCACCATGTGCCAAATGCAATATAAAAGGAATCTGAACACATTCGCGCAAAAATGAAATGACCACAATTTTCTCCAAAACTATAACAGATGCAAACTTGTCCTGTGTGGTGGAGATGAGATTTGATAAAGTAAGTGGAAATCCAGTAAAAGTTTCATTTGGCTACTTTGCACTCTCGAGATAATCGTCACCATGTGCCAAATGCAATATAAAAGGAATCTGAACACATTCGCGCAAAAATGAAATGACCACAATTTTCTCCAAAACTATAACAGATGCAAACTTGTCCTGTGTGGTGGAGATGAGATTTGATAAAGTAAGTGGAAATCCAGTAAAAGTTTCATTTGGCTACTTTGCACTCTCGAGATAATCGTCACCATGTGCCAAATGCAATATAAAAGGAATCTGAACACATTCGCGCAAAAATGAAATGACCACAATTTTCTCCAAAACTATAACAGATGCAAACTTGTCCTGTGTGGTGGAGATGAGATTAGTGATGAGCGAGCATGCTTGTCACTACTCGGTACTCGCACGAGTATCACTGTACTCGGGCTGCTCGGCGGGGACCGAGTAATCTCGCGATACTCGTGCTTTACTCGTGGTCTTCATTTCTGCATGTTGGCGCTCTTTTGAGAGCCAGCCCTCATGCAGGGATTGGCTGGCAGACCACTGCAATGCCACAGCCCTGTTAGTTGTGGAATTGCAGTGATTGGCCGGCCTGCACAGCGTCACCGAGCCTTTATATCGGCCGGCGCGCTGTGCTCTGCTCACAGCTATTCTGACAGTGAGTGTAGGGAGAGTGTCGCTGATTCAGGGAAAGCTTTGCGGCCCTTTATAGCTTTTTCAGTTGCAGGGCTGCAAACAGTGTGACCAAAAGTCCTTCTCAGGACTATTCTAGTTGTATACAGGCAGGCAGGGTATAGCCAGGTCGGAGTACAGTAGCAGAGTCCTTCTCAGGACTATTGTTGCTATATACAGGCAGGGTATAGCCAGGTCTGAATACAGGCTAGTGACCAAAAGAGTCCTTGTCAGGACTATTGTAGCAGTATACAGGCAGGCAGGCAGGCAGGGTAGTGGTGACCGTATACCAGCCTTCATATCTGGGGCTGGTGTACACAGTGTAAAACAGTCCAGATAGTGTCTGACTTGTCTGTACTGTAATTGTCGCTCCCCAAAAAAACCTGTTAGTAGGTTATTATTGCGTCCGTGCTTGGTTTTTAAAACCGCACGTGTGTGCCTGTTGGTGGCAGCGTACAGGTGCACTGGTGTGCGTTTACCAAACTATTATATAACGCACAAGTGTAGTGTATAATACACGTCAGTCAGCAGTGGCTGATAGTGTCAGAGTTCTTAATTTTTGCTCCTAAAACCTGTGTTAGGTTATTATTGCGTCCGTGCTTGGTTTTTAAAACCGCACGTGTGTGCCTGTTGGTGGCAGCGTACAGGTGCACTGGTGTGCGTTTACCAAACTATTATATAACGCACAAGTGTAGTGTATAATACACGTCAGTCAGCAGTGGCTGATAGTGTCAGAGTTCTTAATTTTTGCTCCTAAAACCTGTGTTAGGTTATTATTGCGTCCGTGCTTGGTTTTTAAAACCGCACGTGTGTGCCTGTTGGTGGCAGCGTACAGGTGCACTGGTGTGCGTTTACCAAACTATTATATAACGCACAAGTGTAGTGTATAATACACGTCAGTCAGCAGTGGCTGATAGTGTCAGAGTTCTTAATTTTTGCTCCTAAAACCTGTGTTAGGTTATTATTGCGTCCGTGCTTGGTTTTTAAAACCGCACGTGTGTGCCTGTTGGTGGCAGCGTACAGGTGCACTGGTGTGCGTTTACCAAACTATTATATAACGCACAAGTGTAGTGTATAATACACGTCAGTCAGCAGTGGCTGATAGTGTCAGAGTTCTTAATTTTTGCTCCTAAAACCTGTGTTAGGTTATTATTGCGTCCGTGCTTGGTTTTTAAAACCGCACGTGTGTGCCTGTTGGTGGCAGCGTACAGGTGCACTGGTGTGCGTTTACCAAACTATTATATAACGCACAAGTGTAGTGTATAATACACGTCAGTCAGCAGTGGCTGATAGTGTCAGAGTTCTTAATTTTTGCTCCTAAAACCTGTGTTAGGTTATTATTGCGTCCGTGCTTGGTTTTTAAAACCGCACGTGTGTGCCTGTTGGTGGCAGCGTACAGGTGCACTGGTGTGCGTTTACCAAACTATTATATAACGCACAAGTGTAGTGTATAATACACGTCAGTCAGCAGTGGCTGATAGTGTCAGAGTTCTTAATTTTTGCTCCTAAAACCTGTGTTAGGTTATTATTGCGTCCGTGCTTGGTTTTTAAAACCGCACGTGTGTGCCTGTTGGTGGCAGCGTACAGGTGCACTGGTGTGCGTTTACCAAACTATTATATAACGCACAAGTGTAGTGTATAATACACGTCAGTCAGCAGTGGCTGATAGTGTCAGAGTTCTTAATTTTTGCTCCTAAAACCTGTGTTAGGTTATTATTGCGTCCGTGCTTGGTTTTTAAAACCGCACGTGTGTGCCTGTTGGTGGCAGCGTACAGGTGCACTGGTGTGCGTTTACCAAACTATTATATAACGCACAAGTGTAGTGTATAATACACGTCAGTCAGCAGTGGCTGATAGTGTCAGAGTTCTTAATTTTTGCTCCTAAAACCTGTGTTAGGTTATTATTGCGTCCGTGCTTGGTTTTTAAAACCGCACGTGTGTGCCTGTTGGTGGCAGCGTACAGGTGCACTTGTGTGCGTTTACCAAACTATTATATAACGCACAAGTGTAGTGTATAATACACGTCAGTCAGCAGTGGCTGATAGTGTCAGAGTTCTTAATTTTTGCTCCTAAAACCTGTGTTAGGTTATTATTGCGTCCGTGCTTGGTTTTTAAAACCGCACGTGTGTGCCTGTTGGTGGCAGCGTACAGGTGCACTGGTGTGCGTTTACCAAACTATTATATAACGCACAAGTGTAGTGTATAATACACGTCAGTCAGCAGTGGCTGATAGTGTCAGAGTTCTTAATTTTTGCTCCTAAAACCTGTGTTAGGTTATTATTGCGTCCGTGCTTGGTTTTTAAAACCGCACGTGTGTGCCTGTTGGTGGCAGCGTACAGGTGCACTGGTGTGCAATTTCCAGAAACTTTGATATAACGCACAAGTAGTGAATATACACGTCAGCAGTGCACAGCATTGCAAAATGCGCAAGGGCATTGGCAAGGAACAAGGAAGTGGACGTGATGGTGGTGCAGGCAGAGGCCGAGGTCGTGGGCAAGCTCTAATTTCGCCACAACAAAGGGCCACATCTAGTCGCTCGCACGTCCTGTCCCAAATTCTTGGGGACCGCAGCAGTACACCGCTCTTGAACCAAGACCAGTGTCAACAGGTTGTTAGTTGGATAGCGGATAATGCTTCCAGTCAGATTGGCACCACCACAAACACTCTGTCTTCCACACGGTCAAGTGTCAGTAGCCGTGATACTGCACCGCACATTTCTGAACCTGATCCTCCTTCCTACCACCAGGCTGAGTACACGTCCTCCTCGGACATTAATGATCCCACACTTGGACACTCGGAAGAGCTGTTCACGTTTCCATTCACACATTCTGGCCTCTCGCCAGCTCATATTGAAGTGGGTCATGAGGAGATCGTCTGTACAGATAGCCAAATATTTGAGCAGCCACGTTCTCACGAAGTTGGCAACGTGTCTCAACAAGTGGTGGACGATGATGAGACACAATTGTCAGCAAGTCAGGAGGAGGAGCAGGGTGCGGAAGAGGAAGACGACGTGGTGGATGATCCAGTAACTGACCCAACCTGGCAGGAGGATATGCAGAGCGAGGACAGCAGTGCACAGGGGGAGGGAGGCGTAGCATCACAACAGGCAGTAAGAAGCAGGGTGGTGGCCCCAGGCAGAAGTCAGGCAACCGTTCCCCGTAACAACACGACGACACAAGGTGCCTGTACAAATGTTAGGTCTTCACGAGTCTGGCAGTTTTTTAAGTTGGATCCAGATGATTCAAAAAAGGCCATTTGCAACACCTGCCGTGCCAGCATCAGCAGGGGTACCAAAACTAGCAGCCTGACCACCACCAGCATGATCAGGCACATGTCAGCCAAGCACCCGACTTTGTGGGAAGTACAACAGAGTCGAGGAGCAGTGCTTGCTGATGTCACTGCTACGTCTTCGCTGGTTGTGCATGCGAGCCAATCCTCTGTCCATGCTGCCTGCGAACAAGCCTCCTCCACTCCTGCACCTGCAGTTGCCTACGCAGAAAGAACACCATCATCAAGCACGTCCTTGTCCCAGCGCAGCGTTCAGTTATCCATTCAGCAAACCTTTGAACGCAGGCGCAAATACACTGCCAACACCCCACATGCCACAGTTCTAAATGCTAACATTTCGCGACTGCTTGCGCTGGAAATGTTGCCTTTTAGGCTGGTGGAGACAGAAGCATTCCGTGACCTGATGGCGGCAGCTGTCCCACGTTACTCGGTCCCCAGCCGCCACTATTTCTCCCGGTGTGCCGTCCCCGCGTTGCATAACCACGTGTCACAAAACATCACACGTGCCCTGAACAACGCTGTTTCACCCAAAGTCCACCTAACCACAGACACGTGGACAAGTGCTTGTGGGCAAGGCCGCTACATCTCGTTGACGGCACACTGGGTTAATATTGTGGAAGCTGGGACCCAGTCTGAGCGAGGGACGGAACACGTCCTTCCCACACCAAGGTTTGCAGGCCCTACCTCAGTCAGTGTTTCACCCACACTCTACAGCTCCGGAATGTCATGCTCTTCAGCCTCCTCCTCCTCCTGCGCATCCTCATCCACTGTGCCCTCCACACCAGTCACAAGCTGGAAGCACTGCAGCACTGCCTCGGCGAAGCGGCAACAGGCTGTGCTGAAGCTAATCTGCATAGGTGACAAACCCCACAATGCAGAAGAGCTGTGGACAGCTCTGAAACAGCAGGCAGATCACTGGCTCACACCTCTGAACCTAAAGCCAGGAAAGGTCGTTTGTGACAATGGCCGGAACCTGGTGGCGGCTTTGAGGCGAGGCCAGCTGACACATGTTCCATGCGTGGCCCATGTGCTCAACCTCGTGGTTCAGCGGTTTATAAAGTCATACCCAGAGCTGTCTGATCTGCTGGTAAAAGTTCGCCGCCTGTCTGCACATTTTCGAAAGTCACCTACTGCTTCAGCCGGCCTTGCCGGCTTTCAGCGCCGTTTGCATCTTCCGGCTCACAGACTGGTGTGTGATGTCCCCACGCGTTGGAATTCAACTCTGCACATGTTGGTCAGGATATGTGAGCAGAAGAGGGCAGTTGTTGAGTACCTGCATCACCTAAGCCGTCGGGAAATGGGTCAAACTCCACACATAACACCTGAGGAGTGGAGATGGATGTCAGACCTATGTACCATCCTCCAAAACTTTGAGGACTCCACCAAGATGGTGAGTGGTGATGACGCCATTATTAGCGTCACCATACCGCTACTCTGCCTTCTAAAACGGTCCCTGCTGAAAAACAAACATGATGCATTGCAGGCGGAGCGCGATGAGTTGCAGCAAGAAACAGTAGTGGGTGTGGGTGATAACACACAGCCCAGCCTCGTCTCATCACAACGTGCAGTGGAGGACTATGACGAGGAGGAGGATGAAGACATGGAGCAACTCTCCGGCCAAATTGAGGATATGACATGCACACCAGTCATATCCTCGATTCAGCGTGGCTGGCCAGAGGACAGGGTAGATGAGGAGGAGGAGGAGGAGGAGGAGGAGGAGGACAGCATGTTCAGTCATCTTGTTGGTCAGGCTACTGAAGTCCTGGCTGTTAAGAGTCTGGCGCACATGGCTGACTTTATGGTAAGCTGCCTGTCTCGTGACCCTCGCGTTAAGAACATCTTGGCCGACAATCATTACTGGTTGGTAACACTGTTAGACCCACGCTACAAGGAGAACTTTTTGTCTCTTATTCCCGTGGATGAGAGGTCAACCAAAATGCAGCAGTTTCGGAAGGCCATACTCACGGAAGTAGGCAAAGCATTCCCCTCACAAAACGCTAGCGGCATAGGTCAGGAATCAGTGGACAACCGAGGCGTACAGCCGAGAGAGGCACAAGTCCAATCCGCCAGAGGTAGGGGAACAGTCTTTAAGATGTGGGACAGTTTTCTCAGCCCCTCACGTACCACAGCCCCTGAGGTGCGGGGTAGTGCCACAAGAAATCCTAAGTTTGCCCAGATGCTGAAGGAGTACCTTGCAGATCGAACAACTGTACTCCGACATTCCTCTGTGCCTTACAATTATTGGTATCCAAGCTGGACACGTGGCATGAATTGGCTCTCTACGCCTTGGAAGTCCTGGCCTGCCCTGCTGCTAGCGTTTTGTCAGAGCGTGTTTTTAGTGCCGCAGGTGGAATCATTACAGATAAACGCACCCGCCTGTCAACTGAAAATGCTGACAGGCTGACTCTGATAAAGATGAACAAGGGTTGGATTGGGCCAGACTTCACCACACCACCAGCAAATGAGAGCGGAATTTAAAGTTTGCCATGTACCTCCACTCACCCATGGGTACACTTCTCGACTTTGGATAATCGCTGGACTGCTCCTCCTTCTCCTCATGCGCCATCATGATGACCGTTACAATAGTTAGGTCTTTGTTTCAGGTATACCCCCAGTGGTAAATTTTTTCGCCCATTCTTTGCAGAATGGACATTACAACGACAGGAGACCCGCTCCTTTGCAATGGGAACAATGTTTTGAGGCCCTCATGCACGTCTCTACCCAGGGACAACGTGTAGCCTCCCAATTTTTGGCTGCCCTGCCTAAGGGCTATACTGAAATACACCCACTTCCTTAAAATGGACACTTAATGTTTTGAGGCCCTCATGCACGTCTCTACCCAGGGACAATGTGGAGCCTCCCAATTTTTGGCTGCCCTGGCAAAGGGCTATACTGAAATAGACCCACTTCCTTACAATGGGCACTTCAGGTTTAAAGGCCATCATGCACGTCTCTACCCAGGGACAATGTGGAGCCTCCCAATTTTTGGCTGCCCTGCCTAAGGGCTATACTATAATACACCCACTTCCTGACAATGGACACTTAATGTTTTGAGGCCCTCATGCACGTCTCTACCCAGGGACAATGTGGAGCCTCCCAATTTTTGGCTGCCCTGGCAAAGGGCTATACTGAAATAGACCCACTTCCTTACAATGGGCACTTCAGGTTTAAAGGCCATCATGCACGTCTCTATCCAGGGACAATGTGGAGCCTCCCAATTTTTGGCTGCCCTGCCTAAGGGCTATACTGAAATACACCCACTTCCTTAAAATGGACACTTAATGTTTTGAGGCCCTCATGCACGTCTCTACCCAGGGACAATGTGGAGCCTCCCAATTTTTGGCTGCCCTGGCAAAGGGCTATACTGAAATAGACCCACTTCCTTACAATGGGCACTTCAGGTTTAAAGGCCATCATGCACGTCTCTACCCAGGGACAATGTGGAGCCTCCCAATTTTTGGCTGCCCTGCCTAAGGGCTATACTATAATACACCCACTTCCTGACAATGGACACTTAATGTTTTGAGGCCCTCATGCACGTCTCTACCCAGGGACAATGTGGAGCCTCCCAATTTTTGGCTGCCCTGGCAAAGGGCTATACTGAAATAGACCCACTTCCTTACAATGGGCACTTCAGGTTTAAAGGCCATCATGCACGTCTCTATCCAGGGACAATGTGGAGCCTCCCAATTTTTGGCTGCCCTGCCTAAGGGCTATACTGAAATACACCCACTTCCTTAAAATGGACACTTAATGTTTTGAGGCCCTCATGCACGTCTCTACCCAGGGACAATGTGGAGCCTCCCAATTTTTGGCTGCCCTGGCAAAGGGCTATACTGAAATAGACCCACTTCCTTACAATGGGCACTTCAGGTTTAAAGGCCATCATGCACGTCTCTACCCAGGGACAATGTGGAGCCTCCCAATTTTTGGCTGCCCTGCCTAAGGGCTATACTATAATACACCCACTTCCTGACAATGGACACTTAATGTTTTGAGGCCCTCATGCACGTCTGTATGCAGGGGCATTGGTGAACCTCACAATTTAGGACTGCCCTGGCAAAGGAAAATACTACAAAGACTCACTTCCTCAAAATGGGCACATTAGACTCAAGAGGCCTTCATGTACGTCTCTTCTCAGGGACATCGGAGTGCCACACAATGTTTTCACGTAAAATCTTTCATGTATTGATCTCAAAAAGTAACATACACCAGATCTATCTCACTATTGGGTATGTGCCCTTAACATTTCCGCCATGAAAAATCATTTTGGGGTCATTTTGGAAGGTTTTCTGGTGAGTCCGTAAAAATGGCGTAAAACGCGGACAAAATTGTTCACAGCTGTGACTTTTGAGTGATAAATGCTTCAAGGGGTCTTCCCCATGCTGTTGCCATGTCATTTGAGCACTCTTCTGAGACTTTTGTGACATTTTTAGGGTTTCTCCATGCTGCCGGGAGGTCATTTCACAAAAATACTCGGGTCTCCCATAGGATAACATTGGGCTCGTTGCTCGGGCCGAGTACACGAGTATCTTGGGAGGCTCGGCCCGAGCTTCGAGCACCCGAGCTTTTTAGTACTCGCTCATCACTAGATGAGATTTGATAAAGTAAGTGGAAATCCAGTAAAAGTTTCATTTGGCTACTTTGCACTCTCGAGATAATCGTCACCATGTGCCAAATGCAATATAAAAGGAATATGAACACATTCGCGCAAAAATGAAATGACCACAATTTTCTCCAAAACTATAACAGATGCAAACTTGTCCTGTGTGGTGGAGATGAGATTTGATAAAGTAAGTGGAAATTTAGTAAAAGTTTCATTTGGCTACTTTGCACTCTCGAGATAATCGTCACCATGTGCCATATGCAATATAAAAGGAATCTGAACACATTCGCGCAAAAATGAAATGACCACAATTTTCTCCAAAACTATAACAGATGCAAACTTGTCCTGTGTGGTGGAGATGAGATTTGATAAAGTAAGTGGAAATCCAGTAAAAGTTTCATTTGGATACTTTGCACTCTCGAGATAATCGTCACCATGTGCCAAATGCAATATAAAAGGAATCTGAACACATTCGCGCAAAAATGAAATGACCACAATTTTCTCCAAAACTATAACAGATGCAAACTTGTCCTGTGTGGTGGAGATGAGATTTGATAAAGTAAGTGGAAATCCAGTAAAAGTTTCATGTGGCTACTTTGCACTCTCGAGATAATCGTCACCATGTGCCAAATGCAATATAAAAGGAATCTGAACACATTCGCGCAAAAATGAAATGACCACAATTTTCTCCAAAACTATAACTGATGCAAACTTGTCCTGTGTGGTGGAGATGAGATTTGATAAAGTAAGTGGAAATCCAGTAAAAGTTTCATTTGGCTACTTTGCACTCTCGAGATAATCGTCACCATGTGCCAAATGCAATATAAAAGGAATCTGAACACATTCGCGCAAAAATAAAATGACCACAATTTTCTCCAAAACTATAACAGATGCAAACTTGTCCTGTGTGGTGGAGATGAGATTTGATAAAGTAAGTGGAAATTCAGTAAAAGTTTCATTTGGCTACTTTGCACTCTCGAGATAATCGTCACCATGTGCCAAATGCAATATAAAAGGAATCTGAACACATTCGCGCAAAAATGAAATGACCACAATTTTCTCCAAAACTATAACAGATGCAAACTTGTCCTGTGTGGTGGAGATGAGATTTGATAAAGTAAGTGGAAATCCAGTAAAAGTTTCATTTGGTTAATTTGCACTCTCGAGATAATCGTCACCATGTGCCAAATGCAATATAAAAGGAATCTGAACACATTCGCGCAAAAATGAAATGACCACAATTTTCTCCAAAACTATAACAGATGCAAACTTGTCCTGTGTGGTGGAGATGAGATTTGATAAAGTAAGTGGAAATCCAGTAAAGTTTCATTTGGCTACTTTGCACTCTCGAGATAATCGTCACCATGTGCCAAATGCAATATAAAAGGAATCTGAACACATTCGCGCAAAAATGAAATGACCACAATTTTCTTCAAAACTATAACAGATGCAAACTTGTCCTGTGTGGTGGAGATGAGATTTGATAAAGTAAGTGGAAATCCAGTAAAAGTTTCATTTGGCTACTTTGCACTCTCGAGATAATCGGCACCATGTGCCAAATGCAATATAAAAGGAATCTGAACACATTCGCGCAAAAATGAAATGACCACAATTTTCTCCAAAACTATAACAGATGCAAACTTGTCCTGTGTGGTGGAGATGAGATTTGATAAAGTAAGTGGAAATCCTGTAAAAGTTTCATTTGGCTACTTTGCACTCTCGAGATAATCGTCACCATGTGCCAAATGCAATATAAAAGGAATCTGAACACATTCGCGCAAAAATGAAATGACCACAATTTTCTCCAAAACTATAACAGATGCAAACTTGTCCTGTGTGGTGGAGGTGAGATTTGATAAAGTAAGTGGAAATCCAGTAAAAGTTTCATTTGGCTACTTTGCACTCTCGAGATAATCGTCACCATGTGCCAAATGCAATATAAAAGGAATCTGAACACATTCGCGCAAAAATGAAATGACCACAATTTTCTCCAAAACTATAACAGATGCAAGCTTGTCCTGTGTGGTGGAGATGAGATTTGATAAAGTAAGTGGAAATCCCGTAAACGTTTCATTTGGCTACTTTGCACTCTCGAGATAATCGTCACCATGTGCCAAATGCAATATAAAAGGAATCTGAACACATTCGCGCAAAAATGAAATGACCACAATTTTCTCCAAAACTATAACAGATGCAAACTTGTCCTGTGTGGTGGAGATGAGATTTGATAAAGTAAGTGGAAATCCAGTAAAAGTTTCATTTGGATACTTTGCACTCTCGAGATAATCGTCACCATGTGCCAAATGCAATATAAAAGGAATCTGAACACATTCGCGCAAAAATGAAATGACCACAATTTTCTCCAAAACTATAACAGATGCAAACTTGTCCTGTGTGGTGGAGATGAGATTTGATAAAGTAAGTGGAAATCCAGTAAAAGTTTCATGTGGCTACTTTGCACTCTCGAGATAATCGTCACCATGTGCCAAATGCAATATAAAAGGAATCTGAACACATTCGCGCAAAAATGAAATGACCACAATTTTCTCCAAAACTATAACTGATGCAAACTTGTCCTGTGTGGTGGAGATGAGATTTGATAAAGTAAGTGGAAATCCAGTAAAAGTTTCATTTGGCTACTTTGCACTCTCGAGATAATCGTCACCATGTGCCAAATGCAATATAAAAGGAATCTGAACACATTCGCGCAAAAATGAAATGACCACAATTTTCTTCAAAACTATAACAGATGCAAACTTGTCCTGTGTGGTGGAGATGAGATTTGATAAAGTAAGTGGAAATCCAGTAAAAGTTTCATTTGGCTACTTTGCACTCTCGAGATAATCGGCACCATGTGCCAAATGCAATATAAAAGGAATCTGAACACATTCGCGCAAAAATGAAATGACCACAATTTTCTCCAAAACTATAACAGATGCAAACTTGTCCTGTGTGGTGGAGATGAGATTTGATAAAGTAAGTGGAAATCCTGTAAAAGTTTCATTTGGCTACTTTGCACTCTCGAGATAATCGTCACCATGTGCCAAATGCAATATAAAAGGAATCTGAACACATTCGCGCAAAAATGAAATGACCACAATTTTCTCCAAAACTATAACAGATGCAAACTTGTCCTGTGTGGTGGAGATGAGATTTGATAAAGTAAGTGGAAATCCAGTAAAAGTTTCATTTGGCTACTTTGCACTCTCGAGATAATCGTCACCATGTGCCAAATGCAATATAAAAGGAATCTGAACACATTCGCGCAAAAATGAAATGACCACAATTTTCTCCAAAACTATAACAGATGCAAACTTGTCCTGTGTGGTGGAGATGAGATTTGATAAAGTAAGTGGAAATCCAGTAAAAGTTTCATTTGGCTACTTTGCACTCTTGAGATAATCTTCACCATGTGCCAAATGCAATATAAAAGGAATCTGAACACATTCCCGCAAAAATGAAATGACCACAATTTTCTCCAAAACTATAACAGATGCAAGCTTGTCCTGTGTGGTGGAGATGAGATTTGATAAAGTAAGTGGAAATCCAGTAAAAGTTTCATTTGGCTACTTTGCACTCTCGAGATAATCGTCACCATGTGCCAAATGCAATATAAAAGGAATCTGAACACATTCCTGCAAAAATGAAATGACCACAATTTTCTCCAAAACTATAACAGATGCAAGCTTGTCCTGTGTGGTGGAGATGAGATTTGATAAAGTAAGTGGAAATCCAGTAAAAGTTTCATTTGGCTACTTTGCACTCTCGAGATAATCGTCACCATGTGCCAAATGCAATATAAAAGGAATCTGAACACATTCGCGCAAAAATAAAATGACCACAATTTTCTCCAAAACTATAACAGATGCAAACTTGTCCTGTGTGGTGGAGATGAGATTTGATAAAGTAAGTGGAAATTCAGTAAAAGTTTCATTTGGCTACTTTGCACTCTCGAGATAATCGTCACCATGTGCCAAATGCAATATAAAAGGAATCTGAACACATTCGCGCAAAAATGAAATGACCACAATTTTCTCCAAAACTATAACAGATGCAAACTTGTCCTGTGTGGTGGAGATGAGATTTGATAAAGTAAGTGGAAATCCAGTAAAAGTTTCATTTGGCTACTTTGCACTCTCGAGATAATCGTCACCATGTGCCAAATGCAATATAAAAGGAATCTGAACACATTCGCGCAAAAATGAAATGACCACAATTTTCTCCAAAACTATAACAGATGCAAACTTGTCCTGTGTGGTGGAGATGAGATTTGATAAAGTAAGTGGAAATCCAGTAAAGTTTCATTTGGCTACTTTGCACTCTCGAGATAATCGTCACCATGTGCCAAATGCAATATAAAAGGAATCTGAACACATTCGCGCAAAAATGAAATGACCACAATTTTCTTCAAAACTATAACAGATGCAAACTTGTCCTGTGTGGTGGAGATGAGATTTGATAAAGTAAGTGGAAATCCTGTAAAAGTTTCATTTGGCTACTTTGCACTCTCGAGATAATCGTCACCATGTGCCAAATGCAATATAAAAGGAATCTGAACACATTCGCGCAAAAATGAAATGACCACAATTTTCTCCAAAACTATAACAGATGCAAGCTTGTCCTGTGTGGTGGAGATGAGATTTGATAAAGTAAGTGGAAATCCCGTAAACGTTTCATTTGGCTACTTTGCACTCTCGAGATAATCGTCACCATGTGCCAAATGCAATATAAAAGGAATCTGAACACATTCGCGCAAAAATGAAATGACCACAATTTTCTCCAAAACTATAACAGATGCAAACTTGTCCTGTGTGGTGGAGATGAGATTTGATAAAGTAAGTGGAAATCCAGTAAAAGTTTCATTTGGATACTTTGCACTCTCGAGATAATCGTGACCATGTGCCAAATGCAATATAAAAGGAATCTGAACACATTCGCGCAAAAATGAAATGACCACAATTTTCTCCAAAACTATAACAGATGCAAACTTGTCCTGTGTGGTGGAGATGAGATTTGATAAAGTAAGTGGAAATCCAGTAAAAGTTTCATTTGGCTACTTTGCACTCTCGAGATAATCGGCACCATGTGCCAAATGCAATATAAAAGGAATCTGAACACATTCGCGCAAAAATGAAATGACCACAATTTTCTCCAAAACTATAACAGATGCAAACTTGTCCTGTGTGGTGGAGATGAGATTTGATAAAGTAAGTGGAAATCCTGTAAAAGTTTCATTTGGCTACTTTGCACTCTCGAGATAATCGTCACCATGTGCCAAATGCAATATAAAAGGAATCTGAACACATTCGCGCAAAAATGAAATGACCACAATTTTCTCCAAAACTATAACAGATGCAAACTTGTCCTGTGTGGTGGAGATGAGATTTGATAAAGTAAGTGGAAATCCAGTAAAAGTTTCATTTGGCTACTTTGCACTCTCGAGATAATCGTCACCATGTGCCAAATGCAATATAAAAGGAATCTGAACACATTCGCGCAAAAATGAAATGACCACAATTTTCTCCAAAACTATAACAGATGCAAACTTGTCCTGTGTGGTGGAGATGAGATTTGATAAAGTAAGTGGAAATCCAGTAAAAGTTTCATTTGGCTACTTTGCACTCTTGAGATAATCTTCACCATGTGCCAAATGCAATATAAAAGGAATCTGAACACATTCCCGCAAAAATGAAATGACCACAATTTTCTCCAAAACTATAACAGATGCAAGCTTGTCCTGTGTGGTGGAGATGAGATTTGATAAAGTAAGTGGAAATCCAGTAAAAGTTTCATTTGGCTACTTTGCACTCTCGAGAT
Organism: Anomaloglossus baeobatrachus; assembly: GCF_048569485.1. Lineage (NCBI taxonomy): Eukaryota > Metazoa > Chordata > Amphibia > Anura > Aromobatidae > Anomaloglossus > Anomaloglossus baeobatrachus. Next base: position 158,793 of record NW_027441816.1, on the reverse strand, counting down.
AATCGTCACCATGTGCCAAATGCAATATAAAAGGAATCTGAACACATTCCTGCAAAAATGAAATGACCACAATTTTCTCCAAAACTATAACAGATGCAAGCTTGTCCTGTGTGGTGGAGATGAGATTTGATAAAGTAAGTGGAAATCCAGTAAAAGTTTCATTTGGCTACTTTGCACTCTCGAGATAATCGTCACCATGTGCCAAATGCAATATAAAAGGAATCTGAACACATTCGCGCAAAAATAAAATGACCACAATTTTCTCCAAAACTATAACAGATGCAAACTTGTCCTGTGTGGTGGAGATGAGATTTGATAAAGTAAGTGGAAATTCAGTAAAAGTTTCATTTGGCTACTTTGCACTCTCGAGATAATCGTCACCATGTGCCAAATGCAATATAAAAGGAATCTGAACACATTCGCGCAAAAATGAAATGACCACAATTTTCTCCAAAACTATAACAGATGCAAACTTGTCCTGTGTGGTGGAGATGAGATTTGATAAAGTAAGTGGAAATCCAGTAAAAGTTTCATTTGGCTACTTTGCACTCTCGAGATAATCGTCACCATGTGCCAAATGCAATATAAAAGGAATCTGAACACATTCGCGCAAAAATGAAATGACCACAATTTTCTCCAAAACTATAACAGATGCAAACTTGTCCTGTGTGGTGGAGATGAGATTTGATAAAGTAAGTGGAAATCCAGTAAAGTTTCATTTGGCTACTTTGCACTCTCGAGATAATCGTCACCATGTGCCAAATGCAATATAAAAGGAATCTGAACACATTCGCGCAAAAATGAAATGACCACAATTTTCTTCAAAACTATAACAGATGCAAACTTGTCCTGTGTGGTGGAGATGAGATTTGATAAAGTAAGTGGAAATCCTGTAAAAGTTTCATTTGGCTACTTTGCACTCTCGAGATAATCGTCACCATGTGCCAAATGCAATATAAAAGGAATCTGAACACATTCGCGCAAAAATGAAATGACCACAATTTTCTCCAAAACTATAACAGATGCAAACTTGTCCTGTGTGGTGGAGATGAGATTTGATAAAGTAAGTGGAAATCCAGTAAAAGTTTCATTTGGCTACTTTGCACTCTCGAGATAATCGTCACCATGTGCCAAATGCAATATAAAAGGAATCTGAACACATTCGCGCAAAAATGAAATGACCACAATTTTCTCCAAAACTATAACAGATGCAAACTTGTCCTGTGTGGTGGAGATGAGATTTGATAAAGTAAGTGGAAATCCAGTAAAAGTTTCATTTGGCTACTTTGCACTCTCGAGATAATCGTCACCATGTGCCAAATGCAATATAAAAGGAATCTGAACACATTCGCGCAAAAATGAAATGACCACAATTTTCTCCAAAACTATAACAGATGCAAACTTGTCCTGTGTGGTGGAGATGAGATTTGATAAAGTAAGTGGAAATCCAGTAAAAGTTTCATTTGGCTACTTTGCACTCTCGAGATAATCGTCACCATGTGCCAAATGCAATATAAAAGGAATCTGAAAACATTCGCGCAAAAATGAAATGACCACAATTTTCTCCAAAACTATAACAGATGCAAACTTGTCCTGTGTGGTGGAGATGAGATTTGATAAAGTAAGTGGAAATCCAGTAAAAGTTTCATTTGGCTACTTTGCACTCTCGAGATAATCGTCACCATGTGCCAAATGCAATATAAAAGGAATCTGAACACATTCGCGCAAAAATGAAATGACCACAATTTTCTCCAAAACTATAACAGATGCAAACTTGTCCTGTGTGGTGGAGATGAGATTTGATAAAGTAAGTGGAAATCCAGTAAAAGTTTCATTTGGCTACTTTGCACTCTCGAGATAATCGTCACCATGTGCCAAATGCAATATAAAAGGAATCTGAACACATTCGCGCAAAAATGAAATGACCACAATTTTCTCCAAAACTATAACAGATGCAAACTTGTCCTGTGTGGTGGAGATGAGATTTGATAAAGTAAGTGGAAATTTAGTAAAAGTTTCATTTGGCTACTTTGCACTCTCGAGATAATCGTCACCATGTGCCATATGCAATATAAAAGGAATCTGAACACATTCGCGCAAAAATGAAATGACCACAATTTTCTCCAAAACTATAACAGATGCAAACTTGTCCTGTGTGGTGGAGGTGAGATTTGATAAAGTAAGTGGAAATCCAGTAAAAGTTTCATTTGGCTACTTTGCACTCTCGAGATAATCGTCACCATGTGCCAAATGCAATATAAAAGGAATCTGAACACATTCGCGCAAAAATGAAATGACCACAATTTTCTCCAAAACTATAACAGATGCAAACTTGTCCTGTGTGGTGGAGATGAGATTTGATAAAGTAAGTGGAAATCCAGTAAAAGTTTCATTTGGCTACTTTGCACTCTCGAGATAATCGTCACCATGTGCCAAATGCAATATAAAAGGAATCTGAACACATTCGCGCAAAAATGAAATGACCACAATTTTCTCCAAAACTATAACAGATGCAAACTTGTCCTGTGTGGTGGAGATGAGATTTGATAAAGTAAGTGGAAATCCAGTAAAAGTTTCATTTGGCTACTTTGCACTCTCGAGATAATCGTCACCATGTGCCAAATGCAATATAAAAGGAATCTGAACACATTCGCGCAAAAATGAAATGACCACAATTTTCTCCAAAACTATAACAGATGCAAACTTGTCCTGTGTGGTGGAGATGAGATTTGATAAAGTAAGTGGAAATCCAGTAAAAGTTTCATTTGGCTACTTTGCACTCTCGAGATAATCGTCACATGTGCCAAATGCAATATAAAAGGAATCTGAACACATTCGCGCAAAAATGAAATGACCACAATTTTCTCCAAAACTATAACAGATGCAAACTTGTCCTGTGTGGTGGAGATGAGATTTGATAAAGTAAGTGGAAATCCAGTAAAAGTTTCATTTGGCTACTTTGCACTCTCGAGATAATCGTCACCATGTGCCAAATGCAATATAAAAGGAATCTGAACACATTCGCGCAAAAATGAAATGACCACAATTTTCTCCAAAACTATAACAGATGCAAACTTGTCCTGTGTGGTGGAGATGAGATTTGATAAAGTAAGTGGAAATTTAGTAAAAGTTTCATTTGGCTACTTTGCACTCTCGAGATAATCGTCACCATGTGCCATATGCAATATAAAAGGAATCTGAACACATTCGCGCAAAAATGAAATGACCACAATTTTCTCCAAAACTATAACAGATGCAAACTTGTCCTGTGTGGTGGAGGTGAGATTTGATAAAGTAAGTGGAAATCCAGTAAAAGTTTCATTTGGCTACTTTGCACTCTCGAGATAATCGTCACCATGTGCCAAATGCAATATAAAAGGAATCTGAACACATTCGCGCAAAAATGAAATGACCACAATTTTCTCCAAAACTATAACAGATGCAAACTTGTCCTGTGTGGTGGAGATGAGATTTGATAAAGTAAGTGGAAATCCAGTAAAAGTTTCATTTGGCTACGTTGCACTCTCGAGATAATCGTCACCATGTGCCAAGTGCAATATAAAAGGAATCTGAACACATTCGCGCAAAAATGAAATGACCACAATTTTCTCCAAAACTATAACAGATGCAAACTTGTCCTGTGTGGTGGAGATGAGATTTGATAAAGTAAGTGGAAATCCCGTAAAAGTTTCATTTGGCTACTTTGCACTCTCGAGATAATCGTCACCATGTGCCAAATGCAATATAAAAGGAATCTGAACACATTCGCGCAAAAATGAAATGACCACAATTTTCTCCAAAACTATAACAGATGCAAACTTGTCCTGTGTGGTGGAGATGAGATTTGATAAAGTAAGTGGAAATCCAGTAAAAGTTTCATTTGGCTACTTTGCACTCTCGAGATAATCGTCACCATGTGCCAAATGCAATATAAAAGGAATCTGAACACATTCCCGCAAAAATGAAATGACCACAATTTTCTCCAAAACTATAACAGATGCAAGCTTGTCCTGTGTGGTGGAGATGAGATTTGATAAAGTAAGTGGAAATCCTGTAAAAGTTTCATTTGGCTACTTTGCACTCTCGAGATAATCGTCACCATGTGCCAAATGCAATATAAAAGGAATCTGAACACATTCGCGCAAAAATGAAATGACCACAATTTTCTCCAAAACTATAACAGATGCAAACTTGTCCTGTGTGGTGGAGATGAGATTTGATAAAGTAAGTGGAAATCCAGTAAAAGTTTCATTTGGCTACTTTGCACTCTCGAGATAATCGTCACCATGTGCCAAATGCAATATAAAAGGAATCTGAACACATTCGCGCAAAAATGAAATGACCACAATTTTCTCCAAAACTATAACAGATGCAAACTTGTCCTGTGTGGTGGAGATGAGATTTGATAAAGTAAGTGGAAATCCAGTAAAAGTTTCATTTGGCTACTTTGCACTCTCGAGATAATCGTCACCATGTGCCAAATGCAATATAAAAGGAATCTGAACACATTCGCGCAAAAATGAAATGACCACAATTTTCTCCAAAACTATAACAGATGCAAACTTGTCCTGTGTGGTGGAGATGAGATTTGATAAAGTAAGTGGAAATCCAGTAAAAGTTTCATTTGGCTACTTTGCACTCTCGAGATAATCGTCACCATGTGCCAAATGCAATATAAAAGGAATCTGAACACATTCGCGCAAAAATGAAATGACCACAATTTTCTCCAAAACTATAACAGATGCAAACTTGTCCTGTGTGGTGGAGATGAGATTTGATAAAGTAAGTGGAAATCCAGTAAAAGTTTCATTTGGCTACTTTGCACTCTCGAGATAATCGTCACCATGTGCCAAATGCAATATAAAAGGAATCTGAACACATTCGCGCAAAAATGAAATGACCACAATTTTCTCCAAAACTATAACAGATGCAAACTTGTCCTGTGTGGTGGAGATGAGATTTGATAAAGTAAGTGGAAATCCAGTAAAAGTTTCATTTGGCTACTTTGCACTCTCGAGATAATCGTCACCATGTGCCAAATGCAATATAAAAGGAATCTGAACACATTCGCGCAAAAATGAAATGACCACAATTTTCTCCAAAACTATAACAGATGCAAACTTGTCCTGTGTGGTGGAGATGAGATTTGATAAAGTAAGTGGAAATTTAGTAAGTTTCATTTGGCTACTTTGCACTCTCGAGATAATCGTCACCATGTGCCATATGCAATATAAAAGGAATCTGAACACATTCGCGCAAAAATGAAATGACCACAATTTTCTCCAAAACTATAACAGATGCAAACTTGTCCTGTGTGGTGGAGGTGAGATTTGATAAAGTAAGTGGAAATCCAGTAAAAGTTTCATTTGGCTACTTTGCACTCTCGAGATAATCGTCACCATGTGCCAAATGCAATATAAAAGGAATCTGAACACATTCGCGCAAAAATGAAATGACCACAATTTTCTCCAAAACTATAACAGATGCAAACTTGTCCTGTGTGGTGGAGATGAGATTTGATAAAGTAAGTGGAAATCCAGTAAAAGTTTCATTTGGCTACTTTGCACTCTCGAGATAATCGTCACCATGTGCCAAATGCAATATAAAAGGAATCTGAACACATTCGCGCAAAAATGAAATGACCACAATTTTCTCCAAAACTATAACAGATGCAAACTTGTCCTGTGTGGTGGAGATGAGATTTGATAAAGTAAGTGGAAATCCAGTAAAAGTTTCATTTGGCTACTTTGCACTCTCGAGATAATCGTCACCATGTGCCAAATGCAATATAAAAGGAATCTGAACACATTCGCGCAAAAATGAAATGACCACAATTTTCTCCAAAACTATAACAGATGCAAACTTGTCCTGTGTGGTGGAGATGAGATTTGATAAAGTAAGTGGAAATCCAGTAAAAGTTTCATTTGGCTACTTTGCACTCTCGAGATAATCGTCACCATGTGCCAAATGCAATATAAAAGGAATCTGAACACATTCGCGCAAAAATGAAATGACCACAATTTTCTCCAAAACTATAACAGATGCAAACTTGTCCTGTGTGGTGGAGATGAGATTTGATAAAGTAAGTGGAAATCCAGTAAAAGTTTCATTTGGCTACTTTGCACTCTCGAGATAATCGTCACCATGTGCCAAATGCAATATAAAAGGAATCTGAACACATTCGCGCAAAAATGAAATGACCACAATTTTCTCCAAAACTATAACAGATGCAAACTTGTCCTGTGTGGTGGAGATGAGATTTGATAAAGTAAGTGGAAATCCAGTAAAAGTTTCATTTGGCTACTTTGCACTCTCGAGATAATCGTCACCATGTGCCAAATTCAATATAAAAGGAATCTGAACACATTCGCGCAAAAATGAAATGACCACAATTTTCTCCAAAACTATAACAGATGCAAACTTGTCCTGTGTGGTGGAGATGAGATTTGATAAAGTAAGTGGAAATTTAGTAAAAGTTTCATTTGGCCACTTTGCACTCTCGAGATAATCGTCACCATGTGCCATATGCAATATAAAAGGAATCTGAACACATTCGCGCAAAAATGAAATGACCACAATTTTCTCCAAAACTATAACAGATGCAAACTTGTCCTGTGTGGTGGAGGTGAGATTTGATAAAGTAAGTGGAAATCCAGTAAAAGTTTCATTTGGCTACTTTGCACTCTCGAGATAATCGTCACCATGTGCCAAATGCAATATAAAAGGAATCTGAACACATTCGCGCAAAAATAAAATGACCACAATTTTCTCCAAAACTATAACAGATGCAAACTTGTCCTGTGTGGTGGAGATGAGATTTGATAAAGTAAGTGGAAATCCAGTAAAAGTTTCATTTGGCTACGTTGCACTCTCGAGATAATCGTCACCATGTGCCAAGTGCAATATAAAAGGAATCTGAACACATTCGCGCAAAAATGAAATGACCACAATTTTCTCCAAAACTATAACAGATGCAAACTTGTCCTGTGTGGTGGAGATGAGATTTGATAAAGTAAGTGGAAATCCCGTAAAAGTTTCATTTGGCTACTTTGCACTCTCGAGATAATCGTCACCATGTGCCAAATGCAATATAAAAGGAATCTGAACACATTCGCGCAAAAATGAAATGACCACAATTTTCTCCAAAACTATAACAGATGCAAACTTGTCCTGTGTGGTGGAGATGAGATTTGATAAAGTAAGTGGAAATCCAGTAAAAGTTTCATTTGGCTACTTTGCACTCTCGAGATAATCGTCACCATGTGCCAAATGCAATATAAAAGGAATCTGAACACATTCCCGCAAAAATGAAATGACCACAATTTTCTCCAAAACTATAACAGATGCAAGCTTGTCCTGTGTGGTGGAGATGAGATTTGATAAAGTAAGTGGAAATCCAGTAAAAGTTTCATTTGGCTACTTTGCACTCTCGAGATAATCGTCACCATGTGCCAAATGCAATATAAAAGGAATCTGAACACATTCCCGCAAAAATGAAATGACCACAATTTTCTCCAAAACTATAACAGATGCAAGCTTGTCCTGTGTGGTGGAGATGAGATTTGATAAAGTAAGTGGAAATCCAGTAAAAGTTTCATTTGGCTACTTTGCACTCTCGAGATAATCGTCACCATGTGCCAAATGCAATATAAAAGGAATCTGAACACATTCGCGCAAAAATAAAATGACCACAATTTTCTCCAAAACTATAACAGATGCAAACTTGTCCTGTGTGGTGGAGATGAGATTTGATAAAGTAAGTGGAAATTCAGTAAAAGTTTCATTTGGCTACTTTGCACTCTCGAGATAATCGTCACCATGTGCCAAATGCAATATAAAAGGAATCTGAACACATTCCTGCAAAAATGAAATGACCACAATTTTCTCCAAAACTATAACAGATGCAAGCTTGTCCTGTGTGGTGGAGATGAGATTTGATAAAGTAAGTGGAAATCCAGTAAAAGTTTCATTTGGCTACTTTGCACTCTCGAGATAATCGTCACCATGTGCCAAATGCAATATAAAAGGAATCTGAACACATTCGCGCAAAAATAAAATGACCACAATTTTCTCCAAAACTATAACAGATGCAAACTTGTCCTGTGTGGTGGAGATGAGATTTGATAAAGTAAGTGGAAATTCAAGAAAAAGTTTCATTTGGCTACTTTGCACTCTCGAGATAATCGTCACCATGTGCCAAATGCAATATAAAAGGAATCTGAACACATTCGCGCAAAAATGAAATGACCACAATTTTCTCCAAAACTATAACAGAGGCAAACTTGTCCTGTGTGGTGGAGATGAGATTTGATAAAGTAAGTGGAAATCCAGTAAAAGTTTCATTTGGCTACTTTGCACTCTCGAGATAATCGTCACCATGTGCCAAATGCAATATAAAAGGAATCTGAACACATTCGCGCAAAAATGAAATGACCACAATTTTCTCCAAAACTATAACAGATGCAAACTTGTCCTGTGTGGTGGAGATGAGATTTGATAAAGTAAGTGGAAATCCAGTAAAGTTTCATTTGGCTACTTTGCACTCTCGAGATAATCGTCACCATGTGCCAAATGCAATATAAAAGGAATCTGAACACATTCGCGCAAAAATGAAATGACCACAATTTTCTTCAAAACTATAACAGATGCAAACTTGTCCTGTGTGGTGGAGATGAGATTTGATAAAGTAAGTGGAAATCCTGTAAAAGTTTCATTTGGCTACTTTGCACTCTCGAGATAATCGTCACCATGTGCCAAATGCAATATAAAAGGAATCTGAACACATTCGCGCAAAAATGAAATGACCACAATTTTCTCCAAAACTATAACAGATGCAAACTCGTCCTGTGTGGTGGAGATGAGATTTGATAAAGTAAGTGGAAATTTAGTAAAAGTTTCATTTGGCTACTTTGCACTCTCGAGATAATCGTCACCATGTGCCAAATTCAATATAATAGGAATCTGAACATATTCGCGCAAAAATGAAATGACCACAATTTTCTCCAAAACTATAACAGATGCAAACTTGTCCTGTGTGGTGGAGATGATATTTGATAAAGTAAGTGGAAATCCAGTAAAAGTTTCATTTGGCTACTTTGCACTCTCGAGATAATCGTCATCATGTGCCAAATGCAATATAAAAGGAATCTGAACACATTCGCGCAAAAATGAAATGACCACAATTTTCTTCAAAACTATAACAGATGCAAACTTGTCCTGTGTGGTGGAGATGAGATTTGATAAAGTAAGTGGAAATCCTGTAAAAGTTTCATTTGGCTACTTTGCACTCTCGAGATAATCGTCACCATGTGCCAAATGCAATATAAAAGGAATCTGAACACATTCGCGCAAAAATGAAATGACCACAATTTTCTCCAAAACTATAACAGATGCAAACTCGTCCTGTGTGGTGGAGATGAGATTTGATAAAGTAAGTGGAAATTTAGTAAAAGTTTCATTTGGCTACTTTGCACTCTCGAGATAATCGTCACCATGTGCCAAATTCAATATAATAGGAATCTGAACATATTCGCGCAAAAATGAAATGACCACAATTTTCTCCAAAACTATAACAGATGCAAACTTGTCCTGTGTGGTGGAGATGAGATTTGATAAAGTAAGTGGAAATCCTGTAAAAGTTTCATTTGGCTACTTTGCACTCTCGAGATAATCGTCACCATGTGCCAAATGCAATATAAAAGGAATCTGAACACATTCGCGCAAAAATGAAATGACCACAATTTTCTCCAAAACTATAACAGATGCAAACTTGTCCTGTGTGGTGGAGATGAGATTTGATAAAGTAAGTGGAAATCCAGTAAAAGTTTCATTTGGCTACTTTGCACTCTCGAGATAATCGTCACCATGTGCCAAATGCAATATAAAAGGAATCTGAACACATTCGCGCAAAAATGAAATGACCACAATTTTCTCCAAAACTATAACAGATGCAAACTTGTCCTGTGTGGTGGAGATGAGATTTGATAAAGTAAGTGGAAATTTAGTAAAAGTTTCATTTGGCTACTTTGCACTCTCGAGATAATCGTCACCATGTGCCATATGCAATATAAAAGGAATCTGAACACATTCGCGCAAAAATGAAATGACCACAATTTTCTCCAAAACTATAACAGATGCAAACTTGTCCTGTGTGGTGGAGGTGAGATTTGATAAAGTAAGTGGAAATCCAGTAAAAGTTTCATTTGGCTACTTTGCACTCTCGAGATAATCGTCACCATGTGCCAAATGCAATATAAAAGGAATCTGAACACATTCGCGCAAAAATGAAATGACCACAATTTTCTCCAAAACTATAACAGATGCAAACTTGTCCTGTGTGGTGGAGATGAGATTTGATAAAGTAAGTGGAAATCCAGTAAAAGTTTCATTTGGCTACTTTGCACTCTCGAGATAATCGTCACCATGTGCCAAATGCAATATAAAAGGAATCTGAACACATTCGCGCAAAAATGAAATGACCACAATTTTCTCCAAAACTATAACAGATGCAAACTTGTCCTGTGTGGTGGAGATGAGATTTGATAAAGTAAGTGGAAATCCAGTAAAAGTTTCATTTGGCTACTTTGCACTCTCGAGATAATCGTCACCATGTGCCAAATGCAATATAAAAGGAATCTGAACACATTCGCGCAAAAATGAAATGACCACAATTTTCTCCAAAACTATAACAGATGCAAACTTGTCCTGTGTGGTGGAGATGAGATTTGATAAAGTAAGTGGAAATTTAGTAAAAGTTTCATTTGGCTACTTTGCACTCTCGAGATAATCGTCACCATGTGCCATATGCAATATAAAAGGAATCTGAACACATTCGCGCAAAAATGAAATGACCACAATTTTCTCCAAAACTATAACAGATGCAAACTTGTCCTGTGTGGTGGAGGTGAGATTTGATAAAGTAAGTGGAAATCCAGTAAAAGTTTCATTTGGCTACTTTGCACTCTCGAGATAATCGTCACCATGTGCCAAATGCAATATAAAAGGAATCTGAACACATTCGCGCAAAAATGAAATGACCACAATTTTCTCCAAAACTATAACAGATGCAAACTTGTCCTGTGTGGTGGAGATGAGATTTGATAAAGTAAGTGGAAATCCAGTAAAAGTTTCATTTGGCTACTTTGCACTCTCGAGATAATCGTCACCATGTGCCAAATGCAATATAAAAGGAATCTGAACACATTCGCGCAAAAATGAAATGACCACAATTTTCTCCAAAACTATAACAGATGCAAACTTGTCCTGTGTGGTGGAGATGAGATTTGATAAAGTAAGTGGAAATCCAGTAAAAGTTTCATTTGGCTACTTTGCACTCTCGAGATAATCGTCACCATGTGCCAAATGCAATATAAAAGGAATCTGAACACATTCGCGCAAAAATGAAATGACCACAATTTTCTCCAAAACTATAACAGATGCAAACTTGTCCTGTGTGGTGGAGATGAGATTTGATAAAGTAAGTGGAAATCCAGTAAAAGTTTCATTTGGCTACTTTGCACTCTCGAGATAATCGTCACCATGTGCCAAATGCAATATAAAAGGAATCTGAACACATTCGCGCAAAAATGAAATGACCACAATTTTCTCCAAAACTATAACAGATGCAAACTTGTCCTGTGTGGTGGAGATGAGATTTGATAAAGTAAGTGGAAATCCAGTAAAAGTTTCATTTGGCTACTTTGCACTCTCGAGATAATCGTCACCATGTGCCAAATGCAATATAAAAGGAATCTGAACACATTCGCGCAAAAATGAAATGACCACAATTTTCTCCAAAACTATAACAGATGCAAACTTGTCCTGTGTGGTGGAGATGAGATTTGATAAAGTAAGTGGAAATTTAGTAAAAGTTTCATTTGGCTACTTTGCACTCTCGAGATAATCGTCACCATGTGCCATATGCAATATAAAAGGAATCTGAACACATTCGCGCAAAAATGAAATGACCACAATTTTCTCCAAAACTATAACAGATGCAAACTTGTCCTGTGTGGTGGAGGTGAGATTTGATAAAGTAAGTGGAAATCCAGTAAAAGTTTCATTTGGCTACTTTGCACTCTCGAGATAATCGTCACCATGTGCCAAATGCAATATAAAAGGAATCTGAACACATTCGCGCAAAAATGAAATGACCACAATTTTCTCCAAAACTATAACAGATGCAAACTTGTCCTGTGTGGTGGAGATGAGATTTGATAAAGTAAGTGGAAATCCAGTAAAAGTTTCATTTGGCTACGTTGCACTCTCGAGATAATCGTCACCATGTGCCAAGTGCAATATAAAAGGAATCTGAACACATTCGCGCAAAAATGAAATGACCACAATTTTCTCCAAAACTATAACAGATGCAAACTTGTCCTGTGTGGTGGAGATGAGATTTGATAAAGTAAGTGGAAATCCCGTAAAAGTTTCATTTGGCTACTTTGCACTCTCGAGATAATCGTCACCATGTGCCAAATGCAATATAAAAGGAATCTGAACACATTCGCGCAAAAATGAAATGACCACAATTTTCTCCAAAACTATAACAGATGCAAACTTGTCCTGTGTGGTGGAGATGAGATTTGATAAAGTAAGTGGAAATCCAGTAAAAGTTTCATTTGGCTACTTTGCACTCTCGAGATAATCGTCACCATGTGCCAAATGCAATATAAAAGGAATCTGAACACATTCCCGCAAAAATGAAATGACCACAATTTTCTCCAAAACTATAACAGATGCAAGCTTGTCCTGTGTGGTGGAGATGAGATTTGATAAAGTAAGTGGAAATCCAGTAAAAGTTTCATTTGGCTACTTTGCACTCTCGAGATAATCGTCACCATGTGCCAAATGCAATATAAAAGGAATCTGAACACATTCCCGCAAAAATGAAATGACCACAATTTTCTCCAAAACTATAACAGATGCAAGCTTGTCCTGTGTGGTTGAGATGAGATTTGATAAAGTAAGTGGAAATCCAGTAAAAGTTTCATTTGGCTACTTTGCACTCTCGAGATAATCGTCACCATGTGCCAAATGCAATATAAAAGGAATCTGAACACATTCGCGCAAAAATAAAATGACCACAATTTTCTCCAAAACTATAACAGATGCAAACTTGTCCTGTGTGGTGGAGATGAGATTTGATAAAGTAAGTGGAAATTCAGTAAAAGTTTCATTTGGCTACTTTGCACTCTCGAGATAATCGTCACCATGTGCCAAATGCAATATAAAAGGAATCTGAACACATTCGCGCAAAAATGAAATGACCACAATTTTCTCCAAAACTATAACAGATGCAAACTTGTCCTGTGTGGTGGAGATGAGATTTGATAAAGTAAGCGGAAATCCAGTAAAAGTTTCATTTGGCTAATTTGCACTCTCGAGATAATCGTCACCATGTGCCAAATGCAATATAAAAGGAATCTGAACACATTCGCGCAAAAATGAAATGACCACAATTTTCTCCAAAACTATAACAGATGCAAACTTGTCCTGTGTGGTGGAGATGAGATTTGATAAAGTAAGTGGAAATCCAGTAAAGTTTCATTTGGCTACTTTGCACTCTCGAGATAATCGTCATCATGTGCCAAATGCAATATAAAAGGAATCTGAACACATTCGCGCAAAAATGAAATGACCACAATTTTCTTCAAAACTATAACAGATGCAAACTTGTCCTGTGTGGTGGAGATGAGATTTGATAAAGTAAGTGGAAATCCTGTAAAAGTTTAATTTGGCTACTTTGCACTCTCGAGATAATCGTCACCATGTGCCAAATGCAATATAAAAGGAATCTGAACACATTCGCGCAAAAATGAAATGACCACAATTTTCTCCAAAACTATAACAGATGCAAACTTGTCCTGTGTGGTGGAGATGAGATTTGATAAAGTAAGTGGAAATCCAGTAAAAGTTTCATTTGGCTACTTTGCACTCTCGAGATAATCGTCACCATGTGCCAAATGCAATATAAAAGGAATCTGAACACATTCGCGCAAAAATGAAATGACCACAATTTTCTCCAAAACTATAACAGATGCAAACTTGTCCTGTGTGGTGGAGATGAGATTTGATAAAGTAAGTGGAAATCCAGTAAAAGTTTCATTTGGCTACTTTGCACTCTCGAGATAATCGTCACCATGTGCCAAATGCAATATAAAAGGAATCTGAACACATTCGCGCAAAAATGAAATGACCACAATTTTCTCCAAAACTATAACAGATGCAAACTTGTCCTGTGTGGTGGAGGTGAGATTTGATAAAGTAAGTGGAAATCCAGTAAAAGTTTCATTTGGCTACTTTGCACTCTCGAGATAATCGTCACCATGTGCCAAATGCAATATAAAAGGAATCTGAACACATTCGCGCAAAAATGAAATGACCACAATTTTCTCCAAAACTATAACAGATGCAAACTTGTCCTGTGTGGTGGAGATGAGATTTGATAAAGTAAGTGGAAATCCAGTAAAAGTTTCATTTGGCTACTTTGCACTCTCGAGATAATCGTCACCATGTGCCAAATGCAATATAAAAGGAATCTGAACACATTCGCGCAAAAATGAAATGACCACAATTTTCTCCAAAACTATAACAGATGCAAACTTGTCCTGTGTGGTGGAGATGAGATTTGATAAAGTAAGTGGAAATCCAGTAAAAGTTTCATTTGGCTACTTTGCACTCTCGAGATAATCGTCACCATGTGCCAAATGCAATATAAAAGGAATCTGAACACATTCGCGCAAAAATGAAATGACCACAATTTTCTCCAAAACTATAACAGATGCAAACTTGTCCTGTGTGGTGGAGATGAGATTTGATAAAGTAAGTGGAAATCCAGTAAAAGTTTCATTTGGCTACTTTGCACTCTCGAGATAATCGTCACCATGTGCCAAATGCAATATAAAAGGAATCTGAACACATTCGCGCAAAAATGAAATGACCACAATTTTCTCCAAAACTATAACATGCAAACTTGTCCTGTGTGGTGGAGATGAGATTTGATAAAGTAAGTGGAAATCCAGTAAAAGTTTCATTTGGCTACTTTGCACTCTCGAGATAATGGTCACCATGTGCCAAATGCAATATAAAAGGAATCTGAACACATTCGCGCAAAAATGAAATGAGCACAATTTTCTCCAAAACTATAACAGATGCAAACTTGTCCTGTGTGGTGGAGATGAGATTTGATAAAGTAAGTGGAAATTTAGTAAAAGTTTCATTTGGCTACTTTGCACTCTCGAGATAATCGTCACCATGTGCCATATGCAATATAAAAGGAATCTGAACACATTCGCGCAAAAATGAAATGACCACAATTTTCTCCAAAACTATAACAGATGCAAACTTGTCCTGTGTGGTGGAGGTGAGATTTGATAAAGTAAGTGGAAATCCAGTAAAAGTTTCATTTGGCTACTTTGCACTCTCGAGATAATCGTCACCATGTGCCAAATGCAATATAAAAGGAATCTGAACACATTCGCGCAAAAATGAAATGACCACAATTTTCTCCAAAACTATAACAGATGCAAACTTGTCCTGTGTGGTGGAGATGAGATTTGATAAAGTAAGTGGAAATCCAGTAAAAGTTTCATTTGGCTACGTTGCACTCTCGAGATAATCGTCACCATGTGCCAAGTGCAATATAAAAGGAATCTGAACACATTCGCGCAAAAATGAAATGACCACAATTTTCTCCAAAACTATAACAGATGCAAACTTGTCCTGTGTGGTGGAGATGAGATTTGATAAAGTGGAAATCCCGTAAAAGTTTCATTTGGCTACTTTGCACTCTCGAGATAATCGTCACCATGTGCCAAATGCAATATAAAAGGAATCTGAACATATTCGCGCAAAAATGAAATGACCACAATTTTCTCCAAAACTATAACAGATGCAAACTTGTCCTGTGTGGTGGAGATGAGATTTGATAAAGTAAGTGGAAATCCAGTAAAAGTTTCATTTGGCTACTTTGCACTCTCGAGATAATCGTCATCATGTGCCAAATGCAATATAAAAGGAATCTGAACACATTCGCGCAAAAATGAAATGACCACAATTTTCTTCAAAACTATAACAGATGCAAACTTGTCCTGTGTGGTGGAGATGAGATTTGATAAAGTAAGTGGAAATCCAGTAAAAGTTTCATTTGGCTACTTTGCACTCTCGAGATAATCGTCACCATGTGCCAAATTCAATATAATAGGAATCTGAACATATTCGCGCAAAAATGAAATGACCACAATTTTCTCCAAAACTATAACAGATGCAAACTTGTCCTGTGTGGTGGAGATGATATTTGATAAAGTAAGTGGAAATCCAGTAAAAGTTTCATTTGGCTACTTTGCACTCTCGAGATAATCGTCATCATGTGCCAAATGCAATATAAAAGGAATCTGAACACATTCGCGCAAAAATGAAATGACCACAATTTTCTTCAAAACTATAACAGATGCAAACTTGTCCTGTGTGGTGGAGATGAGATTTGATAAAGTAAGTGGAAATCCTGTAAAAGTTTAATTTGGCTACTTTGCACTCTCGAGATAATCGTCACCATGTGCCAAATGCAATATAAAAGGAATCTGAACACATTCGCGCAAAAATGAAATGACCACAATTTTCTCCAAAACTATAACAGATGCAAACTTGTCCTGTGTGGTGGAGATGAGATTTGATAAAGTAAGTGGAAATCCAGTAAAAGTTTCATTTGGCTACTTTGCACTCTCGAGATAATCGTCACCATGTGCCAAATGCAATATAAAAGGAATCTGAACACATTCGCGCAAAAATGAAATGACCACAATTTTCTCCAAAACTATAACAGATGCAAACTTGTCCTGTGTGGTGGAGATGAGATTTGATAAAGTAAGTGGAAATCCAGTAAAAGTTTCATTTGGCTACTTTGCACTCTCGAGATAATCGTCACCATGTGCCAAATGCAATATAAAAGGAATCTGAACACATTCGCGCAAAAATGAAATGACCACAATTTTCTCCAAAACTATAACAGATGCAAACTTGTCCTGTGTGGTGGAGATGAGATTTGATAAAGTGGAAATCCCGTAAAAGTTTCATTTGGCTACTTTGCACTCTCGAGATAATCGTCACCATGTGCCAAATGCAATATAAAAGGAATCTGAACATATTCGCGCAAAAATGAAATGACCACAATTTTCTCCAAAACTATAACAGATGCAAACTTGTCCTGTGTGGTGGAGATGAGATTTGATAAAGTAAGTGGAAATCCAGTAAAAGTTTCATTTGGCTACTTTGCACTCTCGAGATAATCGTCATCATGTGCCAAATGCAATATAAAAGGAATCTGAACACATTCGCGCAAAAATGAAATGACCACAATTTTCTTCAAAACTATAACAGATGCAAACTTGTCCTGTGTGGTGGAGATGAGATTTGATAAAGTAAGTGGAAATCCAGTAAAAGTTTCATTTGGCTACTTTGCACTCTCGAGATAATCGTCACCATGTGCCAAATTCAATATAATAGGAATCTGAACATATTCGCGCAAAAATGAAATGACCACAATTTTCTCCAAAACTATAACAGATGCAAACTTGTCCTGTGTGGTGGAGATGATATTTGATAAAGTAAGTGGAAATCCAGTAAAAGTTTCATTTGGCTACTTTGCACTCTCGAGATAATCGTCATCATGTGCCAAATGCAATATAAAAGGAATCTGAACACATTCGCGCAAAAATGAAATGACCACAATTTTCTTCAAAACTATAACAGATGCAAACTTGTCCTGTGTGGTGGAGATGAGATTTGATAAAGTAAGTGGAAATCCTGTAAAAGTTTAATTTGGCTACTTTGCACTCTCGAGATAATCGTCACCATGTGCCAAATGCAATATAAAAGGAATCTGAACACATTCGCGCAAAAATGAAATGACCACAATTTTCTCCAAAACTATAACAGATGCAAACTTGTCCTGTGTGGTGGAGATGAGATTTGATAAAGTAAGTGGAAATCCAGTAAAAGTTTCATTTGGCTACTTTGCACTCTCGAGATAATCGTCACCATGTGCCAAATGCAATATAAAAGGAATCTGAACACATTCGCGCAAAAATGAAATGACCACAATTTTCTCCAAAACTATAACAGATGCAAACTTGTCCTGTGTGGTGGAGATGAGATTTGATAAAGTAAGTGGAAATCCAGTAAAAGTTTCATTTGGCTACTTTGCACTCTCGAGATAATCGTCACCATGTGCCAAATGCAATATAAAAGGAATCTGAACACATTCGCGCAAAAATGAAATGACCACAATTTTCTCCAAAACTATAACAGATGCAAACTTGTCCTGTGTGGTGGAGATGAGATTTGATAAAGTAAGTGGAAATCCAGTAAAAGTTTCATTTGGCTACTTTGCACTCTCGAGATAATCGTCACCATGTGCCAAATGCAATATAAAAGGAATCTGAACACATTCGCGCAAAAATGAAATGACCACAATTTTCTCCAAAACTATAACAGATGCAAGCTTGTCCTGTGTGGTGGAGATGAGATTTGATAAAGTAAGTGGAAATCCAGTAAAAGTTTCATTTGGCTACTTTGCACTCTCGAGATAATCGTCACCATGTGCCAAATGCAATATAAAAGGAATCTGAACACATTCGCGCAAAAATAAAATGACCACAATTTTCTCCAAAACTATAACAGATGCAAACTTGTCCTGTGTGGTGGAGATGAGATTTGATAAAGTAAGTGGAAATTCAGTAAAAGTTTCATTTGGCTACTTTGCACTCTCGAGATAATCGTCACCATGTGCCAAATGCAATATAAAAGGAATCTGAACACATTCGCGCAAAAATGAAATGACCACAATTTTCTCCAAAACTATAACAGATGCAAACTTGTCCTGTGTGGTGGAGATGAGATTTGATAAAGTAAGTGGAAATCCAGTAAAAGTTTCATTTGGCTAATTTGCACTCTCGAGATAATCGTCACCATGTGCCAAATGCAATATAAAAGGAATCTGAACACATTCGCGCAAAAATGAAATGACCACAATTTTCTCCAAAACTATAACAGATGCAAACTTGTCCTGTGTGGTGGAGATGAGATTTGATAAAGTAAGTGGAAATCCAGTAAAGTTTCATTTGGCTACTTTGCACTCTCGAGATAATCGTCACCATGTGCCAAATGCAATATAAAAGGAATCTGAACACATTCGCGCAAAAATGAAATGACCACAATTTTCTCCAAAACTATAACAGATGCAAACTTGTCCTGTGTGGTGGAGATGAGATTTGATAAAGTAAGTGGAAATCCAGTAAAAGTTTCATTTGGCTACTTTGCACTCTCGAGATAATCGTCACCATGTGCCAAATGCAATATAAAAGGAATCTGAACACATTCGCGCAAAAATGAAATGACCACAATTTTCTCCAAAACTATAACAGATGCAAACTTGTCCTGTGTGGTGGAGATGAGATTTGATAAAGTAAGTGGAAATCCAGTAAAAGTTTCATTTGGCTACTTTGCACTCTCGAGATAATCGTCACCATGTGCCAAATGCAATATAAAAGGAATCTGAACACATTCGCGCAAAAATGAAATGACCACAATTTTCTCCAAAACTATAACAGATGCAAACTTGTCCTGTGTGGTGGAGATGAGATTTGATAAAGTAAGTGGAAATCCAGTAAAAGTTTCATTTGGCTACTTTGCACTCTCGAGATAATCGTCACCATGTGCCAAATGCAATATAAAAGGAATCTGAACACATTCGCGCAAACATGAAATGACCACAATTTTCTCCAAAACTATAACATGCAAACTTGTCCTGTGTGGTGGAGATGAGATTTGATAAAGTAAGTGGAAATCCAGTAAAAGTTTCATTTGGCTACTTTGCACTCTCGAGATAATCGTCACCATGTGCCAAATGCAATATAAAAGGAATCTGAACACATTCGCGCAAAAATGAAATGAGCACAATTTTCTCCAAAACTATAACAGATGCAAACTTGTCCTGTGTGGTGGAGATGAGATTTGATAAAGTAAGTGGAAATTTAGTAAAAGTTTCATTTGGCTACTTTGCACTCTCGAGATAATCGTCACCATGTGCCATATGCAATATAAAAGGAATCTGAACACATTCGCGCAAAAATGAAATGACCACAATTTTCTCCAAAACTATAACAGATGCAAACTTGTCCTGTGTGGTGGAGGTGAGATTTGATAAAGTAAGTGGAAATCCAGTAAAAGTTTCATTTGGCTACTTTGCACTCTCGAGATAATCGTCACCATGTGCCAAATGCAATATAAAAGGAATCTGAACACATTCGCGCAAAAATGAAATGACCACAATTTTCTCCAAAACTATAACAGATGCAAACTTGTCCTGTGTGGTGGAGATGAGATTTGATAAAGTAAGTGGAAATCCAGTAAAAGTTTCATTTGGCTACGTTGCACTCTCGAGATAATCGTCACCATGTGCCAAGTGCAATATAAAAGGAATCTGAACACATTCGCGCAAAAATGAAATGACCACAATTTTCTCCAAAACTATAACAGATGCAAACTTGTCCTGTGTGGTGGAGATGAGATTTGATAAAGTGGAAATCCCGTAAAAGTTTCATTTGGCTACTTTGCACTCTCGAGATAATCGTCACCATGTGCCAAATGCAATATAAAAGGAATCTGAACACATTCCCGCAAAAATGAAATGACCACAATTTTCTCCAAAACTATAACAGATGCAAGCTTTCCTGTGTGGTGGAGATGAGATTTGATAAAGTAAGTGGAAATCCAGTAAAAGTTTCATTTGGCTACTTTGCACTCTCGAGATAATCGTCACCATGTGCCAAATGCAATATAAAAGGAATCTGAACACATTCCCGCAAAAATGAAATGACCACAATTTTCTCCAAAACTATAACAGATGCAAGCTTGTCCTGTGTGGTGGAGATGAGATTTGATAAAGTAAGTGGAAATCCAGTAAAAGTTTCATTTGGCTACTTTGCACTCTCGAGATAATCGTCACCATTTGCCAAATGCAATATAAAAGGAATCTGAACACATTCGCGCAAAAATAAAATGACCACAATTTTCTCCAAAACTATAACAGATGCAAACTTGTCCTGTGTGGTGGAGATGAGATTTGATAAAGTAAGTGGAAATTCAGTAAAAGTTTCATTTGGCTACTTTGCACTCTCGAGATAATCGTCACCATGTGCCAAATGCAATATAAAAGGAATCTGAACACATTCGCGCAAAAATGAAATGACCACAATTTTCTCCAAAACTATAACAGATGCAAACTTGTCCTGTGTGGTGGAGATGAGATTTGATAAAGTAAGTGGAAATCCAGTAAAAGTTTCATTTGGCTAATTTGCACTCTCGAGATAATCGTCACCATGTGCCAAATGCAATATAAAAGGAATCTGAACACATTCGCGCAAAAATGAAATGACCACAATTTTCTCCAAAACTATAACAGATGCAAACTTGTCCTGTGTGGTGGAGATGAGATTTGATAAAGTAAGTGGAAATCCAGTAAAGTTTCATTTGGCTACTTTGCACTCTCGAGATAATCGTCACCATGTGCCAAATGCAATATAAAAGGAATCTGAACACATTCGCGCAAAAATGAAATGACCACAATTTTCTCCAAAACTATAACAGATGCAAACTTGTCCTGTGTGGTGGAGATGAGATTTGATAAAGTAAGTGGAAATTTAGTAAAAGTTTCATTTGGCTACTTTGCACTCTCGAGATAATCGTCACCATGTGCCATATGCAATATAAAAGGAATCTGAACACATTCGCGCAAAAATGAAATGACCACAATTTTCTCCAAAACTATAACAGATGCAAACTTGTCCTGTGTGGTGGAGGTGAGATTTGATAAAGTAAGTGGAAATCCAGTAAAAGTTTCATTTGTCTACTTTGCACTCTCGAGATAATCGTCACCATGTGCCAAATGCAATATAAAAGGAATCTGAACACATTCGCGCAAAAATGAAATGACCACAATTTTCTCCAAAACTATAACAGATGCAAACTTGTCCTGTGTGGTGGAGATGAGATTTGATAAAGTAAGTGGAAATCCAGTAAAAGTTTCATTTGGCTACTTTGCACTCTCGAGATAATCGTCACCATGTGCCAAATGCAATATAAAAGGAATCTGAACACATTCGCGCAAAAATGAAATGACCACAATTTTCTCCAAAACTATAACAGATGCAAACTTGTCCTGTGTGGTGGAGATGAGATTTGATAAAGTAAGTGGAAATCCAGTAAAAGTTTCATTTGGCTACTTTGCACTCTCGAGATAATCGTCACCATGTACCAAATGCAATATAAAAGGAATCTGAACACATTCGCGCAAAAATGAAATGACCACAATTTTCTCCAAAACTATAACAGATGCAAACTTGTCCTGTGTGGTGGAGATGAGATTTGATAAAGTAAGTGGAAATCCAGTAAAAGTTTCATTTGGCTACTTTGCACTCTCGAGATAATCGTCACCATGTGCCAAATGCAATATAAAAGGAATCTGAACACATTCGCGCAAAAATGAAATGACCACAATTTTCTCCAAAACTATAACAGATGCAAACTTGTCCTGTGTGGTGGAGATGAGATTTGATAAAGTAAGTGGAAATCCAGTAAAAGTTTCATTTGGCTACTTTGCACTCTCGAGATAATCGTCACCATGTGCCAAATGCAATATAAAAGGAATCTGAACACATTCGCGCAAAAATGAAATGACCACAATTTTCTCCAAAACTATAACAGATGCAAACTTGTCCTGTGTGGTGGAGATGAGATTTGATAAAGTAAGTGGAAATTTAGTAAAAGTTTCATTTGGCTACTTTGCACTCTCGAGATAATCGTCACCATGTGCCATATGCAATATAAAAGGAATCTGAACACATTCGCGCAAAAATGAAATGACCACAATTTTCTCCAAAACTATAACAGATGCAAACTTGTCCTGTGTGGTGGAGGTGAGATTTGATAAAGTAAGTGGAAATCCAGTAAAAGTTTCATTTGGCTACTTTGCACTCTCGAGATAATCGTCACCATGTGCCAAATGCAATATAAAAGGAATCTGAACACATTCGCGCAAAAATGAAATGACCACAATTTTCTCCAAAACTATAACAGATGCAAACTTGTCCTGTGTAGTGGAGATGAGATTTGATAAAGTAAGTGGAAATCCAGTAAAAGTTTCATTTGGCTACGTTGCACTCTCGAGATAATCGTCACCATGTGCCAAGTGCAATATAAAAGGAATCTGAACACATTCGCGCAAAAATGAAATGACCACAATTTTCTCCAAAACTATAACAGATGCAAACTTGTCCTGTGTGGTGGAGATGAGATTTGATAAAGTAAGTGGAAATCCCGTAAAAGTTTCATTTGGCTACTTTGCACTCTCGAGATAATCGTCACCATGTGCCAAATGCAATATAAAAGGAATCTGAACACATTCGCGCAAAAATGAAATGACCACAATTTTCTCCAAAACTATAACAGATGCAAACTTGTCCTGTGTGGTGGAGGTGAGATTTGATAAAGTAAGTGGAAATCCAGTAAAAGTTTCATTTGGCTACTTTGCACTCTCGAGATAATCGTCACCATGTGCCAAATGCAATATAAAAGGAATCTGAACACATTCGCGCAAAAATGAAATGACCACAATTTTCTCCAAAACTATAACAGATGCAAGCTTGTCCTGTGTGGTGGAGATGAGATTTGATAAAGTAAGTGGAAATCCCGTAAACGTTTCATTTGGCTACTTTGCACTCTCGAGATAATCGTCACCATGTGCCAAATGCAATATAAAAGGAATCTGAACACATTCGCGCAAAAATGAAATGACCACAATTTTCTCCAAAACTATAACAGATGCAAACTTGTCCTGTGTGGTGGAGATGAGATTTGATAAAGTAAGTGGAAATCCAGTAAAAGTTTCATTTGGATACTTTGCACTCTCGAGATAATCGTCACCATGTGCCAAATGCAATATAAAAGGAATCTGAACACATTCGCGCAAAAATGAAATGACCACAATTTTCTCCAAAACTATAACAGATGCAAACTTGTCCTGTGTGGTGGAGATGAGATTTGATAAAGTAAGTGGAAATCCAGTAAAAGTTTCATGTGGCTACTTTGCACTCTCGAGATAATCGTCACCATGTGCCAAATGCAATATAAAAGGAATCTGAACACATTCGCGCAAAAATGAAATGACCACAATTTTCTCCAAAACTATAACTGATGCAAACTTGTCCTGTGTGGTGGAGATGAGATTTGATAAAGTAAGTGGAAATCCAGTAAAAGTTTCATTTGGCTACTTTGCACTCTCGAGATAATCGTCACCATGTGCCAAATGCAATATAAAAGGAATCTGAACACATTCGCGCAAAAATGAAATGACCACAATTTTCTTCAAAACTATAACAGATGCAAACTTGTCCTGTGTGGTGGAGATGAGATTTGATAAAGTAAGTGGAAATCCAGTAAAAGTTTCATTTGGCTACTTTGCACTCTCGAGATAATCGGCACCATGTGCCAAATGCAATATAAAAGGAATCTGAACACATTCGCGCAAAAATGAAATGACCACAATTTTCTCCAAAACTATAACAGATGCAAACTTGTCCTGTGTGGTGGAGATGAGATTTGATAAAGTAAGTGGAAATCCTGTAAAAGTTTCATTTGGCTACTTTGCACTCTCGAGATAATCGTCACCATGTGCCAAATGCAATATAAAAGGAATCTGAACACATTCGCGCAAAAATGAAATGACCACAATTTTCTCCAAAACTATAACAGATGCAAACTTGTCCTGTGTGGTGGAGATGAGATTTGATAAAGTAAGTGGAAATCCAGTAAAAGTTTCATTTGGCTACTTTGCACTCTCGAGATAATCGTCACCATGTGCCAAATGCAATATAAAAGGAATCTGAACACATTCGCGCAAAAATGAAATGACCACAATTTTCTCCAAAACTATAACAGATGCAAACTTGTCCTGTGTGGTGGAGATGAGATTTGATAAAGTAAGTGGAAATCCAGTAAAAGTTTCATTTGGCTACTTTGCACTCTTGAGATAATCTTCACCATGTGCCAAATGCAATATAAAAGGAATCTGAACACATTCCCGCAAAAATGAAATGACCACAATTTTCTCCAAAACTATAACAGATGCAAGCTTGTCCTGTGTGGTGGAGATGAGATTTGATAAAGTAAGTGGAAATCCAGTAAAAGTTTCATTTGGCTACTTTGCACTCTCGAGATAATCGTCACCATGTGCCAAATGCAATATAAAAGGAATCTGAACACATTCCTGCAAAAATGAAATGACCACAATTTTCTCCAAAACTATAACAGATGCAAGCTTGTCCTGTGTGGTGGAGATGAGATTTGATAAAGTAAGTGGAAATCCAGTAAAAGTTTCATTTGGCTACTTTGCACTCTCGAGATAATCGTCACCATGTGCCAAATGCAATATAAAAGGAATCTGAACACATTCGCGCAAAAATAAAATGACCACAATTTTCTCCAAAACTATAACAGATGCAAACTTGTCCTGTGTGGTGGAGATGAGATTTGATAAAGTAAGTGGAAATTCAGTAAAAGTTTCATTTGGCTACTTTGCACTCTCGAGATAATCGTCACCATGTGCCAAATGCAATATAAAAGGAATCTGAACACATTCGCGCAAAAATGAAATGACCACAATTTTCTCCAAAACTATAACAGATGCAAACTTGTCCTGTGTGGTGGAGATGAGATTTGATAAAGTAAGTGGAAATCCAGTAAAAGTTTCATTTGGCTACTTTGCACTCTCGAGATAATCGTCACCATGTGCCAAATGCAATATAAAAGGAATCTGAACACATTCGCGCAAAAATGAAATGACCACAATTTTCTCCAAAACTATAACAGATGCAAACTTGTCCTGTGTGGTGGAGATGAGATTTGATAAAGTAAGTGGAAATCCAGTAAAGTTTCATTTGGCTACTTTGCACTCTCGAGATAATCGTCACCATGTGCCAAATGCAATATAAAAGGAATCTGAACACATTCGCGCAAAAATGAAATGACCACAATTTTCTTCAAAACTATAACAGATGCAAACTTGTCCTGTGTGGTGGAGATGAGATTTGATAAAGTAAGTGGAAATCCTGTAAAAGTTTCATTTGGCTACTTTGCACTCTCGAGATAATCGTCACCATGTGCCAAATGCAATATAAAAGGAATCTGAACACATTCGCGCAAAAATGAAATGACCACAATTTTCTCCAAAACTATAACAGATGCAAGCTTGTCCTGTGTGGTGGAGATGAGATTTGATAAAGTAAGTGGAAATCCCGTAAACGTTTCATTTGGCTACTTTGCACTCTCGAGATAATCGTCACCATGTGCCAAATGCAATATAAAAGGAATCTGAACACATTCGCGCAAAAATGAAATGACCACAATTTTCTCCAAAACTATAACAGATGCAAACTTGTCCTGTGTGGTGGAGATGAGATTTGATAAAGTAAGTGGAAATCCAGTAAAAGTTTCATTTGGATACTTTGCACTCTCGAGATAATCGTGACCATGTGCCAAATGCAATATAAAAGGAATCTGAACACATTCGCGCAAAAATGAAATGACCACAATTTTCTCCAAAACTATAACAGATGCAAACTTGTCCTGTGTGGTGGAGATGAGATTTGATAAAGTAAGTGGAAATCCAGTAAAAGTTTCATTTGGCTACTTTGCACTCTCGAGATAATCGGCACCATGTGCCAAATGCAATATAAAAGGAATCTGAACACATTCGCGCAAAAATGAAATGACCACAATTTTCTCCAAAACTATAACAGATGCAAACTTGTCCTGTGTGGTGGAGATGAGATTTGATAAAGTAAGTGGAAATCCTGTAAAAGTTTCATTTGGCTACTTTGCACTCTCGAGATAATCGTCACCATGTGCCAAATGCAATATAAAAGGAATCTGAACACATTCGCGCAAAAATGAAATGACCACAATTTTCTCCAAAACTATAACAGATGCAAACTTGTCCTGTGTGGTGGAGATGAGATTTGATAAAGTAAGTGGAAATCCAGTAAAAGTTTCATTTGGCTACTTTGCACTCTCGAGATAATCGTCACCATGTGCCAAATGCAATATAAAAGGAATCTGAACACATTCGCGCAAAAATGAAATGACCACAATTTTCTCCAAAACTATAACAGATGCAAACTTGTCCTGTGTGGTGGAGATGAGATTTGATAAAGTAAGTGGAAATCCAGTAAAAGTTTCATTTGGCTACTTTGCACTCTTGAGATAATCTTCACCATGTGCCAAATGCAATATAAAAGGAATCTGAACACATTCCCGCAAAAATGAAATGACCACAATTTTCTCCAAAACTATAACAGATGCAAGCTTGTCCTGTGTGGTGGAGATGAGATTTGATAAAGTAAGTGGAAATCCAGTAAAAGTTTCATTTGGCTACTTTGCACTCTCGAGATAATCGTCACCATGTGCCAAATGCAATATAAAAGGAATCTGAACACATTCCTGCAAAAATGAAATGACCACAATTTTCTCCAAAACTATAACAGATGCAAGCTTGTCCTGTGTGGTGGAGATGAGATTTGATAAAGTAAGTGGAAATCCAGTAAAAGTTTCATTTGGCTACTTTGCACTCTCGAGATAATCGTCACCATGTGCCAAATGCAATATAAAAGGAATCTGAACACATTCGCGCAAAAATAAAATGACCACAATTTTCTCCAAAACTATAACAGATGCAAACTTGTCCTGTGTGGTGGAGATGAGATTTGATAAAGTAAGTGGAAATTCAGTAAAAGTTTCATTTGGCTACTTTGCACTCTCGAGATAATCGTCACCATGTGCCAAATGCAATATAAAAGGAATCTGAACACATTCGCGCAAAAATGAAATGACCACAATTTTCTCCAAAACTATAACAGATGCAAACTTGTCCTGTGTGGTGGAGATGAGATTTGATAAAGTAAGTGGAAATCCAGTAAAAGTTTCATTTGGCTACTTTGCACTCTCGAGATAATCGTCACCATGTGCCAAATGCAATATAAAAGGAATCTGAACACATTCGCGCAAAAATGAAATGACCACAATTTTCTCCAAAACTATAACAGATGCAAACTTGTCCTGTGTGGTGGAGATGAGATTTGATAAAGTAAGTGGAAATCCAGTAAAGTTTCATTTGGCTACTTTGCACTCTCGAGATAATCGTCACCATGTGCCAAATGCAATATAAAAGGAATCTGAACACATTCGCGCAAAAATGAAATGACCACAATTTTCTTCAAAACTATAACAGATGCAAACTTGTCCTGTGTGGTGGAGATGAGATTTGATAAAGTAAGTGGAAATCCTGTAAAAGTTTCATTTGGCTACTTTGCACTCTCGAGATAATCGTCACCATGTGCCAAATGCAATATAAAAGGAATCTGAACACATTCGCGCAAAAATGAAATGACCACAATTTTCTCCAAAACTATAACAGATGCAAACTCGTCCTGTGTGGTGGAGATGAGATTTGATAAAGTAAGTGGAAATTTAGTAAAAGTTTCATTTGGCTACTTTGCACTCTCGAGATAATCGTCACCATGTGCCAAATTCAATATAATAGGAATCTGAACATATTCGCGCAAAAATGAAATGACCACAATTTTCTCCAAAACTATAACAGATGCAAACTTGTCCTGTGTGGTGGAGATGATATTTGATAAAGTAAGTGGAAATCCAGTAAAAGTTTCATTTGGCTACTTTGCACTCTCGAGATAATCGTCATCATGTGCCAAATGCAATATAAAAGGAATCTGAACACATTCGCGCAAAAATGAAATGACCACAATTTTCTTCAAAACTATAACAGATGCAAACTTGTCCTGTGTGGTGGAGATGAGATTTGATAAAGTAAGTGGAAATCCTGTAAAAGTTTCATTTGGCTACTTTGCACTCTCGAGATAATCGTCACCATGTGCCAAATGCAATATAAAAGGAATCTGAACACATTCGCGCAAAAATGAAATGACCACAATTTTCTCCAAAACTATAACAGATGCAAACTTGTCCTGTGTGGTGGAGATGAGATTTGATAAAGTAAGTGGAAATCCAGTAAAAGTTTCATTTGGCTACTTTGCACTCTCGAGATAATCGTCACCATGTGCCAAATGCAATATAAAAGGAATCTGAACACATTCGCGCAAAAATGAAATGACCACAATTTTCTCCAAAACTATAACAGATGCAAACTTGTCCTGTGTGGTGGAGATGAGATTTGATAAAGTAAGTGGAAATCCAGTAAAAGTTTCATTTGGCTACTTTGCACTCTCGAGATAATCGTCACCATGTGCCAAATGCAATATAAAAGGAATCTGAACACATTCGCGCAAAAATGAAATGACCACAATTTTCTCCAAAACTATAACAGATGCAAACTTGTCCTGTGTGGTGGAGATGAGATTTGATAAAGTAAGTGGAAATCCAGTAAAAGTTTCATTTGGCTACTTTGCACTCTCGAGATAATCGTCACCATGTGCCAAATGCAATATAAAAGGAATCTGAAAACATTCGCGCAAAAATGAAATGACCACAATTTTCTCCAAAACTATAACAGATGCAAACTTGTCCTGTGTGGTGGAGATGAGATTTGATAAAGTAAGTGGAAATCCAGTAAAAGTTTCATTTGGCTACTTTGCACTCTCGAGATAATCGTCACCATGTGCCAAATGCAATATAAAAGGAATCTGAACACATTCGCGCAAAAATGAAATGACCACAATTTTCTCCAAAACTATAACAGATGCAAACTTGTCCTGTGTGGTGGAGATGAGATTTGATAAAGTAAGTGGAAATCCAGTAAAAGTTTCATTTGGCTACTTTGCACTCTCGAGATAATCGTCACCATGTGCCAAATGCAATATAAAAGGAATCTGAACACATTCGCGCAAAAATGAAATGACCACAATTTTCTCCAAAACTATAACAGATGCAAACTTGTCCTGTGTGGTGGAGATGAGATTTGATAAAGTAAGTGGAAATTTAGTAAAAGTTTCATTTGGCTACTTTGCACTCTCGAGATAATCGTCACCATGTGCCATATGCAATATAAAAGGAATCTGAACACATTCGCGCAAAAATGAAATGACCACAATTTTCTCCAAAACTATAACAGATGCAAACTTGTCCTGTGTGGTGGAGGTGAGATTTGATAAAGTAAGTGGAAATCCAGTAAAAGTTTCATTTGGCTACTTTGCACTCTCGAGATAATCGTCACCATGTGCCAAATGCAATATAAAAGGAATCTGAACACATTCGCGCAAAAATGAAATGACCACAATTTTCTCCAAAACTATAACAGATGCAAACTTGTCCTGTGTGGTGGAGATGAGATTTGATAAAGTAAGTGGAAATCCAGTAAAAGTTTCATTTGGCTACTTTGCACTCTCGAGATAATCGTCACCATGTGCCAAATGCAATATAAAAGGAATCTGAACACATTCGCGCAAAAATGAAATGACCACAATTTTCTCCAAAACTATAACAGATGCAAACTTGTCCTGTGTGGTGGAGATGAGATTTGATAAAGTAAGTGGAAATCCAGTAAAAGTTTCATTTGGCTACTTTGCACTCTCGAGATAATCGTCACCATGTGCCAAATGCAATATAAAAGGAATCTGAACACATTCGCGCAAAAATGAAATGACCACAATTTTCTCCAAAACTATAACAGATGCAAACTTGTCCTGTGTGGTGGAGATGAGATTTGATAAAGTAAGTGGAAATCCAGTAAAAGTTTCATTTGGCTACTTTGCACTCTCGAGATAATCGTCACATGTGCCAAATGCAATATAAAAGGAATCTGAACACATTCGCGCAAAAATGAAATGACCACAATTTTCTCCAAAACTATAACAGATGCAAACTTGTCCTGTGTGGTGGAGATGAGATTTGATAAAGTAAGTGGAAATCCAGTAAAAGTTTCATTTGGCTACTTTGCACTCTCGAGATAATCGTCACCATGTGCCAAATGCAATATAAAAGGAATCTGAACACATTCGCGCAAAAATGAAATGACCACAATTTTCTCCAAAACTATAACAGATGCAAACTTGTCCTGTGTGGTGGAGATGAGATTTGATAAAGTAAGTGGAAATTTAGTAAAAGTTTCATTTGGCTACTTTGCACTCTCGAGATAATCGTCACCATGTGCCATATGCAATATAAAAGGAATCTGAACACATTCGCGCAAAAATGAAATGACCACAATTTTCTCCAAAACTATAACAGATGCAAACTTGTCCTGTGTGGTGGAGGTGAGATTTGATAAAGTAAGTGGAAATCCAGTAAAAGTTTCATTTGGCTACTTTGCACTCTCGAGATAATCGTCACCATGTGCCAAATGCAATATAAAAGGAATCTGAACACATTCGCGCAAAAATGAAATGACCACAATTTTCTCCAAAACTATAACAGATGCAAACTTGTCCTGTGTGGTGGAGATGAGATTTGATAAAGTAAGTGGAAATCCAGTAAAAGTTTCATTTGGCTACGTTGCACTCTCGAGATAATCGTCACCATGTGCCAAGTGCAATATAAAAGGAATCTGAACACATTCGCGCAAAAATGAAATGACCACAATTTTCTCCAAAACTATAACAGATGCAAACTTGTCCTGTGTGGTGGAGATGAGATTTGATAAAGTAAGTGGAAATCCCGTAAAAGTTTCATTTGGCTACTTTGCACTCTCGAGATAATCGTCACCATGTGCCAAATGCAATATAAAAGGAATCTGAACACATTCGCGCAAAAATGAAATGACCACAATTTTCTCCAAAACTATAACAGATGCAAACTTGTCCTGTGTGGTGGAGATGAGATTTGATAAAGTAAGTGGAAATCCAGTAAAAGTTTCATTTGGCTACTTTGCACTCTCGAGATAATCGTCACCATGTGCCAAATGCAATATAAAAGGAATCTGAACACATTCCCGCAAAAATGAAATGACCACAATTTTCTCCAAAACTATAACAGATGCAAGCTTGTCCTGTGTGGTGGAGATGAGATTTGATAAAGTAAGTGGAAATCCTGTAAAAGTTTCATTTGGCTACTTTGCACTCTCGAGATAATCGTCACCATGTGCCAAATGCAATATAAAAGGAATCTGAACACATTCGCGCAAAAATGAAATGACCACAATTTTCTCCAAAACTATAACAGATGCAAACTTGTCCTGTGTGGTGGAGATGAGATTTGATAAAGTAAGTGGAAATCCAGTAAAAGTTTCATTTGGCTACTTTGCACTCTCGAGATAATCGTCACCATGTGCCAAATGCAATATAAAAGGAATCTGAACACATTCGCGCAAAAATGAAATGACCACAATTTTCTCCAAAACTATAACAGATGCAAACTTGTCCTGTGTGGTGGAGATGAGATTTGATAAAGTAAGTGGAAATCCAGTAAAAGTTTCATTTGGCTACTTTGCACTCTCGAGATAATCGTCACCATGTGCCAAATGCAATATAAAAGGAATCTGAACACATTCGCGCAAAAATGAAATGACCACAATTTTCTCCAAAACTATAACAGATGCAAACTTGTCCTGTGTGGTGGAGATGAGATTTGATAAAGTAAGTGGAAATCCAGTAAAAGTTTCATTTGGCTACTTTGCACTCTCGAGATAATCGTCACCATGTGCCAAATGCAATATAAAAGGAATCTGAACACATTCGCGCAAAAATGAAATGACCACAATTTTCTCCAAAACTATAACAGATGCAAACTTGTCCTGTGTGGTGGAGATGAGATTTGATAAAGTAAGTGGAAATCCAGTAAAAGTTTCATTTGGCTACTTTGCACTCTCGAGATAATCGTCACCATGTGCCAAATGCAATATAAAAGGAATCTGAACACATTCGCGCAAAAATGAAATGACCACAATTTTCTCCAAAACTATAACAGATGCAAACTTGTCCTGTGTGGTGGAGATGAGATTTGATAAAGTAAGTGGAAATCCAGTAAAAGTTTCATTTGGCTACTTTGCACTCTCGAGATAATCGTCACCATGTGCCAAATGCAATATAAAAGGAATCTGAACACATTCGCGCAAAAATGAAATGACCACAATTTTCTCCAAAACTATAACAGATGCAAACTTGTCCTGTGTGGTGGAGATGAGATTTGATAAAGTAAGTGGAAATTTAGTAAGTTTCATTTGGCTACTTTGCACTCTCGAGATAATCGTCACCATGTGCCATATGCAATATAAAAGGAATCTGAACACATTCGCGCAAAAATGAAATGACCACAATTTTCTCCAAAACTATAACAGATGCAAACTTGTCCTGTGTGGTGGAGGTGAGATTTGATAAAGTAAGTGGAAATCCAGTAAAAGTTTCATTTGGCTACTTTGCACTCTCGAGATAATCGTCACCATGTGCCAAATGCAATATAAAAGGAATCTGAACACATTCGCGCAAAAATGAAATGACCACAATTTTCTCCAAAACTATAACAGATGCAAACTTGTCCTGTGTGGTGGAGATGAGATTTGATAAAGTAAGTGGAAATCCAGTAAAAGTTTCATTTGGCTACTTTGCACTCTCGAGATAATCGTCACCATGTGCCAAATGCAATATAAAAGGAATCT
Organism: Anomaloglossus baeobatrachus; assembly: GCF_048569485.1. Lineage (NCBI taxonomy): Eukaryota > Metazoa > Chordata > Amphibia > Anura > Aromobatidae > Anomaloglossus > Anomaloglossus baeobatrachus. The sequence goes on along the minus strand of NW_027441816.1, from coordinate 125,117 downwards.
GAACACATTCGCGCAAAAATGAAATGACCACAATTTTCTCCAAAACTATAACAGATGCAAACTTGTCCTGTGTGGTGGAGATGAGATTTGATAAAGTAAGTGGAAATCCAGTAAAAGTTTCATTTGGCTACTTTGCACTCTCGAGATAATCGTCACCATGTGCCAAATGCAATATAAAAGGAATCTGAACACATTCGCGCAAAAATGAAATGACCACAATTTTCTCCAAAACTATAACAGATGCAAACTTGTCCTGTGTGGTGGAGATGAGATTTGATAAAGTAAGTGGAAATCCAGTAAAAGTTTCATTTGGCTACTTTGCACTCTCGAGATAATCGTCACCATGTGCCAAATGCAATATAAAAGGAATCTGAACACATTCGCGCAAAAATGAAATGACCACAATTTTCTCCAAAACTATAACAGATGCAAACTTGTCCTGTGTGGTGGAGATGAGATTTGATAAAGTAAGTGGAAATCCAGTAAAAGTTTCATTTGGCTACTTTGCACTCTCGAGATAATCGTCACCATGTGCCAAATGCAATATAAAAGGAATCTGAACACATTCGCGCAAAAATGAAATGACCACAATTTTCTCCAAAACTATAACAGATGCAAACTTGTCCTGTGTGGTGGAGATGAGATTTGATAAAGTAAGTGGAAATCCAGTAAAAGTTTCATTTGGCTACTTTGCACTCTCGAGATAATCGTCACCATGTGCCAAATTCAATATAAAAGGAATCTGAACACATTCGCGCAAAAATGAAATGACCACAATTTTCTCCAAAACTATAACAGATGCAAACTTGTCCTGTGTGGTGGAGATGAGATTTGATAAAGTAAGTGGAAATTTAGTAAAAGTTTCATTTGGCCACTTTGCACTCTCGAGATAATCGTCACCATGTGCCATATGCAATATAAAAGGAATCTGAACACATTCGCGCAAAAATGAAATGACCACAATTTTCTCCAAAACTATAACAGATGCAAACTTGTCCTGTGTGGTGGAGGTGAGATTTGATAAAGTAAGTGGAAATCCAGTAAAAGTTTCATTTGGCTACTTTGCACTCTCGAGATAATCGTCACCATGTGCCAAATGCAATATAAAAGGAATCTGAACACATTCGCGCAAAAATAAAATGACCACAATTTTCTCCAAAACTATAACAGATGCAAACTTGTCCTGTGTGGTGGAGATGAGATTTGATAAAGTAAGTGGAAATCCAGTAAAAGTTTCATTTGGCTACGTTGCACTCTCGAGATAATCGTCACCATGTGCCAAGTGCAATATAAAAGGAATCTGAACACATTCGCGCAAAAATGAAATGACCACAATTTTCTCCAAAACTATAACAGATGCAAACTTGTCCTGTGTGGTGGAGATGAGATTTGATAAAGTAAGTGGAAATCCCGTAAAAGTTTCATTTGGCTACTTTGCACTCTCGAGATAATCGTCACCATGTGCCAAATGCAATATAAAAGGAATCTGAACACATTCGCGCAAAAATGAAATGACCACAATTTTCTCCAAAACTATAACAGATGCAAACTTGTCCTGTGTGGTGGAGATGAGATTTGATAAAGTAAGTGGAAATCCAGTAAAAGTTTCATTTGGCTACTTTGCACTCTCGAGATAATCGTCACCATGTGCCAAATGCAATATAAAAGGAATCTGAACACATTCCCGCAAAAATGAAATGACCACAATTTTCTCCAAAACTATAACAGATGCAAGCTTGTCCTGTGTGGTGGAGATGAGATTTGATAAAGTAAGTGGAAATCCAGTAAAAGTTTCATTTGGCTACTTTGCACTCTCGAGATAATCGTCACCATGTGCCAAATGCAATATAAAAGGAATCTGAACACATTCCCGCAAAAATGAAATGACCACAATTTTCTCCAAAACTATAACAGATGCAAGCTTGTCCTGTGTGGTGGAGATGAGATTTGATAAAGTAAGTGGAAATCCAGTAAAAGTTTCATTTGGCTACTTTGCACTCTCGAGATAATCGTCACCATGTGCCAAATGCAATATAAAAGGAATCTGAACACATTCGCGCAAAAATAAAATGACCACAATTTTCTCCAAAACTATAACAGATGCAAACTTGTCCTGTGTGGTGGAGATGAGATTTGATAAAGTAAGTGGAAATTCAGTAAAAGTTTCATTTGGCTACTTTGCACTCTCGAGATAATCGTCACCATGTGCCAAATGCAATATAAAAGGAATCTGAACACATTCCTGCAAAAATGAAATGACCACAATTTTCTCCAAAACTATAACAGATGCAAGCTTGTCCTGTGTGGTGGAGATGAGATTTGATAAAGTAAGTGGAAATCCAGTAAAAGTTTCATTTGGCTACTTTGCACTCTCGAGATAATCGTCACCATGTGCCAAATGCAATATAAAAGGAATCTGAACACATTCGCGCAAAAATAAAATGACCACAATTTTCTCCAAAACTATAACAGATGCAAACTTGTCCTGTGTGGTGGAGATGAGATTTGATAAAGTAAGTGGAAATTCAAGAAAAAGTTTCATTTGGCTACTTTGCACTCTCGAGATAATCGTCACCATGTGCCAAATGCAATATAAAAGGAATCTGAACACATTCGCGCAAAAATGAAATGACCACAATTTTCTCCAAAACTATAACAGAGGCAAACTTGTCCTGTGTGGTGGAGATGAGATTTGATAAAGTAAGTGGAAATCCAGTAAAAGTTTCATTTGGCTACTTTGCACTCTCGAGATAATCGTCACCATGTGCCAAATGCAATATAAAAGGAATCTGAACACATTCGCGCAAAAATGAAATGACCACAATTTTCTCCAAAACTATAACAGATGCAAACTTGTCCTGTGTGGTGGAGATGAGATTTGATAAAGTAAGTGGAAATCCAGTAAAGTTTCATTTGGCTACTTTGCACTCTCGAGATAATCGTCACCATGTGCCAAATGCAATATAAAAGGAATCTGAACACATTCGCGCAAAAATGAAATGACCACAATTTTCTTCAAAACTATAACAGATGCAAACTTGTCCTGTGTGGTGGAGATGAGATTTGATAAAGTAAGTGGAAATCCTGTAAAAGTTTCATTTGGCTACTTTGCACTCTCGAGATAATCGTCACCATGTGCCAAATGCAATATAAAAGGAATCTGAACACATTCGCGCAAAAATGAAATGACCACAATTTTCTCCAAAACTATAACAGATGCAAACTCGTCCTGTGTGGTGGAGATGAGATTTGATAAAGTAAGTGGAAATTTAGTAAAAGTTTCATTTGGCTACTTTGCACTCTCGAGATAATCGTCACCATGTGCCAAATTCAATATAATAGGAATCTGAACATATTCGCGCAAAAATGAAATGACCACAATTTTCTCCAAAACTATAACAGATGCAAACTTGTCCTGTGTGGTGGAGATGATATTTGATAAAGTAAGTGGAAATCCAGTAAAAGTTTCATTTGGCTACTTTGCACTCTCGAGATAATCGTCATCATGTGCCAAATGCAATATAAAAGGAATCTGAACACATTCGCGCAAAAATGAAATGACCACAATTTTCTTCAAAACTATAACAGATGCAAACTTGTCCTGTGTGGTGGAGATGAGATTTGATAAAGTAAGTGGAAATCCTGTAAAAGTTTCATTTGGCTACTTTGCACTCTCGAGATAATCGTCACCATGTGCCAAATGCAATATAAAAGGAATCTGAACACATTCGCGCAAAAATGAAATGACCACAATTTTCTCCAAAACTATAACAGATGCAAACTCGTCCTGTGTGGTGGAGATGAGATTTGATAAAGTAAGTGGAAATTTAGTAAAAGTTTCATTTGGCTACTTTGCACTCTCGAGATAATCGTCACCATGTGCCAAATTCAATATAATAGGAATCTGAACATATTCGCGCAAAAATGAAATGACCACAATTTTCTCCAAAACTATAACAGATGCAAACTTGTCCTGTGTGGTGGAGATGAGATTTGATAAAGTAAGTGGAAATCCTGTAAAAGTTTCATTTGGCTACTTTGCACTCTCGAGATAATCGTCACCATGTGCCAAATGCAATATAAAAGGAATCTGAACACATTCGCGCAAAAATGAAATGACCACAATTTTCTCCAAAACTATAACAGATGCAAACTTGTCCTGTGTGGTGGAGATGAGATTTGATAAAGTAAGTGGAAATCCAGTAAAAGTTTCATTTGGCTACTTTGCACTCTCGAGATAATCGTCACCATGTGCCAAATGCAATATAAAAGGAATCTGAACACATTCGCGCAAAAATGAAATGACCACAATTTTCTCCAAAACTATAACAGATGCAAACTTGTCCTGTGTGGTGGAGATGAGATTTGATAAAGTAAGTGGAAATTTAGTAAAAGTTTCATTTGGCTACTTTGCACTCTCGAGATAATCGTCACCATGTGCCATATGCAATATAAAAGGAATCTGAACACATTCGCGCAAAAATGAAATGACCACAATTTTCTCCAAAACTATAACAGATGCAAACTTGTCCTGTGTGGTGGAGGTGAGATTTGATAAAGTAAGTGGAAATCCAGTAAAAGTTTCATTTGGCTACTTTGCACTCTCGAGATAATCGTCACCATGTGCCAAATGCAATATAAAAGGAATCTGAACACATTCGCGCAAAAATGAAATGACCACAATTTTCTCCAAAACTATAACAGATGCAAACTTGTCCTGTGTGGTGGAGATGAGATTTGATAAAGTAAGTGGAAATCCAGTAAAAGTTTCATTTGGCTACTTTGCACTCTCGAGATAATCGTCACCATGTGCCAAATGCAATATAAAAGGAATCTGAACACATTCGCGCAAAAATGAAATGACCACAATTTTCTCCAAAACTATAACAGATGCAAACTTGTCCTGTGTGGTGGAGATGAGATTTGATAAAGTAAGTGGAAATCCAGTAAAAGTTTCATTTGGCTACTTTGCACTCTCGAGATAATCGTCACCATGTGCCAAATGCAATATAAAAGGAATCTGAACACATTCGCGCAAAAATGAAATGACCACAATTTTCTCCAAAACTATAACAGATGCAAACTTGTCCTGTGTGGTGGAGATGAGATTTGATAAAGTAAGTGGAAATTTAGTAAAAGTTTCATTTGGCTACTTTGCACTCTCGAGATAATCGTCACCATGTGCCATATGCAATATAAAAGGAATCTGAACACATTCGCGCAAAAATGAAATGACCACAATTTTCTCCAAAACTATAACAGATGCAAACTTGTCCTGTGTGGTGGAGGTGAGATTTGATAAAGTAAGTGGAAATCCAGTAAAAGTTTCATTTGGCTACTTTGCACTCTCGAGATAATCGTCACCATGTGCCAAATGCAATATAAAAGGAATCTGAACACATTCGCGCAAAAATGAAATGACCACAATTTTCTCCAAAACTATAACAGATGCAAACTTGTCCTGTGTGGTGGAGATGAGATTTGATAAAGTAAGTGGAAATCCAGTAAAAGTTTCATTTGGCTACTTTGCACTCTCGAGATAATCGTCACCATGTGCCAAATGCAATATAAAAGGAATCTGAACACATTCGCGCAAAAATGAAATGACCACAATTTTCTCCAAAACTATAACAGATGCAAACTTGTCCTGTGTGGTGGAGATGAGATTTGATAAAGTAAGTGGAAATCCAGTAAAAGTTTCATTTGGCTACTTTGCACTCTCGAGATAATCGTCACCATGTGCCAAATGCAATATAAAAGGAATCTGAACACATTCGCGCAAAAATGAAATGACCACAATTTTCTCCAAAACTATAACAGATGCAAACTTGTCCTGTGTGGTGGAGATGAGATTTGATAAAGTAAGTGGAAATCCAGTAAAAGTTTCATTTGGCTACTTTGCACTCTCGAGATAATCGTCACCATGTGCCAAATGCAATATAAAAGGAATCTGAACACATTCGCGCAAAAATGAAATGACCACAATTTTCTCCAAAACTATAACAGATGCAAACTTGTCCTGTGTGGTGGAGATGAGATTTGATAAAGTAAGTGGAAATCCAGTAAAAGTTTCATTTGGCTACTTTGCACTCTCGAGATAATCGTCACCATGTGCCAAATGCAATATAAAAGGAATCTGAACACATTCGCGCAAAAATGAAATGACCACAATTTTCTCCAAAACTATAACAGATGCAAACTTGTCCTGTGTGGTGGAGATGAGATTTGATAAAGTAAGTGGAAATTTAGTAAAAGTTTCATTTGGCTACTTTGCACTCTCGAGATAATCGTCACCATGTGCCATATGCAATATAAAAGGAATCTGAACACATTCGCGCAAAAATGAAATGACCACAATTTTCTCCAAAACTATAACAGATGCAAACTTGTCCTGTGTGGTGGAGGTGAGATTTGATAAAGTAAGTGGAAATCCAGTAAAAGTTTCATTTGGCTACTTTGCACTCTCGAGATAATCGTCACCATGTGCCAAATGCAATATAAAAGGAATCTGAACACATTCGCGCAAAAATGAAATGACCACAATTTTCTCCAAAACTATAACAGATGCAAACTTGTCCTGTGTGGTGGAGATGAGATTTGATAAAGTAAGTGGAAATCCAGTAAAAGTTTCATTTGGCTACGTTGCACTCTCGAGATAATCGTCACCATGTGCCAAGTGCAATATAAAAGGAATCTGAACACATTCGCGCAAAAATGAAATGACCACAATTTTCTCCAAAACTATAACAGATGCAAACTTGTCCTGTGTGGTGGAGATGAGATTTGATAAAGTAAGTGGAAATCCCGTAAAAGTTTCATTTGGCTACTTTGCACTCTCGAGATAATCGTCACCATGTGCCAAATGCAATATAAAAGGAATCTGAACACATTCGCGCAAAAATGAAATGACCACAATTTTCTCCAAAACTATAACAGATGCAAACTTGTCCTGTGTGGTGGAGATGAGATTTGATAAAGTAAGTGGAAATCCAGTAAAAGTTTCATTTGGCTACTTTGCACTCTCGAGATAATCGTCACCATGTGCCAAATGCAATATAAAAGGAATCTGAACACATTCCCGCAAAAATGAAATGACCACAATTTTCTCCAAAACTATAACAGATGCAAGCTTGTCCTGTGTGGTGGAGATGAGATTTGATAAAGTAAGTGGAAATCCAGTAAAAGTTTCATTTGGCTACTTTGCACTCTCGAGATAATCGTCACCATGTGCCAAATGCAATATAAAAGGAATCTGAACACATTCCCGCAAAAATGAAATGACCACAATTTTCTCCAAAACTATAACAGATGCAAGCTTGTCCTGTGTGGTTGAGATGAGATTTGATAAAGTAAGTGGAAATCCAGTAAAAGTTTCATTTGGCTACTTTGCACTCTCGAGATAATCGTCACCATGTGCCAAATGCAATATAAAAGGAATCTGAACACATTCGCGCAAAAATAAAATGACCACAATTTTCTCCAAAACTATAACAGATGCAAACTTGTCCTGTGTGGTGGAGATGAGATTTGATAAAGTAAGTGGAAATTCAGTAAAAGTTTCATTTGGCTACTTTGCACTCTCGAGATAATCGTCACCATGTGCCAAATGCAATATAAAAGGAATCTGAACACATTCGCGCAAAAATGAAATGACCACAATTTTCTCCAAAACTATAACAGATGCAAACTTGTCCTGTGTGGTGGAGATGAGATTTGATAAAGTAAGCGGAAATCCAGTAAAAGTTTCATTTGGCTAATTTGCACTCTCGAGATAATCGTCACCATGTGCCAAATGCAATATAAAAGGAATCTGAACACATTCGCGCAAAAATGAAATGACCACAATTTTCTCCAAAACTATAACAGATGCAAACTTGTCCTGTGTGGTGGAGATGAGATTTGATAAAGTAAGTGGAAATCCAGTAAAGTTTCATTTGGCTACTTTGCACTCTCGAGATAATCGTCATCATGTGCCAAATGCAATATAAAAGGAATCTGAACACATTCGCGCAAAAATGAAATGACCACAATTTTCTTCAAAACTATAACAGATGCAAACTTGTCCTGTGTGGTGGAGATGAGATTTGATAAAGTAAGTGGAAATCCTGTAAAAGTTTAATTTGGCTACTTTGCACTCTCGAGATAATCGTCACCATGTGCCAAATGCAATATAAAAGGAATCTGAACACATTCGCGCAAAAATGAAATGACCACAATTTTCTCCAAAACTATAACAGATGCAAACTTGTCCTGTGTGGTGGAGATGAGATTTGATAAAGTAAGTGGAAATCCAGTAAAAGTTTCATTTGGCTACTTTGCACTCTCGAGATAATCGTCACCATGTGCCAAATGCAATATAAAAGGAATCTGAACACATTCGCGCAAAAATGAAATGACCACAATTTTCTCCAAAACTATAACAGATGCAAACTTGTCCTGTGTGGTGGAGATGAGATTTGATAAAGTAAGTGGAAATCCAGTAAAAGTTTCATTTGGCTACTTTGCACTCTCGAGATAATCGTCACCATGTGCCAAATGCAATATAAAAGGAATCTGAACACATTCGCGCAAAAATGAAATGACCACAATTTTCTCCAAAACTATAACAGATGCAAACTTGTCCTGTGTGGTGGAGGTGAGATTTGATAAAGTAAGTGGAAATCCAGTAAAAGTTTCATTTGGCTACTTTGCACTCTCGAGATAATCGTCACCATGTGCCAAATGCAATATAAAAGGAATCTGAACACATTCGCGCAAAAATGAAATGACCACAATTTTCTCCAAAACTATAACAGATGCAAACTTGTCCTGTGTGGTGGAGATGAGATTTGATAAAGTAAGTGGAAATCCAGTAAAAGTTTCATTTGGCTACTTTGCACTCTCGAGATAATCGTCACCATGTGCCAAATGCAATATAAAAGGAATCTGAACACATTCGCGCAAAAATGAAATGACCACAATTTTCTCCAAAACTATAACAGATGCAAACTTGTCCTGTGTGGTGGAGATGAGATTTGATAAAGTAAGTGGAAATCCAGTAAAAGTTTCATTTGGCTACTTTGCACTCTCGAGATAATCGTCACCATGTGCCAAATGCAATATAAAAGGAATCTGAACACATTCGCGCAAAAATGAAATGACCACAATTTTCTCCAAAACTATAACAGATGCAAACTTGTCCTGTGTGGTGGAGATGAGATTTGATAAAGTAAGTGGAAATCCAGTAAAAGTTTCATTTGGCTACTTTGCACTCTCGAGATAATCGTCACCATGTGCCAAATGCAATATAAAAGGAATCTGAACACATTCGCGCAAAAATGAAATGACCACAATTTTCTCCAAAACTATAACATGCAAACTTGTCCTGTGTGGTGGAGATGAGATTTGATAAAGTAAGTGGAAATCCAGTAAAAGTTTCATTTGGCTACTTTGCACTCTCGAGATAATGGTCACCATGTGCCAAATGCAATATAAAAGGAATCTGAACACATTCGCGCAAAAATGAAATGAGCACAATTTTCTCCAAAACTATAACAGATGCAAACTTGTCCTGTGTGGTGGAGATGAGATTTGATAAAGTAAGTGGAAATTTAGTAAAAGTTTCATTTGGCTACTTTGCACTCTCGAGATAATCGTCACCATGTGCCATATGCAATATAAAAGGAATCTGAACACATTCGCGCAAAAATGAAATGACCACAATTTTCTCCAAAACTATAACAGATGCAAACTTGTCCTGTGTGGTGGAGGTGAGATTTGATAAAGTAAGTGGAAATCCAGTAAAAGTTTCATTTGGCTACTTTGCACTCTCGAGATAATCGTCACCATGTGCCAAATGCAATATAAAAGGAATCTGAACACATTCGCGCAAAAATGAAATGACCACAATTTTCTCCAAAACTATAACAGATGCAAACTTGTCCTGTGTGGTGGAGATGAGATTTGATAAAGTAAGTGGAAATCCAGTAAAAGTTTCATTTGGCTACGTTGCACTCTCGAGATAATCGTCACCATGTGCCAAGTGCAATATAAAAGGAATCTGAACACATTCGCGCAAAAATGAAATGACCACAATTTTCTCCAAAACTATAACAGATGCAAACTTGTCCTGTGTGGTGGAGATGAGATTTGATAAAGTGGAAATCCCGTAAAAGTTTCATTTGGCTACTTTGCACTCTCGAGATAATCGTCACCATGTGCCAAATGCAATATAAAAGGAATCTGAACATATTCGCGCAAAAATGAAATGACCACAATTTTCTCCAAAACTATAACAGATGCAAACTTGTCCTGTGTGGTGGAGATGAGATTTGATAAAGTAAGTGGAAATCCAGTAAAAGTTTCATTTGGCTACTTTGCACTCTCGAGATAATCGTCATCATGTGCCAAATGCAATATAAAAGGAATCTGAACACATTCGCGCAAAAATGAAATGACCACAATTTTCTTCAAAACTATAACAGATGCAAACTTGTCCTGTGTGGTGGAGATGAGATTTGATAAAGTAAGTGGAAATCCAGTAAAAGTTTCATTTGGCTACTTTGCACTCTCGAGATAATCGTCACCATGTGCCAAATTCAATATAATAGGAATCTGAACATATTCGCGCAAAAATGAAATGACCACAATTTTCTCCAAAACTATAACAGATGCAAACTTGTCCTGTGTGGTGGAGATGATATTTGATAAAGTAAGTGGAAATCCAGTAAAAGTTTCATTTGGCTACTTTGCACTCTCGAGATAATCGTCATCATGTGCCAAATGCAATATAAAAGGAATCTGAACACATTCGCGCAAAAATGAAATGACCACAATTTTCTTCAAAACTATAACAGATGCAAACTTGTCCTGTGTGGTGGAGATGAGATTTGATAAAGTAAGTGGAAATCCTGTAAAAGTTTAATTTGGCTACTTTGCACTCTCGAGATAATCGTCACCATGTGCCAAATGCAATATAAAAGGAATCTGAACACATTCGCGCAAAAATGAAATGACCACAATTTTCTCCAAAACTATAACAGATGCAAACTTGTCCTGTGTGGTGGAGATGAGATTTGATAAAGTAAGTGGAAATCCAGTAAAAGTTTCATTTGGCTACTTTGCACTCTCGAGATAATCGTCACCATGTGCCAAATGCAATATAAAAGGAATCTGAACACATTCGCGCAAAAATGAAATGACCACAATTTTCTCCAAAACTATAACAGATGCAAACTTGTCCTGTGTGGTGGAGATGAGATTTGATAAAGTAAGTGGAAATCCAGTAAAAGTTTCATTTGGCTACTTTGCACTCTCGAGATAATCGTCACCATGTGCCAAATGCAATATAAAAGGAATCTGAACACATTCGCGCAAAAATGAAATGACCACAATTTTCTCCAAAACTATAACAGATGCAAACTTGTCCTGTGTGGTGGAGATGAGATTTGATAAAGTAAGTGGAAATCCAGTAAAAGTTTCATTTGGCTACTTTGCACTCTCGAGATAATCGTCACCATGTGCCAAATGCAATATAAAAGGAATCTGAACACATTCGCGCAAAAATGAAATGACCACAATTTTCTCCAAAACTATAACAGATGCAAGCTTGTCCTGTGTGGTGGAGATGAGATTTGATAAAGTAAGTGGAAATCCAGTAAAAGTTTCATTTGGCTACTTTGCACTCTCGAGATAATCGTCACCATGTGCCAAATGCAATATAAAAGGAATCTGAACACATTCGCGCAAAAATAAAATGACCACAATTTTCTCCAAAACTATAACAGATGCAAACTTGTCCTGTGTGGTGGAGATGAGATTTGATAAAGTAAGTGGAAATTCAGTAAAAGTTTCATTTGGCTACTTTGCACTCTCGAGATAATCGTCACCATGTGCCAAATGCAATATAAAAGGAATCTGAACACATTCGCGCAAAAATGAAATGACCACAATTTTCTCCAAAACTATAACAGATGCAAACTTGTCCTGTGTGGTGGAGATGAGATTTGATAAAGTAAGTGGAAATCCAGTAAAAGTTTCATTTGGCTAATTTGCACTCTCGAGATAATCGTCACCATGTGCCAAATGCAATATAAAAGGAATCTGAACACATTCGCGCAAAAATGAAATGACCACAATTTTCTCCAAAACTATAACAGATGCAAACTTGTCCTGTGTGGTGGAGATGAGATTTGATAAAGTAAGTGGAAATCCAGTAAAGTTTCATTTGGCTACTTTGCACTCTCGAGATAATCGTCACCATGTGCCAAATGCAATATAAAAGGAATCTGAACACATTCGCGCAAAAATGAAATGACCACAATTTTCTCCAAAACTATAACAGATGCAAACTTGTCCTGTGTGGTGGAGATGAGATTTGATAAAGTAAGTGGAAATCCAGTAAAAGTTTCATTTGGCTACTTTGCACTCTCGAGATAATCGTCACCATGTGCCAAATGCAATATAAAAGGAATCTGAACACATTCGCGCAAAAATGAAATGACCACAATTTTCTCCAAAACTATAACAGATGCAAACTTGTCCTGTGTGGTGGAGATGAGATTTGATAAAGTAAGTGGAAATCCAGTAAAAGTTTCATTTGGCTACTTTGCACTCTCGAGATAATCGTCACCATGTGCCAAATGCAATATAAAAGGAATCTGAACACATTCGCGCAAAAATGAAATGACCACAATTTTCTCCAAAACTATAACAGATGCAAACTTGTCCTGTGTGGTGGAGATGAGATTTGATAAAGTAAGTGGAAATCCAGTAAAAGTTTCATTTGGCTACTTTGCACTCTCGAGATAATCGTCACCATGTGCCAAATGCAATATAAAAGGAATCTGAACACATTCGCGCAAAAATGAAATGACCACAATTTTCTCCAAAACTATAACATGCAAACTTGTCCTGTGTGGTGGAGATGAGATTTGATAAAGTAAGTGGAAATCCAGTAAAAGTTTCATTTGGCTACTTTGCACTCTCGAGATAATCGTCACCATGTGCCAAATGCAATATAAAAGGAATCTGAACACATTCGCGCAAAAATGAAATGAGCACAATTTTCTCCAAAACTATAACAGATGCAAACTTGTCCTGTGTGGTGGAGATGAGATTTGATAAAGTAAGTGGAAATTTAGTAAAAGTTTCATTTGGCTACTTTGCACTCTCGAGATAATCGTCACCATGTGCCATATGCAATATAAAAGGAATCTGAACACATTCGCGCAAAAATGAAATGACCACAATTTTCTCCAAAACTATAACAGATGCAAACTTGTCCTGTGTGGTGGAGGTGAGATTTGATAAAGTAAGTGGAAATCCAGTAAAAGTTTCATTTGGCTACTTTGCACTCTCGAGATAATCGTCACCATGTGCCAAATGCAATATAAAAGGAATCTGAACACATTCGCGCAAAAATGAAATGACCACAATTTTCTCCAAAACTATAACAGATGCAAACTTGTCCTGTGTGGTGGAGATGAGATTTGATAAAGTAAGTGGAAATCCAGTAAAAGTTTCATTTGGCTACGTTGCACTCTCGAGATAATCGTCACCATGTGCCAAGTGCAATATAAAAGGAATCTGAACACATTCGCGCAAAAATGAAATGACCACAATTTTCTCCAAAACTATAACAGATGCAAACTTGTCCTGTGTGGTGGAGATGAGATTTGATAAAGTGGAAATCCCGTAAAAGTTTCATTTGGCTACTTTGCACTCTCGAGATAATCGTCACCATGTGCCAAATGCAATATAAAAGGAATCTGAACACATTCCCGCAAAAATGAAATGACCACAATTTTCTCCAAAACTATAACAGATGCAAGCTTGTCCTGTGTGGTGGAGATGAGATTTGATAAAGTAAGTGGAAATCCAGTAAAAGTTTCATTTGGCTACTTTGCACTCTCGAGATAATCGTCACCATGTGCCAAATGCAATATAAAAGGAATCTGAACACATTCCCGCAAAAATGAAATGACCACAATTTTCTCCAAAACTATAACAGATGCAAGCTTGTCCTGTGTGGTGGAGATGAGATTTGATAAAGTAAGTGGAAATCCAGTAAAAGTTTCATTTGGCTACTTTGCACTCTCGAGATAATCGTCACCATTTGCCAAATGCAATATAAAAGGAATCTGAACACATTCGCGCAAAAATAAAATGACCACAATTTTCTCCAAAACTATAACAGATGCAAACTTGTCCTGTGTGGTGGAGATGAGATTTGATAAAGTAAGTGGAAATTCAGTAAAAGTTTCATTTGGCTACTTTGCACTCTCGAGATAATCGTCACCATGTGCCAAATGCAATATAAAAGGAATCTGAACACATTCGCGCAAAAATGAAATGACCACAATTTTCTCCAAAACTATAACAGATGCAAACTTGTCCTGTGTGGTGGAGATGAGATTTGATAAAGTAAGTGGAAATCCAGTAAAAGTTTCATTTGGCTAATTTGCACTCTCGAGATAATCGTCACCATGTGCCAAATGCAATATAAAAGGAATCTGAACACATTCGCGCAAAAATGAAATGACCACAATTTTCTCCAAAACTATAACAGATGCAAACTTGTCCTGTGTGGTGGAGATGAGATTTGATAAAGTAAGTGGAAATCCAGTAAAGTTTCATTTGGCTACTTTGCACTCTCGAGATAATCGTCACCATGTGCCAAATGCAATATAAAAGGAATCTGAACACATTCGCGCAAAAATGAAATGACCACAATTTTCTCCAAAACTATAACAGATGCAAACTTGTCCTGTGTGGTGGAGATGAGATTTGATAAAGTAAGTGGAAATTTAGTAAAAGTTTCATTTGGCTACTTTGCACTCTCGAGATAATCGTCACCATGTGCCATATGCAATATAAAAGGAATCTGAACACATTCGCGCAAAAATGAAATGACCACAATTTTCTCCAAAACTATAACAGATGCAAACTTGTCCTGTGTGGTGGAGGTGAGATTTGATAAAGTAAGTGGAAATCCAGTAAAAGTTTCATTTGTCTACTTTGCACTCTCGAGATAATCGTCACCATGTGCCAAATGCAATATAAAAGGAATCTGAACACATTCGCGCAAAAATGAAATGACCACAATTTTCTCCAAAACTATAACAGATGCAAACTTGTCCTGTGTGGTGGAGATGAGATTTGATAAAGTAAGTGGAAATCCAGTAAAAGTTTCATTTGGCTACTTTGCACTCTCGAGATAATCGTCACCATGTGCCAAATGCAATATAAAAGGAATCTGAACACATTCGCGCAAAAATGAAATGACCACAATTTTCTCCAAAACTATAACAGATGCAAACTTGTCCTGTGTGGTGGAGATGAGATTTGATAAAGTAAGTGGAAATCCAGTAAAAGTTTCATTTGGCTACTTTGCACTCTCGAGATAATCGTCACCATGTACCAAATGCAATATAAAAGGAATCTGAACACATTCGCGCAAAAATGAAATGACCACAATTTTCTCCAAAACTATAACAGATGCAAACTTGTCCTGTGTGGTGGAGATGAGATTTGATAAAGTAAGTGGAAATCCAGTAAAAGTTTCATTTGGCTACTTTGCACTCTCGAGATAATCGTCACCATGTGCCAAATGCAATATAAAAGGAATCTGAACACATTCGCGCAAAAATGAAATGACCACAATTTTCTCCAAAACTATAACAGATGCAAACTTGTCCTGTGTGGTGGAGATGAGATTTGATAAAGTAAGTGGAAATCCAGTAAAAGTTTCATTTGGCTACTTTGCACTCTCGAGATAATCGTCACCATGTGCCAAATGCAATATAAAAGGAATCTGAACACATTCGCGCAAAAATGAAATGACCACAATTTTCTCCAAAACTATAACAGATGCAAACTTGTCCTGTGTGGTGGAGATGAGATTTGATAAAGTAAGTGGAAATTTAGTAAAAGTTTCATTTGGCTACTTTGCACTCTCGAGATAATCGTCACCATGTGCCATATGCAATATAAAAGGAATCTGAACACATTCGCGCAAAAATGAAATGACCACAATTTTCTCCAAAACTATAACAGATGCAAACTTGTCCTGTGTGGTGGAGGTGAGATTTGATAAAGTAAGTGGAAATCCAGTAAAAGTTTCATTTGGCTACTTTGCACTCTCGAGATAATCGTCACCATGTGCCAAATGCAATATAAAAGGAATCTGAACACATTCGCGCAAAAATGAAATGACCACAATTTTCTCCAAAACTATAACAGATGCAAACTTGTCCTGTGTAGTGGAGATGAGATTTGATAAAGTAAGTGGAAATCCAGTAAAAGTTTCATTTGGCTACGTTGCACTCTCGAGATAATCGTCACCATGTGCCAAGTGCAATATAAAAGGAATCTGAACACATTCGCGCAAAAATGAAATGACCACAATTTTCTCCAAAACTATAACAGATGCAAACTTGTCCTGTGTGGTGGAGATGAGATTTGATAAAGTAAGTGGAAATCCCGTAAAAGTTTCATTTGGCTACTTTGCACTCTCGAGATAATCGTCACCATGTGCCAAATGCAATATAAAAGGAATCTGAACACATTCGCGCAAAAATGAAATGACCACAATTTTCTCCAAAACTATAACAGATGCAAACTTGTCCTGTGTGGTGGAGATGAGATTTGATAAAGTAAGTGGAAATCCAGTAAAAGTTTTATTTGGCTACTTTGCACTCTCGAGATAATCGTCACCATGTGCCAAATGCAATATAAAAGGAATCTGAACACATTCCCGCAAAAATGAAATGACCACAATTTTCTCCAAAACTATAACAGATGCAAGCTTGTCCTGTGTGGTGGAGATGAGATTTGATAAAGTAAGTGGAAATCCAGTAAAAGTTTCATTTGGCTACTTTGCACTCTCGAGATAATCGTCACCATGTGCCAAATGCAATATAAAAGGAATCTGAACACATTCCCGCAAAAATGAAATGACCACAATTTTCTCCAAAACTATAACAGATGCAAGCTTGTCCTGTGTGGTGGAGATGAGATTTGATAAAGTAAGTGGAAATCCAGTAAAAGTTTCATTTGGCTACTTTGCACTCTCGAGATAATCGTCACCATGTGCCAAATGCAATATAAAAGGAATCTGAACACATTCGCGCAAAAATAAAATGACCACAATTTTCTCCAAAACTATAACAGATGCAAACTTGTCCTGTGTGGTGGAGATGAGATTTGATAAAGTAAGTGGAAATTCAGTAAAAGTTTCATTTGGCTACTTTGCACTCTCGAGATAATCGTCACCATGTGCCAAATGCAATATAAAAGGAATCTGAACACATTCGCGCAAAAATGAAATGACCACAATTTTCTCCAAAACTATAACAGATGCAAACTTGTCCTGTGTGGTGGAGATGAGATTTGATAAAGTAAGTGGAAATCCAGTAAAAGTTTCATTTGGCTAATTTGCACTCTCGAGATAATCGTCACCATGTGCCAAATGCAATATAAAAGGAATCTGAACACATTCGCGCAAAAATGAAATGACCACAATTTTCTCCAAAACTATAACAGATGCAAACTTGTCCTGTGTGGTGGAGATGAGATTTAATAAAGTAAGTGGAAATTTAGTAAAAGTTTCATTTGGCTACTTTGCACTCTCGAGATAATCGTCACCATGTGCCATATGCAATATAAAAGGAATCTGAACACATTCGCGCAAAAATGAAATGACCACAATTTTCTCCAAAACTATAACAGATGCAAACTTGTCCTGTGTGGTGGAGGTGAGATTTGATAAAGTAAGTGGAAATCCAGTAAAAGTTTCATTTGGCTACTTTGCACTCTCGAGATAATCGTCACCATGTGCCAAATGCAATATAAAAGGAATCTGAACACATTCGCGCAAAAATGAAATGACCACAATTTTCTCCAAAACTATAACAGATGCAAACTTGTCCTGTGTAGTGGAGATGAGATTTGATAAAGTAAGTGGAAATCCAGTAAAAGTTTCATTTGGCTACGTTGCACTCTCGAGATAATCGTCACCATGTGCCAAGTGCAATATAAAAGGAATCTGAACACATTCGCGCAAAAATGAAATGACCACAATTTTCTCCAAAACTATAACAGATGCAAACTTGTCCTGTGTGGTGGAGATGAGATTTGATAAAGTAAGTGGAAATCCCGTAAAAGTTTCATTTGGCTACTTTGCACTCTCGAGATAATCGTCACCATGTGCCAAATGCAATATAAAAGGAATCTGAACACATTCGCGCAAAAATGAAATGACCACAATTTTCTCCAAAACTATAACAGATGCAAACTTGTCCTGTGTGGTGGAGATGAGATTTGATAAAGTAAGTGGAAATCCAGTAAAAGTTTTATTTGGCTACTTTGCACTCTCGAGATAATCGTCACCATGTGCCAAATGCAATATAAAAGGAATCTGAACACATTCCCGCAAAAATGAAATGACCACAATTTTCTCCAAAACTATAACAGATGCAAACTTGTCCTGTGTGGTGGAGATGAGATTTGATAAAGTAAGTGGAAATTTAGTAAAAGTTTCATTTGGCTACTTTGCACTCTCGAGATAATCGTCACCATGTGCCATATGCAATATAAAAGGAATCTGAACACATTCGCGCAAAAATGAAATGACCACAATTTTCTCCAAAACTATAACAGATGCAAACTTGTCCTGTGTGGTGGAGGTGAGATTTGATAAAGTAAGTGGAAATCCAGTAAAAGTTTCATTTGGCTACTTTGCACTCTCGAGATAATCGTCACCATGTGCCAAATGCAATATAAAAGGAATCTGAACACATTCGCGCAAAAATAAAATGACCACAATTTTCTCCAAAACTATAACAGATGCAAACTTGTCCTGTGTGGTGGAGATGAGATTTGATAAAGTAAGTGGAAATTCAGTAAAAGTTTCATTTGGCTACTTTGCACTCTCGAGATAATCGTCACCATGTGCCAAATGCAATATAAAAGGAATCTGAACACATTCGCGCAAAAATGAAATGACCACAATTTTCTCCAAAACTATAACAGATGCAAACTTGTCCTGTGTGGTGGAGATGAGATTTGATAAAGTAAGTGGAAATCCAGTAAAAGTTTCATTTGGCTAATTTGCACTCTTGAGATAATCGTCACCATGTGCCAAATGCAATATAAAAGGAATCTGAACACATTCGCGCAAAAATGAAATGACCACAATTTTCTCCAAAACTATAACAGATGCAAACTTGTCCTGTGTGGTGGAGATGAGATTTGATAAAGTAAGTGGAAATCCAGTAAAGTTTCATTTGGCTACTTTGCACTCTCGAGATAATCGTCACCATGTGCCAAATGCAATATAAAAGGAATCTGAACACATTCGCGCAAAAATGAAATGACCACAATTTTCTTCAAAACTATAACAGATGCAAACTTGTCCTGTGTGGTGGAGATGAGATTTGATAAAGTAAGTGGAAATCCAGTAAAAGTTTCATTTGGCTACTTTGCACTCTCGAGATAATCGTCACCATGTGCCAAATGCAATATAAAAGGAATCTGAACACATTCGCGCAAAAATAAAATGACCACAATTTTCTCCAAAACTATAACAGATGCAAACTTGTCCTGTGTGGTGGAGATGAGATTTGATAAAGTAAGTGGAAATTCAGTAAAAGTTTCATTTGGCTACTTTGCACTCTCGAGATAATCGTCACCATGTGCCAAATGCAATATAAAAGGAATCTGAACACATTCGCGCAAAAATGAAATGACCACAATTTTCTCCAAAACTATAACAGATGCAAACTTGTCCTGTGTGGTGGAGATGAGATTTGATAAAGTAAGTGGAAATCCAGTAAAAGTTTCATTTGGCTAATTTGCACTCTTGAGATAATCGTCACCATGTGCCAAATGCAATATAAAAGGAATCTGAACACATTCGCGCAAAAATGAAATGACCACAATTTTCTCCAAAACTATAACAGATGCAAACTTGTCCTGTGTGGTGGAGATGAGATTTGATAAAGTAAGTGGAAATCCAGTAAAGTTTCATTTGGCTACTTTGCACTCTCGAGATAATCGTCACCATGTGCCAAATGCAATATAAAAGGAATCTGAACACATTCGCGCAAAAATGAAATGACCACAATTTTCTTCAAAACTATAACAGATGCAAACTTGTCCTGTGTGGTGGAGATGAGATTTGATAAAGTAAGTGGAAATCCTGTAAAAGTTTCATTTGGCTACTTTGCACTCTCGAGATAATCGTCACCATGTGCCAAATGCAATATAAAAGGAATCTGAACACATTCGCGCAAAAATGAAATGACCACAATTTTCTTCAAAACTATAACAGATGCAAACTTGTCCTGTGTGGTGGAGATGAGATTTGATAAAGTAAGTGGAAATCCAGTAAAAGTTTCATTTGGCTACTTTGCACTCTCGAGATAATCGTCACCATGTGCCAAATGCAATATAAAAGGAATCTGAACACATTCGCGCAAAAATGAAATGACCACAATTTTCTCCAAAACTATAACAGATGCAAACTTGTCCTGTGTGGTGGAGATGAGATTTGATAAAGTAAGTGGAAATCCAGTAAAAGTTTCATTTGGCTACTTTGCACTCTCGAGATAATCGTCACCATGTGCCAAATGCAATATAAAAGGAATCTGAACACATTCGCGCAAAAATGAAATGACCACAATTTTCTCCAAAACTATAACAGATGCAAACTTGTCCTGTGTGGTGGAGATGAGATTTGATAAAGTAAGTGGAAATCCAGTAAAAGTTTCATTTGGCTACTTTGCACTCTCGAGATAATCGTCACCATGTGCCAAATGCAATATAAAAGGAATCTGAACACATTCGCGCAAAAATGAAATGACCACAATTTTCTCCAAAACTATAACAGATGCAAACTTGTCCTGTGTGGTGGAGATGAGATTTGATAAAGTAAGTGGAAATTTAGTAAAAGTTTCATTTGGCTACTTTGCACTCTCGAGATAATCGTCACCATGTGCCATATGCAATATAAAAGGAATCTGAACACATTCGCGCAAAAATGAAATGACCACAATTTTCTCCAAAACTATAAAAGATGCAAACTTGTCCTGTGTGGTGGAGGTGAGATTTGATAAAGTAAGTGGAAATCCAGTAAAAGTTTCATTTGGCTACTTTGCACTCTCGAGATAATCGTCACCATGTGCCAAATGCAATATAAAAGGAATCTGAACACATTCGCGCAAAAATGAAATGACCACAATTTTCTCCAAAACTATAACAGATGCAAACTTGTCCTGTGTGGTGGAGATGAGATTTGATAAAGTAAGTGGAAATCCAGTAAAAGTTTCATTTGGCTAATTTGCACTCTCGAGATAATCGTCACCATGTGCCAAATGCAATATAAAAGGAATCTGAACACATTCGCGCAAAAATGAAATGACCACAATTTTCTCCAAAACTATAACAGATGCAAACTTGTCCTGTGTGGTGGAGATGAGATTTGATAAAGTAAGTGGAAATCCAGTAAAGTTTCATTTGGCTACTTTGCACTCTCGAGATAATCGTCACCATGTGCCAAATGCAATATAAAAGGAATCTGAACACATTCGCGCAAAAATGAAATGACCACAATTTTCTCCAAAACTATAACAGATGCAAACTTGTCCTGTGTGGTGGAGATGAGATTTGATAAAGTAAGTGGAAATCCAGTAAAAGTTTCATTTGGCTACTTTGCACTCTCGAGATAATCGTCACCATGTGCCAAATGCAATATAAAAGGAATCTGAACACATTCGCGCAAAAATGAAATGACCACAATTTTCTCCAAAACTATAACAGATGCAAACTTGTCCTGTGTGGTGGAGATGAGATTTGATAAAGTAAGTGGAAATTTAGTAAAAGTTTCATTTGGCTACTTTGCACTCTCGAGATAATCGTCACCATGTGCCATATGCAATATAAAAGGAATCTGAACACATTCGCGCAAAAATGAAATGACCACAATTTTCTCCAAAACTATAACAGATGCAAACTTGTCCTGTGTGGTGGAGGTGAGATTTGATAAAGTAAGTAAAAATCCAGTAAAAGTTTCATTTGGCTACTTTGCACTCTCGAGATAATCGTCACCATGTGCCAAATGCAATATAAAAGGAATCTGAACACATTCGCGCAAAAATGAAATGACCACAATTTTCTCCAAAACTATAACAGATGCAAACTTGTCCTGTGTAGTGGAGATGAGATTTGATAAAGTAAGTGGAAATCCAGTAAAAGTTTCATTTGGCTACGTTGCACTCTCGAGATAATCGTCACCATGTGCCAAGTGCAATATAAAAGGAATCTGAACACATTCGCGCAAAAATGAAATGACCACAATTTTCTCCAAAACTATAACAGATGCAAACTTGTCCTGTGTGGTGGAGATGAGATTTGATAAAGTAAGTGGAAATCCCGTAAAAGTTTAATTTGGCTACTTTGCACTCTCGAGATAATCGTCACCATGTGCCAAATGCAATATAAAAGGAATCTGAACACATTCGCGCAAAAATGAAATGACCACAATTTTCTCCAAAACTATAACAGATGCAAACTTGTCCTGTGTGGTGGAGATGAGATTTGATAAAGTAAGTGGAAATCCAGTAAAAGTTTTATTTGGCTACTTTGCACTCTCGAGATAATCGTCACCATGTGCCAAATGCAATATAAAAGGAATCTGAACACATTCCCGCAAAAATGAAATGACCACAATTTTCTCCAAAACTATAACAGATGCAAACTTGTCCTGTGTGGTGGAGATGAGATTTGATAAAGTAAGTGGAAATTTAGTAAAAGTTTCATTTGGCTACTTTGCACTCTCGAGATAATCGTCACCATGTGCCATATGCAATATAAAAGGAATCTGAACACATTCGCGCAAAAATGAAATGACCACAATTTTCTCCAAAACTATAACAGATGCAAACTTGTCCTGTGTGGTGGAGGTGAGATTTGATAAAGTAAGTGGAAATCCAGTAAAAGTTTCATTTGGCTACTTTGCACTCTCGAGATAATCGTCACCATGTGCCAAATGCAATATAAAAGGAATCTGAACACATTCGCGCAAAAATAAAATGACCACAATTTTCTCCAAAACTATAACAGATGCAAACTTGTCCTGTGTGCCGGAGATGAGATTTGATAAAGTAAGTGGAAATTCAGTAAAAGTTTCATTTGGCTACTTTGCACTCTCGAGATAATCGTCACCATGTGCCAAATGCAATATAAAAGGAATCTGAACACATTCGCGCAAAAATGAAATGACCACAATTTTCTCCAAAACTATAACAGATGCAAACTTGTCCTGTGTGGTGGAGATGAGATTTGATAAAGTAAGTGGAAATCCAGTAAAAGTTTCATTTGGCTAATTTGCACTCTCGAGATAATCGTCACCATGTGCCAAATGCAATATAAAAGGAATCTGAACACATTCGCGCAAAAATGAAATGACCACAATTTTCTCCAAAACTATAACAGATGCAAACTTGTCCTGTGTGGTGGAGATGAGATTTGATAAAGTAAGTGGAAATCCAGTAAAGTTTCATTTGGCTACTTTGCACTCTCGAGATAATCGTCACCATGTGCCAAATGCAATATAAAAGGAATCTGAACACATTCGCGCAAAAATGAAATGACCACAATTTTCTTCAAAACTATAACAGATGCAAACTTGTCCTGTGTGGTGGAGATGAGATTTGATAAAGTAAGTGGAAATCCAGTAAAAGTTTCATTTGGCTACTTTG
Organism: Anomaloglossus baeobatrachus; assembly: GCF_048569485.1. Classification (NCBI taxonomy): domain Eukaryota; kingdom Metazoa; phylum Chordata; class Amphibia; order Anura; family Aromobatidae; genus Anomaloglossus; species Anomaloglossus baeobatrachus. The sequence continues at coordinate 101,379 of NW_027441816.1, read as the reverse complement.
CACTCTCGAGATAATCGTCACCATGTGCCAAATGCAATATAAAAGGAATCTGAACACATTCGCGCAAAAATGAAATGACCACAATTTTCTCCAAAACTATAACAGATGCAAACTTGTCCTGTGTGGTGGAGATGAGATTTGATAAAGTAAGTGGAAATTTAGTAAAAGTTTCATTTGGCTACTTTGCACTCTCGAGATAATCGTCACCATGTGCCATATGCAATATAAAAGGAATCTGAACACATTCGCGCAAAAATGAAATGACCACAATTTTCTCCAAAACTATAAAAGATGCAAACTTGTCCTGTGTGGTGGAGGTGAGATTTGATAAAGTAAGTGGAAATCCAGTAAAAGTTTCATTTGGCTACTTTGCACTCTCGAGATAATCGTCACCATGTGCCAAATGCAATATAAAAGGAATCTGAACACATTCGCGCAAAAATGAAATGACCACAATTTTCTCCAAAACTATAACAGATGCAAACTTGTCCTGTGTGGTGGAGATGAGATTTGATAAAGTAAGTGGAAATCCAGTAAAAGTTTCATTTGGCTAATTTGCACTCTCGAGATAATCGTCACCATGTGCCAAATGCAATATAAAAGGAATCTGAACACATTCGCGCAAAAATGAAATGACCACAATTTTCTCCAAAACTATAACAGATGCAAACTTGTCCTGTGTGGTGGAGATGAGATTTGATAAAGTAAGTGGAAATCCAGTAAAGTTTCATTTGGCTACTTTGCACTCTCGAGATAATCGTCACCATGTGCCAAATGCAATATAAAAGGAATCTGAACACATTCGCGCAAAAATGAAATGACCACAATTTTCTCCAAAACTATAACAGATGCAAACTTGTCCTGTGTGGTGGAGATGAGATTTGATAAAGTAAGTGGAAATCCAGTAAAAGTTTCATTTGGCTACTTTGCACTCTCGAGATAATCGTCACCATGTGCCAAATGCAATATAAAAGGAATCTGAACCCATTCGCGCAAAAATGAAATGACCACAATTTTCTCCAAAACTATAACAGATGCAAACTTGTCCTGTGTGGTGGAGATGAGATTTGATAAAGTAAGTGGAAATTTAGTAAAAGTTTCATTTGGCTACTTTGCACTCTCGAGATAATCGTCACCATGTGCCATATGCAATATAAAAGGAATCTGAACACATTCGCGCAAAAATGAAATGACCACAATTTTCTCCAAAACTATAACAGATGCAAACTTGTCCTGTGTGGTGGAGGTGAGATTTGATAAAGTAAGTAAAAATCCAGTAAAAGTTTCATTTGGCTACTTTGCACTCTCGAGATAATCGTCACCATGTGCCAAATGCAATATAAAAGGAATCTGAACACATTCGCGCAAAAATGAAATGACCACAATTTTCTCCAAAACTATAACAGATGCAAACTTGTCCTGTGTAGTGGAGATGAGATTTGATAAAGTAAGTGGAAATCCAGTAAAAGTTTCATTTGGCTACGTTGCACTCTCGAGATAATCGTCACCATGTGCCAAGTGCAATATAAAAGGAATCTGAACACATTCGCGCAAAAATGAAATGACCACAATTTTCTCCAAAACTATAACAGATGCAAACTTGTCCTGTGTGGTGGAGATGAGATTTGATAAAGTAAGTGGAAATCCCGTAAAAGTTTAATTTGGCTACTTTGCACTCTCGAGATAATCGTCACCATGTGCCAAATGCAATATAAAAGGAATCTGAACACATTCGCGCAAAAATGAAATGACCACAATTTTCTCCAAAACTATAACAGATGCAAACTTGTCCTGTGTGGTGGAGATGAGATTTGATAAAGTAAGTGGAAATCCAGTAAAAGTTTTATTTGGCTACTTTGCACTCTCGAGATAATCGTCACCATGTGCCAAATGCAATATAAAAGGAATCTGAACACATTCCCGCAAAAATGAAATGACCACAATTTTCTCCAAAACTATAACAGATGCAAACTTGTCCTGTGTGGTGGAGATGAGATTTGATAAAGTAAGTGGAAATTTAGTAAAAGTTTCATTTGGCTACTTTGCACTCTCGAGATAATCGTCACCATGTGCCATATGCAATATAAAAGGAATCTGAACACATTCGCGCAAAAATGAAATGACCACAATTTTCTCCAAAACTATAACAGATGCAAACTTGTCCTGTGTGGTGGAGGTGAGATTTGATAAAGTAAGTGGAAATCCAGTAAAAGTTTCATTTGGCTACTTTGCACTCTCGAGATAATCGTCACCATGTGCCAAATGCAATATAAAAGGAATCTGAACACATTCGCGCAAAAATAAAATGACCACAATTTTCTCCAAAACTATAACAGATGCAAACTTGTCCTGTGTGCCGGAGATGAGATTTGATAAAGTAAGTGGAAATTCAGTAAAAGTTTCATTTGGCTACTTTGCACTCTCGAGATAATCGTCACCATGTGCCAAATGCAATATAAAAGGAATCTGAACACATTCGCGCAAAAATGAAATGACCACAATTTTCTCCAAAACTATAACAGATGCAAACTTGTCCTGTGTGGTGGAGATGAGATTTGATAAAGTAAGTGGAAATCCAGTAAAAGTTTCATTTGGCTAATTTGCACTCTCGAGATAATCGTCACCATGTGCCAAATGCAATATAAAAGGAATCTGAACACATTCGCGCAAAAATGAAATGACCACAATTTTCTCCAAAACTATAACAGATGCAAACTTGTCCTGTGTGGTGGAGATGAGATTTGATAAAGTAAGTGGAAATCCAGTAAAGTTTCATTTGGCTACTTTGCACTCTCGAGATAATCGTCACCATGTGCCAAATGCAATATAAAAGGAATCTGAACACATTCGCGCAAAAATGAAATGACCACAATTTTCTTCAAAACTATAACAGATGCAAACTTGTCCTGTGTGGTGGAGATGAGATTTGATAAAGTAAGTGGAAATCCTGTAAAAGTTTCATTTGGCTACTTTGCACTCTCGAGATAATCGTCACCATGTGCCAAATGCAATATAAAAGGAATCTGAACACATTCGCGCAAAAATGAAATGACCACAATTTTCTCCAAAACTATAACAGATGCAAACTTGTCCTGTGTGGTGGAGATGAGATTTGATAAAGTAAGTGGAAATCCAGTAAAAGTTTCATTTGGCTACTTTGCACTCTCGAGATAATCGTCACCATGTGCCAAATGCAATATAAAAGGAATCTGAACACATTCCCGCAAAAATGAAATGACCACAATTTTCTCCAAAACTATAACAGATGCAAACTTGTCCTGTGTGGTGGAGATGAGATTTGATAAAGTAAGTGGAAATCCAGTAAAAGTTTCATTTGGCTACTTGGCACTCTCGAGATAATCGTCACCATGTGCCAAATGCAATATAAAAGGAATCTGAACACATTCGCGCAAAAATGAAATGACCACAATTTTCTCCAAAACTATAACAGATGCAAACTTGTCCTGTGTGGTGGAGATGAGATTTGATAAAGTAAGTGGAAATCCAGTAAAAGTTTCATTTGGCTACTTTGCACTCTCGAGATAATCGTCACCATGTGCCAAATGCAATATAAAAGGAATCTGAACACATTCGCGCAAAAATGAAATGACCACAATTTTCTCCAAAACTATAACAGATGCAAACTTGTCCTGTGTGGTGGAGATGAGATTTGATAAAGTAAGTGGAAATCCAGTAAAAGTTTCATTTGGCTACTTTGCACTCTCGAGATAATCGTCACCATGTGCCAAATGCAATATAAAAGGAATCTGAACACATTCGCGCAAAAATGAAATGACCACAATTTTCTCCAAAACTATAACAGATGCAAACTTGTCCTGTGTGGTGGAGATGAGATTTGATAAAGTAAGTGGAAATCCAGTAAAAGTTTCATTTGGCTACTTTGCACTCTCGAGATAATCGTCACCATGTGCCAAATGCAATATAAAAGGAATCTGAACACATTCGCGCAAAAATGAAATGACCACAATTTTCTCCAAAACTATAACAGATGCAAACTTGTCCTGTGTGGTGGAGATGAGATTTGATAAAGTAAGTGGAAATCCAGTAAAAGTTTCATTTGGCTACTTTGCACTCTCGAGATAATCGTCACCATGTGCCAAATGCAATATAAAAGGAATCTGAACACATTCGCGCAAAAATGAAATGACCACAATTTTCTCCAAAACTATAACAGATGCAAACTTGTCCTGTGTGGTGGAGATGAGATTTGATAAAGTAAGTGGAAATTTAGTAAAAGTTTCATTTGGCTACTTTGCACTCTCGAGATAATCGTCACCATGTGCCATATGCAATATAAAAGGAATCTGAACACATTCGCGCAAAAATGAAATGACCACAATTTTCTCCAAAACTATAACAGATGCAAACTTGTCCTGTGTGGTGGAGGTGAGATTTGATAAAGTAAGTGGAAATCCAGTAAAAGTTTCATTTGGCTACTTTGCACTCTCGAGATAATCGTCACCATGTGCCAAATGCAATATAAAAGGAATCTGAACACATTCGCGCAAAAATGAAATGACCACAATTTTCTCCAAAACTATAACAGATGCAAACTTGTCCTGTGTGGTGGAGATGAGATTTGATAAAGTAAGTGGAAATCCAGTAAAAGTTTCATTTGGCTACTTTGCACTCTCGAGATAATCGTCACCATGTGCCAAATGCAATATAAAAGGAATCTGAACACATTCGCGCAAAAATGAAATGACCACAATTTTCTCCAAAACTATAACAGATGCAAACTTGTCCTGTGTGGTGGAGATGAGATTTGATAAAGTAAGTGGAAATCCAGTAAAAGTTTCATTTGGCTACTTTGCACTCTCGAGATAATCGTCACCATGTGCCAAATGCAATATAAAAGGAATCTGAACACATTCGCGCAAAAATGAAATGACCACAATTTTCTCCAAAACTATAACAGATGCAAACTTGTCCTGTGTGGTGGAGATGAGATTTGATAAAGTAAGTGGAAATCCAGTAAAAGTTTCATTTGGCTACTTTGCACTCTCGAGATAATCGTCACCATGTGCCAAATGCAATATAAAAGGAATCTGAACACATTCGCGCAAAAATGAAATGACCACAATTTTCTCCAAAACTTTAACAGATGCAAACTTGTCCTGTGTGGTGGAGATGAGATTTGATAAAGTAAGTGGAAATCCAGTAAAAGTTTCATTTGGCTACTTTGCACTCTCGAGATAATCGTCACCATGTGCCAAATGCAATATAAAAGGAATCTGAACACATTCGCGCAAAAATGAAATGACCACAATTTTCTCCAAAACTATAACAGATGCAAACTTGTCCTGTGTGGTGGAGATGAGATTTGATAAAGTAAGTGGAAATCCAGTAAAAGTTTCATTTGGCTACTTTGCACTCTCGAGATAATCGTCACCATGTGCCAAATGCAATATAAAAGGAATCTGAACACATTCGCGCAAAAATGAAATGACCACAATTTTCTCCAAAACTATAACAGATGCAAACTTGTCCTGTGTGGTGGAGATGAGATTTGATAAAGTAAGTGGAAATCCAGTAAAAGTTTCATTTGGCTACTTTGCACTCTCGAGATAATCGTCACCATGTGCCAAATGCAATATAAAAGGAATCTGAACACATTCGCGCAAAAATGAAATGACCACAATTTTCTCCAAAACTATAACAGATGCAAACTTGTCCTGTGTGGTGGAGATGAGATTTGATAAAGTAAGTGGAAATCCAGTAAAAGTTTCATTTGGCTACTTTGCACTCTCGAGATAATCGTCACCATGTGCCAAATGCAATATAAAAGGAATCTGAACACATTCGCGCAAAAATGAAATGACCACAATTTTCTCCAAAACTATAACAGATGCAAACTTGTCCTGTGTGGTGGAGATGAGATTTGATAAAGTAAGTGGAAATTTAGTAAAAGTTTCATTTGGCTACTTTGCACTCTCGAGATAATCGTCACCATGTGCCATATGCAATATAAAAGGAATCTGAACACATTCGCGCAAAAATGAAATGACCACAATTTTCTCCAAAACTATAACAGATGCAAACTTGTCCTGTGTGGTGGAGGTGAGATTTGATAAAGTAAGTGGAAATCCAGTAAAAGTTTCATTTGGCTACTTTGCACTCTCGAGATAATCGTCACCATGTGCCAAATGCAATATAAAAGGAATCTGAACACATTCGCGCAAAAATGAAATGACCACAATTTTCTCCAAAACTATAACAGATGCAAACTTGTCCTGTGTGGTGGAGATGAGATTTGATAAAGTAAGTGGAAATCCAGTAAAAGTTTCATTTGGCTACGTTGCACTCTCGAGATAATCGTCACCATGTGCCAAGTGCAATATAAAAGGAATCTGAACACATTCGCGCAAAAATGAAATGACCACAATTTTCTCCAAAACTATAACAGATGCAAACTTGTCCTGTGTGGTGGAGATGAGATTTGATAAAGTAAGTGGAAATCCCGTAAAAGTTTCATTTGGCTACTTTGCACTCTCGAGATAATCGTCACCATGTGCCAAATGCAATATAAAAGGAATCTGAACACATTCGCGCAAAAATGAAATGACCACAATTTTCTCCAAAACTATAACAGATGCAAACTTGTCCTGTGTGGTGGAGATGAGATTTGATAAAGTAAGTGGAAATCCAGTAAAAGTTTCATTTGGCTACTTTGCACTCTCGAGATAATCGTCACCATGTGCCAAATGCAATATAAAAGGAATCTGAACACATTCCCGCAAAAATGAAATGACTACAATTTTCTCCAAAACTATAACAGATGCAAGCTTGTCCTGTGTGGTGGAGATGAGATTTGATAAAGTAAGTGGAAATCCAGTAAAAGTTTCATTTGGCTACTTTGCACTCTCGAGATAATCGTCACCATGTGCCAAATGCAATATAAAAGGAATCTGAACACATTCCCGCAAAAATGAAATGACCACAATTTTCTCCAAAACTATAACAGATGCAAGCTTGTCCTGTGTGGTGGAGATGAGATTTGATAAAGTAAGTGGAAATCCAGTAAAAGTTTCATTTGGCTACTTTGCACTCTCGAGATAATCGTCACCATGTGCCAAATGCAATATAAAAGGAATCTGAACACATTCGCGCAAAAATAAAATGACCACAATTTTCTCCAAAACTATAACAGATGCAAACTTGTCCTGTGTGGTGGAGATGAGATTTGATAAAGTAAGTGGAAATTCAGTAAAAGTTTCATTTGGCTACTTTGCACTCTCGAGATAATCGTCACCATGTGCCAAATGCAATATAAAAGGAATCTGAACACATTCGCGCAAAAATGAAATGACCACAATTTTCTCCAAAACTATAACAGATGCAAACTTGTCCTGTGTGGTGGAGATGAGATTTGATAAAGTAAGTGGAAATCCAGTAAAAGTTTCATTTGGCTAATTTGCACTCTCGAGATAATCGTCACCATGTGCCAAATTTAATATAAAAGGAATCTGAACACATTCGCGCAAAAATGAAATGACCACAATTTTCTCCAAAACTATAACAGATGCAAACTTGTCCTGTGTGGTGGAGATGAGATTTGATAAAGTAAGTGGAAATCCAGTAAAGTTTCATTTGGCTACTTTGCACTCTCGAGATAATCGTCACCATGTGCCAAATGCAATATAAAAGGAATCTGAACACATTCGCGCAAAAATGAAATGACCACAATTTTCTTCAAAACTATAACAGATGCAAACTTGTCCTGTGTGGTGGAGATGAGATTTGATAAAGTAAGTGGAAATCCTGTAAAAGTTTCATTTGGCTACTTTGCACTCTCGAGATAATCGTCACCATGTGCCAAATGCAATATAAAAGGAATCTGAACACATTCGCGCAAAAATGAAATGACCACAATTTTCTCCAACACTATAACAGATGCAAACTTGTCCTGTGTGGTGGAGATGAGATTTGATAAAGTAAGTGGAAATCCAGTAAAAGTTTCATTTGGCTACTTTGCACTCTCGAGATAATCGTCACCATGTGCCAAATGCAATATAAAAGGAATCTGAACACATTCGCGCAAAAATGAAATGACCACAATTTTCTCCAAAACTATAACAGATGCAAACTTGTCCTGTGTGGTGGAGATGAGATTTTATAAAGTAAGTGGAAATCCAGTAAAAGTTTCATTTGGCTACTTGGCACTCTCGAGATAATCGTCACCATGTGCCAAATGCAATATAAAAGGAATCTGAACACATTCGCGCAAAAATGAAATGACCACAATTTTCTTCAAAACTATAACAGATGCAAACTTGTCCTGTGTGGTGGAGATGAGATTTGATAAAGTAAGTGGAAATCCAGTAAAAGTTTCATTTGGCTACTTTGCACTCTCGAGATAATCGTCACCATGTGCCAAATGCAATATAAAAGGAATCTGAACACATTCGCGCAAAAATGAAATGACCACAATTTTCTCCAAAACTATAACAGATGCAAACTTGTCCTGTGTGGTGGAGATGAGATTTGATAAAGTAAGTGGAAATCCAGTAAAAGTTTCATTTGGCTACTTTGCACTCTCGAGATAATCGTCACCATGTGCCAAATGCAATATAAAAGGAATCTGAACACATTCGCGCAAAAATGAAATGACCACAATTTTCTCCAAAACTATAACAGATGCAAACTTGTCCTGTGTGGTGGAGATGAGATTTGATAAAGTAAGTGGAAATCCAGTAAAAGTTTCATTTGGCTACTTTGCACTCTCGAGATAATCGTCACCATGTGCCAAATGCAATATAAAAGGAATCTGAACACATTCGCGCAAAAATGAAATGACCACAATTTTCTCCAAAACTATAACAGATGCAAACTTGTCCTGTGTGGTGGAGATGAGATTTGATAAAGTAAGTGGAAATTTAGTAAAAGTTTCATTTGGCTACTTTGCACTCTCGAGATAATCGTCACCATGTGCCATATGCAATATAAAAGGAATCTGAAAACATTCGTGCAAAAATGAAATGACCACAATTTTCTCCAAAACTATAAAAGATGCAAACTTGTCCTGTGTGGTGGAGGTGAGATTTGATAAAGTAAGTGGAAATCCAGTAAAAGTTTCATTTGGCTACTTTGCACTCTCGAGATAATCGTCACCATGTGCCAAATGCAATATAAAAGGAATCTGAACACATTCGCGCAAAAATGAAATGACCACAATTTTCTCCAAAACTATAACAGATGCAAACTTGTCCTGTGTGGTGGAGATGAGATTTGATAAAGTAAGTGGAAATCCAGTAAAAGTTTCATTTGGCTACGTTGCACTCTTGAGATAATCGTCACCATGTGCCAAGTGCAATATAAAAGGAATCTGAACACATTCGCGCAAAAATGAAATGACCACAATTTTCTCCAAAACTATAACAGATGCAAACTTGTCCTGTGTGGTGGAGATGAGATTTGATAAAGTAAGTGGAAATCCAGTAAAAGTTTCATTTGGCTACTTTGCACTCTCGAGATAATCGTCACCATGTGCCAAATGCAATATAAAAGGAATCTGAACACATTCGCGCAAAAATGAAATGACCACAATTTTCTCCAAAACTATAACAGATGCAAACTTGTCCTGTGTGGTGGAGATGAGATTTGATAAAGTAAGTGGAAATCCAGTAAAAGTTTCATTTGGATACTTTGCACTCTCGAGATAATCGTCACCATGTGCCAAATGCAATATAAAAGGAATCTGAACACATTCGTGCAAAAATGAAATGACCACAATTTTCTCCAAAACTATAACAGATGCAAACTTGTCCTGTGTGGTGGAGATGAGATTTGATAAAGTAAGTGGAAATCCAGTAAAAGTTTCATTTGGCTACTTTGCACTCTCGAGATAATCGTCACCATGTGCCAAATGCAATATAAAAGGAATCTGAACACATTCGCGCAAAAATGAAATGACCACAATTTTCTCCAAAACTATAACTGATGCAAACTTGTCCTGTGTGGTGGAGATGAGATTTGATAAAGTAAGTGGAAATCCAGTAAAAGTTTCATTTGGCTACTTTGCACTCTCGAGATAATCGTCACCATGTGCCAAATTCAATATAAAAGGAATCTGAACATATTCGCGCAAAAAATGAAATGACCACAATTTTCTCCAAAACTATAACAGATGCAAACTTGTCCTGTGTGGTGGAGATGATATTTGATAAAGTAAGTGGAAATCCAGTAAAAGTTTCATTTGGCTACTTTGCACTCTCGAGATAATCGTCATCATGTGCCAAATGCAATATAAAAGGAATCTGAACACATTCGCGCAAAAATGAAATGACCACAATTTTCTCCAAAACTATAACAGATGCAAACTTGTCCTGTGTGGTGGAGATGAGATTTGATAAAGTAAGTGGAAATCCAGTAAAAGTTTCATTTGGCTACTTTGCACTCTCGAGATAATCGTCACCATGTGCCAAATGCAATATAAAAGGAATCTGAACACATTCGCGCAAAAATGAAATGACCACAATTTTCTTCAAAACTATAACAGATGCAAACTTGTCCTGTGTGGTGGAGATGAGATTTGATAAAGTAAGTGGAAATCCAGTAAAAGTTTCATTTGGCTACTTTGCACTCTCGAGATAATCGGCACCATGTGCCAAATGCAATATAAAAGGAATCTGAACACATTCGCGCAAAAATGAAATGACCACAATTTTCTCCAAAACTATAACAGATGCAAACTTGTCCTGTGTGGTGGAGATGAGATTTGATAAAGTAAGTGGAAATCCTGTAAAAGTTTCATTTGGCTACTTTGCACTCTCGAGATAATCGTCACCATGTGCCAAATGCAATATAAAAGGAATCTGAACACATTCGCGTAAAAATGAAATGACCACAATTTTCTCCAAAACTATAACAGATGCAAACTTGTCCTGTGTGGTGGAGATGAGATTTGATAAAGTAAGTGGAAATCCAGTAAAAGTTTCATTTGGCTACTTCGCACTCTCGAGATAATCGTCACCATGTGCCAAATGCAATATAAAAGGAATCTGAACACATTCGCGCAAAAATGAAATGACCACAATTTTCTCCAAAACTATAACAGATGCAAACTTGTCCTGTGTGGTGGAGATGAGATTTGATAAAGTAAGTGGAAATCCAGTAAAAGTTTCATTTGGCTACTTTGTACTCTCGAGATAATCGTCATTATGTGTCAAATGCAATATAAAAGGAATCTGAACACATTCGCGCAAAAATGAAATGACCACAATTTTCTTCAAAACTATAACAGATGCAAACTTGTCCTGTGTGGTGGAGATGAGATTTGATAAAGTAAGTGGAAATCCAGTAAAAGTTTCATTTGGCTACTTTGCACTCTCGAGATAATCGTCACCATGTGCCAAATGCAATATAAAAGGAATCTGAACACATTCGCGCAAAAATGAAATGACCACAATTTTCTCCAAAACTATAACAGATGCAAACTTGTCCTGTGTGGTGGAGATGAGATTTGATAAAGTAAGTGGAAATCCAGTAAAAGTTTCATTTGGCTACTTTGCACTCTCGAGATAATCGTCACCATGTGCCAAATGCAATATAAAAGGAATCTGAACACATTCGCGCAAAAATGAAATGACCACAATTTTCTCCAAAACTATAACAGATGCAAACTTGTCCTGTGTGGTGGAGATGAGATTTGATAAAGTAAGTGGAAATCCAGTAAAAGTTTCATTTGGCTACTTTGCACTCTCGAGATAATCGTCACCATGTGCCAAATGCAATATAAAAGGAATCTGAACACATTCGTGCAAAAATGAAATGACCACAATTTTCTCCAAAACTATAACAGATGCAAACTTGTCCTGTGTGGTGGAGATGAGATTTGATAAAGTAAGTGGAATTTTAGTAAAAGTTTCATTTGGCTACTTTGCACTCTCGAGATAATCGTCACCATGTGCCATATGCAATATAAAAGGAATCTGAACACATTCGCGCAAAAATGAAATGACCACAATTTTCTCCAAAACTATAACAGATGCAAACTTGTCCTGTGTGGTGGAGATGAGATTTGATAAAGTAAGTGGAAATCCAGTAAAAGTTTCATTTGGCTACTTTGCACTCTCGAGATAATCGTCACCATGTGCCAAATGCAATATAAAAGGAATCTGAACACATTCGTGCAAAAATGAAATGACCACAATTTTCTCCAAAACTATAACAGATGCAAACTTGTCCTGTGTGGTGGAGATGAGATTTGATAAAGTAAGTGGAAATCCAGTAAAAGTTTCATTTGGATACTTTGCACTCTCGAGATAATCGTCACCATGTGCCAAATGCAATATAAAAGGAATCTGAACACATTCGTGCAAAAATGAAATGACCACAATTTTCTCCAAAACTATAACAGATGCAAACTTGTCCTGTGTGGTGGAGATGAGATTTGATAAAGTAAGTGGAAATCCAGTAAAAGTTTCATTTGGCTACTTTGCACTCTCGAGATAATCGTCACCATGTGCCAAATGCAATATAAAAGGAATCTGAACACATTCGCGCAAAAATGAAATGACCACAATTTTCTCCAAAACTATAACTGATGCAAACTTGTCCTGTGTGGTGGAGATGAGATTTGATAAAGTAAGTGGAAATCCAGTAAAAGTTTCATTTGGCTACTTTGCACTCTCGAGATAATCGTCACCATGTGCCAAATTCAATATAAAAGGAATCTGAACATATTCGCGCAAAAAATGAAATGACCACAATTTTCTCCAAAACTATAACAGATGCAAACTTGTCCTGTGTGGTGGAGATGATATTTGATAAAGTAAGTGGAAATCCAGTAAAAGTTTCATTTGGCTACTTTGCACTCTCGAGATAATCGTCATCATGTGCCAAATGCAATATAAAAGGAATCTGAACACATTCGCGCAAAAATGAAATGACCACAATTTTCTCCAAAACTATAACAGATGCAAACTTGTCCTGTGTGGTGGAGATGAGATTTGATAAAGTAAGTGGAAATCCAGTAAAAGTTTCATTTGGCTACTTTGCACTCTCGAGATAATCGTCACCATGTGCCAAATGCAATATAAAAGGAATCTGAACACATTCGCGCAAAAATGAAATGACCACAATTTTCTTCAAAACTATAACAGATGCAAACTTGTCCTGTGTGGTGGAGATGAGATTTGATAAAGTAAGTGGAAATCCAGTAAAAGTTTCATTTGGCTACTTTGCACTCTCGAGATAATCGGCACCATGTGCCAAATGCAATATAAAAGGAATCTGAACACATTCGCGCAAAAATGAAATGACCACAATTTTCTCCAAAACTATAACAGATGCAAACTTGTCCTGTGTGGTGGAGATGAGATTTGATAAAGTAAGTGGAAATCCTGTAAAAGTTTCATTTGGCTACTTTGCACTCTCGAGATAATCGTCACCATGTGCCAAATGCAATATAAAAGGAATCTGAACACATTCGCGTAAAAATGAAATGACCACAATTTTCTCCAAAACTATAACAGATGCAAACTTGTCCTGTGTGGTGGAGATGAGATTTGATAAAGTAAGTGGAAATCCAGTAAAAGTTTCATTTGGCTACTTCGCACTCTCGAGATAATCGTCACCATGTGCCAAATGCAATATAAAAGGAATCTGAACACATTCGCGCAAAAATGAAATGACCACAATTTTCTCCAAAACTATAACAGATGCAAACTTGTCCTGTGTGGTGGAGATGAGATTTGATAAAGTAAGTGGAAATCCAGTAAAAGTTTCATTTGGCTACTTTGTACTCTCGAGATAATCGTCATTATGTGTCAAATGCAATATAAAAGGAATCTGAACACATTCGCGCAAAAATGAAATGACCACAATTTTCTTCAAAACTATAACAGATGCAAACTTGTCCTGTGTGGTGGAGATGAGATTTGATAAAGTAAGTGGAAATCCAGTAAAAGTTTCATTTGGCTACTTTGCACTCTCGAGATAATCGTCACCATGTGCCAAATGCAATATAAAAGGAATCTGAACACATTCGCGCAAAAATGAAATGACCACAATTTTCTCCAAAACTATAACAGATGCAAACTTGTCCTGTGTGGTGGAGATGAGATTTGATAAAGTAAGTGGAAATCCAGTAAAAGTTTCATTTGGCTACTTTGCACTCTCGAGATAATCGTCACCATGTGCCAAATGCAATATAAAAGGAATCTGAACACATTCGCGCAAAAATGAAATGACCACAATTTTCTCCAAAACTATAACAGATGCAAACTTGTCCTGTGTGGTGGAGATGAGATTTGATAAAGTAAGTGGAAATCCAGTAAAAGTTTCATTTGGCTACTTTGCACTCTCGAGATAATCGTCACCATGTGCCAAATGCAATATAAAAGGAATCTGAACACATTCGTGCAAAAATGAAATGACCACAATTTTCTCCAAAACTATAACAGATGCAAACTTGTCCTGTGTGGTGGAGATGAGATTTGATAAAGTAAGTGGAATTTTAGTAAAAGTTTCATTTGGCTACTTTGCACTCTCGAGATAATCGTCACCATGTGCCATATGCAATATAAAAGGAATCTGAACACATTCGCGCAAAAATGAAATGACCACAATTTTCTCCAAAACTATAACAGATGCAAACTTGTCCTGTGTGGTGGAGATGAGATTTGATAAAGTAAGTGGAAATCCAGTAAAAGTTTCATTTGGCTACTTTGCACTCTCGAGATAATCGTCACCATGTGCCAAATGCAATATAAAAGGAATCTGAACACATTCGCGCAAAAATGAAATGACCACAATTTTCTCCAAAACTATAACAGATGCAAACTTGTCCTGTGTGGTGGAGATGAGATTTGATAAAGTAAGTGGAAATCCAGTAAAAGTTTCATTTGGCTACTTTGCACTCTCGAGATAATCGTCACCATGTGCCAAATGCAATATAAAAGGAATCTGAACACATTCGCGCAAAAATGAAATGACCACAATTTTCTCCAAAACTATAACAGATGCAAACTTGTCCTGTGTGGTGGAGATGAGATTTGATAAAGTAAGTGGAAATTTAGTAAAAGTTTCATTTGGCTACTTTGCACTCTCGAGATAATCGTCACCATGTGCCATATGCAATATAAAAGGAATCTGAAAACATTCGTGCAAAAATGAAATGACCACAATTTTCTCCAAAACTATAAAAGATGCAAACTTGTCCTGTGTGGTGGAGGTGAGATTTGATAAAGTAAGTGGAAATCCAGTAAAAGTTTCATTTGGCTACTTTGCACTCTCGAGATAATCGTCACCATGTGCCAAATGCAATATAAAAGGAATCTGAACACATTCGCGCAAAAATGAAATGACCACAATTTTCTCCAAAACTATAACAGATGCAAACTTGTCCTGTGTGGTGGAGATGAGATTTGATAAAGTAAGTGGAAATCCAGTAAAAGTTTCATTTGGCTACGTTGCACTCTTGAGATAATCGTCACCATGTGCCAAGTGCAATATAAAAGGAATCTGAACACATTCGCGCAAAAATGAAATGACCACAATTTTCTCCAAAACTATAACAGATGCAAACTTGTCCTGTGTGGTGGAGATGAGATTTGATAAAGTAAGTGGAAATCCAGTAAAAGTTTCATTTGGCTACTTTGCACTCTCGAGATAATCGTCACCATGTGCCAAATGCAATATAAAAGGAATCTGAACACATTCGCGCAAAAATGAAATGACCACAATTTTCTCCAAAACTATAACAGATGCAAACTTGTCCTGTGTGGTGGAGATGAGATTTGATAAAGTAAGTGGAAATCCAGTAAAAGTTTCATTTGGATACTTTGCACTCTCGAGATAATCGTCACCATGTGCCAAATGCAATATAAAAGGAATCTGAACACATTCGTGCAAAAATGAAATGACCACAATTTTCTCCAAAACTATAACAGATGCAAACTTGTCCTGTGTGGTGGAGATGAGATTTGATAAAGTAAGTGGAAATCCAGTAAAAGTTTCATTTGGCTACTTTGCACTCTCGAGATAATCGTCACCATGTGCCAAATGCAATATAAAAGGAATCTGAACACATTCGCGCAAAAATGAAATGACCACAATTTTCTCCAAAACTATAACTGATGCAAACTTGTCCTGTGTGGTGGAGATGAGATTTGATAAAGTAAGTGGAAATCCAGTAAAAGTTTCATTTGGCTACTTTGCACTCTCGAGATAATCGTCACCATGTGCCAAATTCAATATAAAAGGAATCTGAACATATTCGCGCAAAAATGAAATGACCACAATTTTCTCCAAAACTATAACAGATGCAAACTTGTCCTGTGTGGTGGAGATGATATTTGATAAAGTAAGTGGAAATCCAGTAAAAGTTTCATTTGGCTACTTTGCACTCTCGAGATAATCGTCATCATGTGCCAAATGCAATATAAAAGGAATCTGAACACATTCGCGCAAAAATGAAATGACCACAATTTTCTCCAAAACTATAACAGATGCAAACTTGTCCTGTGTGGTGGAGATGAGATTTGATAAAGTAAGTGGAAATCCAGTAAAAGTTTCATTTGGCTACTTTGCACTCTCGAGATAATCGGCACCATGTGCCAAATGCAATATAAAAGGAATCTGAACACATTCGCGCAAAAATGAAATGACCACAATTTTCTCCAAAACTATAACAGATGCAAACTTGTCCTGTGTGGTGGAGATGAGATTTGATAAAGTAAGTGGAAATCCTGTAAAAGTTTCATTTGGCTACTTTGCACTCTCGAGATAATCGTCACCATGTGCCAAATGCAATATAAAAGGAATCTGAACACATTCGCGTAAAAATGAAATGACCACAATTTTCTCCAAAACTATAAAAGATGCAAACTTGTCCTGTGTGGTGGAGATGAGATTTGATAAAGTAAGTGGAAATCCAGTAAAAGTTTCATTTGGCTACTTCGCACTCTCGAGATAATCGTCACCATGTGCCAAATGCAATATAAAAGGAATCTGAACACATTCGCGCAAAAATGAAATGACCACAATTTTCTCCAAAACTATAACAGATGCAAACTTGTCCTGTGTGGTGGAGATGAGATTTGATAAAGTAAGTGGAAATTCAGTAAAAGTTTCATTTGGCTACTTTGCACTCTCGAGATAATCGTCATTATGTGTCAAATGCAATATAAAAGGAATCTGAACACATTCGCGCAAAAATGAAATGACCACAATTTTCTTCAAAACTATAACAGATGCAAACTTGTCCTGTGTGGTGGAGATGAGATTTGATAAAGTAAGTGGAAATCCAGTAAAAGTTTCATTTGGCTACTTTGCACTCTCGAGATAATCGTCACCATGTGCCAAATGCAATATAAAAGGAATCTGAACACATTCGCGCAAAAATGAAATGACCACAATTTTCTCCAAAACTATAACAGATGCAAACTTGTCCTGTGTGGTGGAGATGAGATTTGATAAAGTAAGTGGAAATCCAGTAAAAGTTTCATTTGGCTACTTTGCACTCTCGAGATAATCGTCACCATGTGCCAAATGCAATATAAAAGGAATCTGAACACATTCGCGCAAAAATGAAATGACCACAATTTTCTCCAAAACTATAACAGATGCAAACTTGTCCTGTGTGGTGGAGATGAGATTTGATAAAGTAAGTGGAAATCCAGTAAAAGTTTCATTTGGCTACTTTGCACTCTCGAGATAATCGTCACCATGTGCCAAATGCAATATAAAAGGAATCTGAACACATTCGTGCAAAAATGAAATGACCACAATTTTCTCCAAAACTATAAAAGATGCAAACTTGTCCTGTGTGGTGGAGATGAGATTTGATAAAGTAAGTGGAAATTTAGTAAAAGTTTCATTTGGCTACTTTGCACTCTCGAGATAATCGTCACCATGTGCCATATGCAATATAAAAGGAATCTGAACACATTCGCGCAAAAATGAAATGACCACAATTTTCTCCAAAACTATAACAGATGCAAACTTGTCCTGTGTGGTGGAGATGAGATTTGATAAAGTAAGTGGAAATCCAGTAAAAGTTTCATTTGGCTACTTTGCACTCTCGAGATAATCGTCACCATGTGCCAAATGCAATATAAAAGGAATCTGAACACATTCGCGCAAAAATGAAATGACCACAATTTTCTCCAAAACTATAACAGATGCAAACTTGTCCTGTGTGGTGGAGATGAGATTTGATAAAGTAAGTGGAAATCCAGTAAAAGTTTCATTTGGCTACGTTGCACTCTCGAGATAATCGTCACCATGTGCCAAATTCAATATAAAAGGAATCTGAACATATTCGCGCAAAAATGAAATGACCACAATTTTCTCCAAAACTTTAACAGATGCAAACTTGTCCTGTGTGGTGGAGATGAGATTTGATAAAGTAAGTGGAAATCCAGTAAAAGTTTCATTTGGCTACTTTGCACTCTCGAGATAATCGTCATCATGTGCCAAATGCAATATAAAAGGAATCTGAACACATTCGCGCAAAAATGAAATGACCACAATTTTCTCCAAAACTATAACAGATGCAAACTTGTCCTGTGTGGTGGAGATGAGATTTGATAAAGTAAGTGGAAATCCAGTAAAAGTTTCATTTGGCTACTTTGCACTCTCGAGATAATCGTCACCATGTGCCAAATGCAATATAAAAGGAATCTGAACACATTCGCGCAAAAATGAAATGACCACAATTTTCTCCAAAACTATAACAGATGCAAACTTGTCCTGTGTGGTGGAAATGAGATTTGATAAAGTAAGTGGAAATCCAGTAAAAGTTTCATTTGGCTACTTTGCACTCTCGAGATAATCGTCACCATGTGCCAAATGCAATATAAAAGGAATCTGAACACATTCGCGCAAAAATGAAATGACCACAATTTTCTCCAAAACTATAACAGATGCAAACTTGTCCTGTGTGGTGGAGATGAGATTTGATAAAGTAAGTGGAAATCCAGTAAAAGTTTCATTTGGCTACTTTGCACTCTCGAGATAATCGTCACCATGTGCCAAATGCAATATAAAAGGAATCTGAACACATTCGCGCAAAAATGAAATGACCACAATTTTCTCTAAAACTATAACAGATGCAAACTTGTCCTGTGTGGTCTAGATGAGATTTGATAAAGTAAGTTGAAATCCTGTAAAAGTTTCATTTGGCTACTTTGCACTCTCGAGATAATCGTCACCATGTGCCAAATGCAATATAAAAGGAATCTGAACACATTCGCGCAAAAATGAAATGACCACAATTTTCTCCAAAACTATAACAGATGCAAACTTGTCCTGTGTGGTGGAGATGAGATTTGATAAAGTAAGTGGAAATCCAGTACAAGTTTAATTTGGCTACTTTGCACTCTCGAGATAATCGTCACCATGTGCCAAATGCAATATAAAAGGAATCTGAACACATTCGCGCAAAAATGAAATGACCACAATTTTCTCCAAAACTATAACAGATGCAAACTTGTCCTGTGTGGTGGAGATGAGATTTGATAAAGTAAGTGGAAATCCAGTAAAAGTTTCATTTGGATACTTTGCACTCTCGAGATAATCGTCACCATGTGCCAAATGCAATATAAAAGGAATCTGAACACATTCGCGCAAAAATGAAATGACCACAATTTTCTCCAAAACTATAACAGATGCAAACTTGTCCTGTGTGGTGGAGATGAGATTTGATAAAGTAAGTGGAAATCCAGTAAAAGTTTCATTTGGCTACTTTGCACTCTCGAGATAATCGTCACCATGTGCCAAATGCAATATAAAAGGAATCTGAACACATTCGCGCAAAAATGAAATGACCACAATTTTCTCCAAAACTATAACTGATGCAAACTTGTCCTGTGTGGTGGAGATGAGATTTGATAAAGTAAGTGGAAATCCAGTAAAAGTTTCATTTGGCTACTTTGCACTCTCGAGATAATCGTCACCATGTGCCAAATTCAATATAAAAGGAATCTGAACATATTCGCGCAAAAATGAAATGACCACAATTTTCTCCAAAACTATAACAGATGCAAACTTGTCCTGTGTGGTGGAGATGATATTTGATAAAGTAAGTGGAAATCCAGTTAAAGTTTCATTTGGCTACTTTGCACTCTCGAGATAATCGTCATCATGTGCCAAATGCAATATAAAAGGAATCTGAACACATTCGCGCAAAAATGAAATGACCACAATTTTCTCCAAAACTATAACAGATGCAAACTTGTCCTGTGTGGTGGAGATGAGATTTGATAAAGTAAGTGGAAATCCAGTAAAAGTTTCATTTGGCTACTTTGCACTCTCGAGATAATCGTCACCATGTGCCAAATGCAATATAAAAGGAATCTGAACACATTCGCGCAAAAATGAAATGACCACAATTTTCTTCAAAACTATAACAGATGCAAACTTGTCCTGTGTGGTGGAGATGAGATTTGATAAAGTAAGTGGAAATCCAGTAAAAGTTTCATTTGGCTACTTTGCACTCTCGAGATAATCGGCACCATGTGCCAAATGCAATATAAAAGGAATCTGAACACATTCGCGCAAAAATGAAATGACCACAATTTTCTCCAAAACTATAACAGATGCAAACTTGTCCTGTGTGGTGGAGATGAGATTTGATAAAGTAAGTGGAAATCCTGTAAAAGTTTCATTTGGCTACTTTGCACTCTCGAGATAATCGTCACCATGTGCCAAATGCAATATAAAAGGAATCTGAACACATTCGCGTAAAAATGAAATGACCACAATTTTCTCCAAAACTATAACAGATGCAAACTTGTCCTGTGTGGTGGAGATGAGATTTGATAAAGTAAGTGGAAATCCAGTAAAAGTTTCATTTGGCTACTTCGCACTCTCGAGATAATCGTCACCATGTGCCAAATGCAATATAAAAGGAATCTGAACACATTCGCGCAAAAATGAAATGACCACAATTTTCTCCAAAACTATAACAGATGCAAACTTGTCCTGTGTGGTGGAGATGAGATTTGATAAAGTAAGTGGAAATCCAGTAAAAGTTTCATTTGGCTACTTCGCACTCTCGAGATAATCGTCATTATGTGTCAAATGCAATATAAAAGGAATCTGAACACATTCGCGCAAAAATGAAATGACCACAATTTTCTTCAAAACTATAACAGATGCAAACTTGTCCTGTGTGGTGGAGATGAGATTTGATAAAGTAAGTGGAAATCCAGTAAAAGTTTCATTTGGCTACTTTGCACTCTCGAGATAATCGTCACCATGTGCCAAATGCAATATAAAAGGAATCTGAACACATTCGCGCAAAAATGAAATGACCACAATTTTCTCCAAAACTATAACAGATGCAAACTTGTCCTGTGTGGTGGAGATGAGATTTGATAAAGTAAGTGGAAATCCAGTAAAAGTTTCATTTGGCTACTTTGCACTCTCGAGATAATCGTCACCATGTGCCAAATGCAATATAAAAGGAATCTGAACACATTCGCGCAAAAATGAAATGACCACAATTTTCTCCAAAACTATAACAGATGCAAACTTTTCCTGTGTGGTGGAGATGAGATTTGATAAAGTAAGTGGAAATCCAGTAAAAGTTTCATTTGGCTACTTTGCACTCTCGAGATAATCGTCACCATGTGCCAAATGCAATATAAAAGGAATCTGAACACATTCGTGCAAAAATGAAATGACCACAATTTTCTCCAAAACTATAACAGATGCAAACTTGTCCTGTGTGGTGGAGATGAGATTTGATAAAGTAAGTGGAAATTTAGTAAAAGTTTCATTTGGCTACTTTGCACTCTCGAGATAATCGTCACCATGTGCCATATGCAATATAAAAGGAATCTGAACACATTCGCGCAAAAATGAAATGACCACAATTTTCTCCAAAACAATAACAGATGCAAACTTGTCCTGTGTGGTGGAGATGAGATTTGATAAAGTAAGTGGAAATCCAGTAAAAGTTTCATTTGGCTACTTTGCACTCTCGAGATAATCGTCACCATGTGCCAAATGCAATATAAAAGGAATCTGAACACATTCGCGCAAAAATGAAATGACCACAATTTTCTCCAAAACTATAACAGATGCAAACTTGTCCTGTGTGGTGGAGATGAGATTTGATAAAGTAAGTGGAAATCCAGTAAAAGTTTCATTTGGCTACGTTGCACTCTCGAGATAATCGTCACCATGTGCCAAATTCAATATAAAAGGAATCTGAACATATTCGCGCAAAAATGAAATGACCACAATTTTCTCCAAAACTATAACAGATGCAAACTTGTCCTGTGTGGTGGAGATGAGATTTGATAAAGTAAGTGGAAATCCAGTAAAAGTTTCATTTGGCTACTTTGCACTCTCGAGATAATCGTCATCATGTGCCAAATGCAATATAAAAGGAATCTGAACACATTCGCGCAAAAATGAAATGACCACAATTTTCTCCAAAACTATAACAGATGCAAACTTGTCCTGTGTGGTGGAGATGAGATTTGATAAAGTAAGTGGAAATCCAGTAAAAGTTTCATTTGGCTACTTTGCACTCTCGAGATAATCGTCACCATGTGCCAAATGCAATATAAAAGGAATCTGAACACATTCGCGCAAAAATGAAATGACCACAATTTTCTCCAAAACTATAACAGATGCAAACTTGTCCTGTGTGGTGGAGATGAGATTTGATAAAGTAAGTGGAAATCCAGTAAAAGTTTCATTTGGCTACTTTGCACTCTCGAGATAATCGTCACCATGTGCCAAATGCAATATAAAAGGAATCTGAACACATTCGCGCAAAAATGAAATGACCACAATTTTCTCCAAAACTATAACAGATGCAAACTTGTCCTGTGTGGTGGAGATGAGATTTGATAAAGTAAGTGGAAATCCAGTAAAAGTTTCATTTGGCTACTTTGCACTCTCCAGATAATCGTCACCATGTGCCAAATGCAATATAAAAGGAATCTGAACACATTCGCGCAAAAATGAAATGACCACAATTTTCTCTAAAACTATAACAGATGCAAACTTGTCCTGTGTGGTGGAGATGAGATTTGATAAAGTAAGTTGAAATCCTGTAAAAGTTTCATTTGGCTACTTTGCACTCTCGAGATAATCGTCACCATGTGCCAAATGCAATATAAAAGGAATCTGAACACATTCGCGCAAAAATGAAATGACCACAATTTTCTCCAAAACTATAACAGATGCAAACTTGTCCTGTGTGGTGGAGATGAGATTTGATAAAGTAAGTGGAAATCCAGTAAAAGTTTCATTTGGCTACTTTGCACTCTCGAGATAATCGTCACCATGTGCCAAATGCAATATAAAAGGAATCTGAACACATTCACGCAAAAATGAAATGACCACAATTTTCTCCAAAACTATAACAGATGCAAACTTGTCCTGTGTGGTGGAAATGAGATTTGATAAAGTAAGTGGAAATCCAGTAAAAGTTTCATTTGGCTACTTTGCACTCTCGAGATAATCGTCACCATGTGCCAAATGCAATATAAAAGGAATCTGAACACATTCGCGCAAAAATGAAATGACCACAATTTTCTCCAAAACTATAACAGATGCAAACTTGTTCTGTGTGGTGGAGATGAGATTTGATAAAGTAAGTGGAAATCCAGTAAAAGTTTCATTTGGCTACTTTGCACTCTCGAGATAATCGTCACCATGTGCCAAATGCAATATAAAAGGAATCTGAACACATTCGCGCAAAATGAAATGACCATAATTTTCTCCAAAACTATAACAGATGCAAACTTGTCCTGTGTGGTGGAGATGAGATTTGATAAAGTAAGTGGAAATCCAGTAAAAGTTTCATTTGGCTACTTTGCACTCTCGAGATAATCGTCACCATGTGCCAAATGCAATATAAAAGGAATCTGAACACATTCGCGCAAAATGAAATGACCACAATTTTCTCCAAAACTATAACAGATGCAAACTTGTCCTGTGTGGTGAAGATGAGATTTGATAAAGTAAGTGGAAATCCAGTAAAAGTTTCATTTGGCTACTTTGCACTCTCGAGATAATCGTCACCATGTGCCAAATGCAATATAAAAGGAATCTGAACACATTCGCGCAAAAATGAAATGACCACAATTTTCTCCAAAACTATAACAGATGCAAACTTGTCCTGTGTGGTGGAAATGAGATTTGATAAAGTAAGTGGAAATCCAGTAAAAGTTTCATTTGGCTACTTTGCACTCTCGAGATAATCGTCACCATGTGCCAAATGCAATATAAAAGGAATCTGAACACATTCGCGCAAAAATGAAATGACCACAATTTTCTCCAAAACTATAACAGATGCAAACTTGTTCTGTGTGGTGGAGATGAGATTTGATAAAGTAAGTGGAAATCCAGTAAAAGTTTCATTTGGCTACTTTGCACTCTCGAGATAATCGTCACCATGTGCCAAATGCAATATAAAAGGAATCTGAACACATTCGCGCAAAATGAAATGACCACAATTTTCTCCAAAACTATAACAGATGCAAACTTGTCCTGTGTGGTGGAGATGAGATTTGATAAAGTAAGTGGAAATCCAGTAAAAGTTTCATTTGGCTACTTTGCACTCTCGAGATAATCGTCACCATGTGCCAAATGCAATATAAAAGGAATCTGAACACATTCGCGCAAAATGAAATGACCAAACTTTTCTCCAAAACTATAACAGATGCAAACTTGTCCTGTGTGGTGGAGATGAGATTTGATAAAGTAAGTGGAAATCCAGTAAAAGTTTCATTTGGCTACTTTGCACTCTAGAGATAATCGTCACCATGTGCCAAATGCAATATAAAAGGAATCTGAACACATTCGCGCAAAAATGAAATGACCACAATTTTCTCCAAAACTATAACAGATGGAAACTTGTCCTGTGTGGTGATGAGATTTGATAAAGTAAGTGGAAATCCAGTAAAAGTTTCATTTGGCTACTTTGCACTCTCGAGATAATCGTCACCATGTGCCAAATGCAATATAAAAGGAATCTGAACACATTCGCGCAAAAATGAAATGACCACAATTTTCTCCAAAACTATAACAGATGCAAACTTGTCCTGTGTGGTGGAAATGAGATTTGATAAAGTAAGTGGAAATCCAGTAAAAGTTTCATTTGGCTACTTTGCACTCTCGAGATAATCGTCACCATGTGCCAAATGCAATATAAAAGGAATCTGAACACATTCGCTCAAAAATGAAATGACCACAATTTTCTCCAAAACTATAACAGATGCAAACTTGTTCTGTGTGGTGGAGATGAGATTTGATAAAGTAAGTGGAAATCCAGTAAAAGTTTCATTTGGCTACTTTGCACTCTCGAGATAATCGTCACCATGTGCCAAATGCAATATAAAAGGAATCTGAACACATTCGCGCAAAAATGAAATGACCACAATTTTCTCCAAAACTATAACAGATGCAAACTTGTCCTGTGTGGTGGAAATGAGATTTGATAAAGTAAGTGGAAATCCAGTAAAAGTTTTATTTGGCTACTTTGCACTCTCGAGATAATCGTCACCATGTGCCAAATGCAATATAAAAGGAATCTGAACACATTCACGCAAAAATGAAATGACCACAATTTTCTCCAAAACTATAACAGATGCAAACTTGTTCTGTGTGGTGGAGATGAGAATTGATAAAGTAAGTGGAAATCCAGTAAAAGTTTCATTTGGCTACTTTGCACTCTCGAGATAATCGTCACCATCTGCCAAATGCAATATAAAAGGAATCTGAACACATTCGCGCAAAAATGAAATGACCACAATTTTCTCCAAAACTATAACAGATGCAAACTTGTCCTGTGTGGTGGAGATGAAATTTGATAAAGTAAGTGGAAATCCAGTAAAAGTTTCATTTGGCTACTTTGCACTCTCGAGATAATCGTCATCATGTGCCAAATGCAATATAAAAGGAATCTGAACACATTCGCGCAAAATGAAATGACCACAATTTTCTCCAAAACTATAACAGATGCAAACTTGTCCTGTGTGGTGGAGATGAGATTTGATAAAGTAAGTGGAAATCCAGTAAAAGTTTCATTTGGCTACTTTGCACTCTCGAGATAATCGTCACCATGTGCCAAATGCAATATAAAAGGAATCTGAACACATTCGCGCAAAATGAAATGACCACAATTTTCTCCAAAACTATAACAGATGCAAACTTGTCCTGTGTGGTGGAGATGAGATTTGATAAAGTAAGTGGAAATCCAGTAAAAGTTTCATTTGGCTACTTTGCACTCTCGAGATAATCGTCACCATGTGCCAAATGCAATATAAAAGGAATCTGAACACATTCGCGCAAAAATGAAATGACCACAATTTTCTCCAAAACTATAACAGATGCAAACTTGTCCTGTGTGGTGGAAATGAGATTTGATAAAGTAAGTGGAAATCCAGTAAAAGTTTCATTTGGCTACTTTGCACTCTCGAGATAATCGTCACCATGTGCCAAATGCAATATAAAAGGAATCTGAACACATTCGCGCAAAAATGAAATGACCACAATTTTCTCCAAAACTATAACAGATGGAAACTTGTCCTGTGTGGTGATGAGATTTGATAAAGTAAGTGGAAATCCAGTAAAAGTTTCATTTGGCTACTTTGCACTCTCGAGATAATCGTCACCATGTGCCAAATGCAATATAAAAGGAATCTGAACACATTCGCGCAAAAATGAAATGACCACAATTTTCTCCAAAACTATAACAGATGCAAACTTGTCCTGTGTGGTGGAAATGAGATTTGATAAAGTAAGTGGAAATCCAGTAAAAGTTTCATTTGGCTACTTTGCACTCTCGAGATAATCGTCACCATGTGCCAAATGCAATATAAAAGGAATCTGAACACATTCGCTCAAAAATGAAATGACCACAATTTTCTCCAAAACTATAACAGATGCAAACTTGTTCTGTGTGGTGGAGATGAGATTTGATAAAGTAAGTGGAAATCCAGTAAAAGTTTCATTTGGCTACTTTGCACTCTCGAGATAATCGTCACCATGTGCCAAATGCAATATAAAAGGAATCTGAACACATTCGCGCAAAAATGAAATGACCACAATTTTCTCCAAAACTATAACAGATGCAAACTTGTCCTGTGTGGTGGAAATGAGATTTGATAAAGTAAGTGGAAATCCAGTAAAAGTTTTATTTGGCTACTTTGCACTCTCGAGATAATCGTCACCATGTGCCAAATGCAATATAAAAGGAATCTGAACACATTCACGCAAAAATGAAATGACCACAATTTTCTCCAAAACTATAACAGATGCAAACTTGTTCTGTGTGGTGGAGATGAGAATTGATAAAGTAAGTGGAAATCCAGTAAAAGTTTCATTTGGCTACTTTGCACTCTCGAGATAATCGTCACCATCTGCCAAATGCAATATAAAAGGAATCTGAACACATTCGCGCAAAAATGAAATGACCACAATTTTCTCCAAAACTATAACAGATGCAAACTTGTCCTGTGTGGTGGAGATGAAATTTGATAAAGTAAGTGGAAATCCAGTAAAAGTTTCATTTGGCTACTTTGCACTCTCGAGATAATCGTCATCATGTGCCAAATGCAATATAAAAGGAATCTGAACACATTCGCGCAAAATGAAATGACCACAATTTTCTCCAAAACTATAACAGATGCAAACTTGTCCTGTGTGGTGGAGATGAGATTTGATAAAGTAAGTGGAAATCCAGTAAAAGTTTCATTTGGCTACTTTGCACTCTCGAGATAATCGTCACCATGTGCCAAATGCAATATAAAAGGAATCTGAACACATTCGCGCAAAATGAAATGACCACAATTTTCTCCAAAACTATAACAGATGCAAACTTGTCCTGTGTGGTGGAGATGAGATTTGATAAAGTAAGTGGAAATCCAGTAAAAGTTTCATTTGGCTACTTTGCACTCTCGAGATAATCGTCACCATGTGCCAAATGCAATATAAAAGGAATCTGAACACATTCGCGCAAAAATGAAATGACCACAATTTTCTCCAAAACTATAACAGATGCAAACTTGTCCTGTGTGGTGGAAATGAGATTTGATAAAGTAAGTGGAAATCCAGTAAAAGTTTCATTTGGCTACTTTGCACTCTCGAGATAATCGTCACCATGTGCCAAATGCAATATAAAAGGAATCTGAACACATTCGCGCAAAAATGAAATGACCACAATTTTCTCCAAAACTATAACAGATGCAAACTTGTTCTGTGTGGTGGAGATGAGATTTGATAAAGTAAGTGGAAATCCAGTAAAAGTTTCATTTGGCTACTTTGCACTCTCGAGATAATCGTCACCATGTGCCAAATGCAATATAAAAGGAATCTGAACACATTCGCGCAAAAATGAAATGACCACAATTTTCTCCAAAACTATAACAGATGCAAACTTGTCCTGTGTGGTGGAAATGAGATTTGATAAAGTAAGTGGAAATCCAGTAAAAGTTTCATTTGGCTACTTTGCACTCTCGAGATAATCGTCACCATGTGCCAAATGCAATATAAAAGGAATCTGAACACATTCGCGCAAAAATGAAATGACCACAATTTTCTCCAAAACTATAACAGATGCAAACTTGTTCTGTGTGGTGGAGATGAGATTTAATAAAGTAAGTGGAAATCCAGTAAAAGTTTCATTTGGCTACTTTGCACTCTCGAGATAATCGTCACCATGTGCCAAATGCAATATAAAAGGAATCTGAACACATTCGCGCAAAAATGAAATGACCACAATTTTCTCCAAAACTATAACAGATGCAAACTTGTCCTGTGTGGTGGAAATGAGATTTGATAAAGTAAGTGGAAATCCAGTAAAAGTTTCATTTGGCTACTTTGCACTCTCGAGATAAACGTCACCATGTGCCAAATGCAATATAAAAGGAATCTGAACACATTCGCGCAAAAATGAAATGACCACAATTTTCTCCAAAACTATAACAGATGCAATCTTGTCCTGTGTGGTGGAGATGAGATTTGATAAAGTAAGTGGAAATCCAGTAAAAGTTTCATTTGGCTACTTTGCACTCTCGAGATAATCGTCACCATGTGCCAAATGCAATATAAAAGGAACCTGAACACATTCGCGCAAAAATGAAATGACCACAATTTTCTCCAAAACTATAACAGATGCAAACTTGTCCTGTGTGGTGGAAATGAGATTTGATAAAGTAAGTGGAAATCCAGTAAAAGTTTCATTTGGCTACTTTGCACTCTCGAGATAATCGTCACCATGTGCCAAATGCAATATAAAAGGAATCTGAACACATTCGCGCAAAAATGAAATGACCACAATTTTCTCCAAAACTATAACAGATGCAAACTTGTTCTGTGTGGCGGAGATGAGATTTGATAAAGTAAGTGGAAATCCAGTAAAAGTTTCATTTGGCTACTCTGCACTCTCGAGATAATCGTCACCATGTGCCAAATGCAATATAAAAGGAATCTGAACACATTCGCGCAAAAATGAAATGACCACAATTTTCTCCAAAACTATAACAGATGCAGACTTGTCCTGTGTGGTGGAGATGAGATTTGATAAAGTAAGTGGAAATCCAGTAAAAGTTTCATTTGGCTACTTTGCACTCTCGAGATAATCGTCACCATGTGCCAAATGCAATATAAAAGGAATCTGAACACATTAGCGCAAAATGAAATGACCACAATTTTCTCCAAAACTATAACAGATGCAAACTTGTCCTGTGTGGTGGAGATGAGATTTGATAAAGTAAGTGGAAATCCAGTAAATGTTTCATTTGGCTACTTTGCACTCTAGAGATAATCGTCACCATGTGCCAAATGCAATCTAAAAGGAATCTGAACACATTCGCGCAAAAATGAAATGACCACAATTTTCTCCAAAACTATAACAGATGCAAACTTGTCCTGTGTGGTGGAGATGAGATTTGATAAAGTAAGTGGAAATCCAGTAAAAGTTTCATTTGGCTACTTTGCACTCTCGAGATAATCGTCATCATGTGCCAAATGCAATATAAAAGGAATCTGAACACATTCGCGCAAAATGAAATGACCACAATTTTCTCCAAAACTATAACAGATGCAAACTTGTCCTGTGTGGTGGAGATGAGATTTGATAAAGTAAGTGGAAATCCAGTAAAAGTTTCATTTGGCTACTTTGCACTCTCGAGATAATCGTCACCATGTGCCAAATGCAATATAAAAGGAATCTGAACACATTCGCGCAAAATGAAATGACCACAATTTTCTCCAAAACTATAACAGATGCAAACTTGTCCTGTGTGGTGGAGATGAGATTTGATAAAGTAAGTGGAAATCCAGTAAAAGTTTCATTTGGCTACTTTGCACTCTCGAGATAATCGTCACCATGTGCCAAATGCAATATAAAAGGAATCTGAACACATTCGCGCAAAAATGAAATGACCACAATTTTCTCCAAAACTATAACAGATGCAAACTTGTCCTGTGTGGTGGAAATGAGATTTGATAAAGTAAGTGGAAATCCAGTAAAAGTTTCATTTGGCTACTTTGCACTCTCGAGATAATCGTCACCATGTGCCAAATGCAATATAAAAGGAATCTGAACACATTCGCGCAAAAATGAAATGACCACAATTTTCTCCAAAACTATAACAGATGGAAACTTGTCCTGTGTGGTGATGAGATTTGATAAAGTAAGTGGAAATCCAGTAAAAGTTTCATTTGGCTACTTTGCACTCTCGAGATAATCGTCACCATGTGCCAAATGCAATATAAAAGGAATCTGAACACATTCGCGCAAAAATGAAATGACCACAATTTTCTCCAAAACTATAACAGATGCAAACTTGTCCTGTGTGGTGGAAATGAGATTTGATAAAGTAAGTGGAAATCCAGTAAAAGTTTCATTTGGCTACTTTGCACTCTCGAGATAATCGTCACCATGTGCCAAATGCAATATAAAAGGAATCTGAACACATTCGCTCAAAAATGAAATGACCACAATTTTCTCCAAAACTATAACAGATGCAAACTTGTTCTGTGTGGTGGAGATGAGATTTGATAAAGTAAGTGGAAATCCAGTAAAAGTTTCATTTGGCTACTTTGCACTCTCGAGATAATCGTCACCATGTGCCAAATGCAATATAAAAGGAATCTGAACACATTCGCGCAAAAATGAAATGACCACAATTTTCTCCAAAACTATAACAGATGCAAACTTGTCCTGTGTGGTGGAAATGAGATTTGATAAAGTAAGTGGAAATCCAGTAAAAGTTTTATTTGGCTACTTTGCACTCTCGAGATAATCGTCACCATGTGCCAAATGCAATATAAAAGGAATCTGAACACATTCACGCAAAAATGAAATGACCACAATTTTCTCCAAAACTATAACAGATGCAAACTTGTTCTGTGTGGTGGAGATGAGAATTGATAAAGTAAGTGGAAATCCAGTAAAAGTTTCATTTGGCTACTTTGCACTCTCGAGATAATCGTCACCATCTGCCAAATGCAATATAAAAGGAATCTGAACACATTCGCGCAAAAATGAAATGACCACAATTTTCTCCAAAACTATAACAGATGCAAACTTGTCCTGTGTGGTGGAGATGAAATTTGATAAAGTAAGTGGAAATCCAGTAAAAGTTTCATTTGGCTACTTTGCACTCTCGAGATAATCGTCATCATGTGCCAAATGCAATATAAAAGGAATCTGAACACATTCGCGCAAAATGAAATGACCACAATTTTCTCCAAAACTATAACAGATGCAAACTTGTCCTGTGTGGTGGAGATGAGATTTGATAAAGTAAGTGGAAATCCAGTAAAAGTTTCATTTGGCTACTTTGCACTCTCGAGATAATCGTCACCATGTGCCAAATGCAATATAAAAGGAATCTGAACACATTCGCGCAAAATGAAATGACCACAATTTTCTCCAAAACTATAACAGATGCAAACTTGTCCTGTGTGGTGGAGATGAGATTTGATAAAGTAAGTGGAAATCCAGTAAAAGTTTCATTTGGCTACTTTGCACTCTCGAGATAATCGTCACCATGTGCCAAATGCAATATAAAAGGAATCTGAACACATTCGCGCAAAAATGAAATGACCACAATTTTCTCCAAAACTATAACAGATGCAAACTTGTCCTGTGTGGTGGAAATGAGATTTGATAAAGTAAGTGGAAATCCAGTAAAAGTTTCATTTGGCTACTTTGCACTCTCGAGATAATCGTCACCATGTGCCAAATGCAATATAAAAGGAATCTGAACACATTCGCGCAAAAATGAAATGACCACAATTTTCTCCAAAACTATAACAGATGCAAACTTGTTCTGTGTGGTGGAGATGAGATTTGATAAAGTAAGTGGAAATCCAGTAAAAGTTTCATTTGGCTACTTTGCACTCTCGAGATAATCGTCACCATGTGCCAAATGCAATATAAAAGGAATCTGAACACATTCGCGCAAAAATGAAATGACCACAATTTTCTCCAAAACTATAACAGATGCAAACTTGTCCTGTGTGGTGGAAATGAGATTTGATAAAGTAAGTGGAAATCCAGTAAAAGTTTCATTTGGCTACTTTGCACTCTCGAGATAATCGTCACCATGTGCCAAATGCAATATAAAAGGAATCTGAACACATTCGCGCAAAAATGAAATGACCACAATTTTCTCCAAAACTATAACAGATGCAAACTTGTTCTGTGTGGTGGAGATGAGATTTAATAAAGTAAGTGGAAATCCAGTAAAAGTTTCATTTGGCTACTTTGCACTCTCGAGATAATCGTCACCATGTGCCAAATGCAATATAAAAGGAATCTGAACACATTCGCGCAAAAATGAAATGACCACAATTTTCTCCAAAACTATAACAGATGCAAACTTGTCCTGTGTGGTGGAAATGAGATTTGATAAAGTAAGTGGAAATCCAGTAAAAGTTTCATTTGGCTACTTTGCACTCTCGAGATAAACGTCACCATGTGCCAAATGCAATATAAAAGGAATCTGAACACATTCGCGCAAAAATGAAATGACCACAATTTTCTCCAAAACTATAACAGATGCAATCTTGTCCTGTGTGGTGGAGATGAGATTTGATAAAGTAAGTGGAAATCCAGTAAAAGTTTCATTTGGCTACTTTGCACTCTCGAGATAATCGTCACCATGTGCCAAATGCAATATAAAAGGAACCTGAACACATTCGCGCAAAAATGAAATGACCACAATTTTCTCCAAAACTATAACAGATGCAAACTTGTCCTGTGTGGTGGAAATGAGATTTGATAAAGTAAGTGGAAATCCAGTAAAAGTTTCATTTGGCTACTTTGCACTCTCGAGATAATCGTCACCATGTGCCAAATGCAATATAAAAGGAATCTGAACACATTCGCGCAAAAATGAAATGACCACAATTTTCTCCAAAACTATAACAGATGCAAACTTGTTCTGTGTGGCGGAGATGAGATTTGATAAAGTAAGTGGAAATCCAGTAAAAGTTTCATTTGGCTACTCTGCACTCTCGAGATAATCGTCACCATGTGCCAAATGCAATATAAAAGGAATCTGAACACATTCGCGCAAAAATGAAATGACCACAATTTTCTCCAAAACTATAACAGATGCAGACTTGTCCTGTGTGGTGGAGATGAGATTTGATAAAGTAAGTGGAAATCCAGTAAAAGTTTCATTTGGCTACTTTGCACTCTCGAGATAATCGTCACCATGTGCCAAATGCAATATAAAAGGAATCTGAACACATTAGCGCAAAATGAAATGACCACAATTTTCTCCAAAACTATAACAGATGCAAACTTGTCCTGTGTGGTGGAGATGAGATTTGATAAAGTAAGTGGAAATCCAGTAAAAGTTTCATTTGGCTACTTTGCACTCTCGAGATAATCGTCACCATGTGCCAAATGCAATATAAAAGGAATCTGAACACATTCGCGCAAAAATGAAATGACCACAATTTTCTCCAAAACTATAACAGATGCAAACTTGTCCTGTGTGGTGGAGATGAGATTTGATAAAGTAAGTGGAAATCCAGTAAAAGTTTCATTTGGCTACTTTGCACTCTCGAGATAATCGGCACCATGTGCCAAATGCAATATAAAAGGAACCTGAACACATTCGCGCAAAAATGAAATGACCACAATTTTCTCCAAAACTATAACAGATGCAAACTTGTCCTGTGTGGTGGAAATGAGATTTGATAAAGTAAGTGGAAATCCAGTAAAAGTTTCATTTGGCTACTTTGCACTCTCGAGATAATCGTCACCATGTGCCAAATGCAATATAAAAGGAATCTGAACACATTCGCGCAAAAATGAAATGACCACAATTTTCTCCAAAACTATAACAGATGCAAACTTGTCCTGTGTGGTGGAGATGAGATTTGATAAAGTAAGTGGAAATCCAGTAAAAGTTTCATTTGGCTACTTTGCACTCTCGAGATATTCGTCACCATGTGCCAAATGCAATATAAAAGGAATCTGAACACATTCGCGCAAAAATGAAATGACCACAATTTTCTTCAAAACTATAACAGATGCAAACTTGTCCTGTGTGGTGGAGATGAGATTTGATAAAGTAAGTGGAAATCCAGTAAAAGTTTCATTTGGCTACTTTGCACTCTCGAGATAATCGTCACAATGTGCCAAATGCAATATAAAAGGAATCTGAACACATTCGCGCAAAAATGAAATGACCACAATTTTCTCCAAAACTATAACAGATGCAAACTTGTCCTGTGTGGTGGAGATGAGATTTGATAAAGTAAGTGGAAATCCAGTAAAAGTTTCATTTGGCTACTTTGCACTCTCGAGATAATCGTCACCATGTGCCAAATGCAATATAAAAGGAATCTGAACACATTCGCGCAAAAATGAAATGACCACAATTTTCTTTAAAACTATAACAGATGCAAACTTGTCCTGTGTGGTGGAGATGAGATTTGATAAAGTAAGTGGAAATCCAGTAACAGTTTCATTTGGCTACTTTGCACTCTCGAGATAATCGTCACCATGTGCCAAATGCAATATAAAAGGAATCTGAACACATTCGCGCAAAAATGAAATGACCACAATTTTGTCCAAAACTATAACAGATGCAAACTTGTCCTGTGTGGTGGAGATGAGATTTGATAAAGTAAGTGGAAATCCAGTAAAAGTTTCATTTGGCTACTTTGCACTCTCGAGATATTCGTCACCATGTGCCAAATGCAATATAAAAGGAATCTGAACACATTCGTGCAAAAATGAAATGACCACAATTTTCTCCAAAACTATAACAGATGCAAACTTGTCCTGTGTGGTGGAAATGAGATTTGATAAAGTGGAAATCCAGTAAAAGTTTCATTTGGCTACTTTGCACTCTCGAGATAATCGTCACCATGTGCCAAATGCAATATAAAAGGAATCTGAACACATTCGCGCAAAAATGAAATGACCACAATTTTCTCCAAAACTATAACAGATGCAAACTTGTTCTGTGTGGCGGAGATGAGATTTGATAAAGTAAGTGGAAATCCAGTAAAAGTTTCATTTGGCTACTCTGCACTCTCGAGATAATCGTCACCATGTGCCAAATGCAATATAAAAGGAATCTGAACACATTCGCGCAAAAATGAAATGACCACAATTTTCTCCAAAACTATAACAGATGCAAACTTGTCCTGTGTGGTGGAAATGAGATTTGATAAAGTAAGTAGAAATCCAGTAAAAGTTTCATTTGGCTACTTTGCACTCTCGAGATAATCGTCACCATGTGCCAAATGCAATATAAAAGGAATCTGAACACATTCGCGCAAAAATGAAATGACCACAATTTTCTCCAAAACTATAACAGATGCAAACTTGTCCTGTGTGGTGGAAATGAGATTTGATAAAGTAAGTGGAAATCCAGTAAAAGTTTCATTTGGCTACTTTGCACTCTCGAGATAATCGTCACCATGTGCCAAATGCAATATAAAAGGAATCTGAACACATTCGCGCAAAAATGAAATGACCACAATTTTCTCCAAAACTATAACAGATGCAAACTTGTTCTGTGTGGTGGAGATGAGATTTGATAAAGTAAGTGGAAATCCAGTAAAAGTTTCATTTGGCTACTTTGCACTCTCGAGATAATCGTCACCATGTGCCAAATGCAATATAAAAGGAATCTGAACACATTCGCGCAAAAATGAAATGACCACAATTTTCTCCAAAACTATAACAGATGCAAACTTGTCCTGTGTGGTGGAAATGAGATTTGATAAAGTAAGTGGAAATCCAGTAAAAGTTTCATTTGGCTACTTTGCACTCTCGAGATAATCGTCACCATGTGCCAAATGCAATATAAAAGGAATCTGAACACATTCGCGCAAAAATGAAATGACCACAATTTTCTTTAAAACTATAACAGATGCAAACTTGTCCTGTGTGGTGGAGATGAGATTTGATAAAGTAAGTGGAAATCCAGTAACAGTTTCATTTGGCTACTTTGCACTCTCGAGATAATCGTCACCATGTGCCAAATGCAATATAAAAGGAATCTGAACACATTCGCGCAAAAATGAAATGACCACAATTTTGTCCAAAACTATAACAGATGCAAACTTGTCCTGTGTGGTGGAGATGAGATTTGATAAAGTAAGTGGAAATCCAGTAAAAGTTTCATTTGGCTACTTTGCACTCTCGAGATATTCGTCACCATGTGCCAAATGCAATATAAAAGGAATCTGAACACATTCGTGCAAAAATGAAATGACCACAATTTTCTCCAAAACTATAACAGATGCAAACTTGTCCTGTGTGGTGGAAATGAGATTTGATAAAGTGGAAATCCAGTAAAAGTTTCATTTGGCTACTTTGCACTCTCGAGATAATCGTCACCATGTGCCAAATGCAATATAAAAGGAATCTGAACACATTCGCGCAAAAATGAAATGACCACAATTTTCTCCAAAACTATAACAGATGCAAACTTGTTCTGTGTGGCGGAGATGAGATTTGATAAAGTAAGTGGAAATCCAGTAAAAGTTTCATTTGGCTACTCTGCACTCTCGAGATAATCGTCACCATGTGCCAAATGCAATATAAAAGGAATCTGAACACATTCGCGCAAAAATGAAATGACCACAATTTTCTCCAAAACTATAACAGATGCAAACTTGTCCTGTGTGGTGGAGATGAGATTTGATAAAGTAAGTAGAAATCCAGTAAAAGTTTCATTTGGCTACTTTGCACTCTCGAGATAATCGTCACCATGTGCCAAATGCAATATAAAAGGAATCTGAACACATTCGCGCAAAAATGAAATGACCACAATTTTCTCCAAAACTATAACAGATGCAAACTTGTCCTGTGTGGTGGAAATGAGATTTGATAAAGTAAGTGGAAATCCAGTAAAAGTTTCATTTGGCTACTTTGCACTCTCGAGATAATCGTCACCATGTGCCAAATGCAATATAAAAGGAATCTGAACACATTCGCGCAAAAATGAAATGACCACAATTTTCTCCAAAACTATAACAGATGCAAACTTGTTCTGTGTGGTGGAGATGAGATTTGATAAAGTAATTGGAAATCCAGTAAAAGTTTCATTTGGCTACTTTGCACTCTCGAGATAATCGTCACCATGTGCCAAATGCAATATAAAAGGAACCTGAACACATTCGCGCAAAAATGAAATGACCACAATTTTCTCCAAAACTATAACAGATGCAAACTTGTCCTGTGTGGTGGAAATGAGATTTGATAAAGTAAGTGGAAATCCAGTAAAAGTTTCATTTGGCTACTTTGCACTCTCGAGATAATCGTCACCATGTGCCAAATGCAATATAAAAGGAATCTGAACACATTCGCGCAAAAATGAAATGACCACAATTTTCTCCAAAACTATAACAGATGCAAACTTGTTCTGTGTGGCGGAGATGAGATTTGATAAAGTAAGTGGAAATCCAGTAAAAGTTTCATTTGGCTACTCTGCACTCTCGAGATAATCGTCACCATGTGCCAAATGCAATATAAAAGGAATCTGAACACATTCGCGCAAAAATGAAATGACCACAATTTTCTCCAAAACTATAACAGATGCAAACTTGTCCTGTGTGGTGGAGATGAGATTTGATAAAGTAAGTGGAAATCCAGTAAAAGTTTCATTTGGCTACTTTGCACTCTCGAGATAATCGTCACCATGTGCCAAATGCAATATAAAAGGAATCTGAACACATTAGCGCAAAATGAAATGACCACAATTTTCTCCAAAACTATAACAGATGCAAACTTGTCCTGTGTGGTGGAGATGAGATTTGATAAAGTAAGTGGAAATCCAGTAAATGTTTCATTTGGCTACTTTGCACTCTAGAGATAATCGTCACCATGTGCCAAATGCAATATAAAAGTAATCTGAACACATTCGCGCAAAAATGAAATGACCACAATTTTCTCCAAAACTATAACAGATGCAAACTTGTCCTGTGTGGTGGAGATGAGATTTGATAAAGTAAGTGGAAATCCAGTAAAAGTTTCATTTGGCTACTTTGCACTCTCGAGATAATCGGCACCATGTGCCAAATGCAATATAAAAGGAACCTGAACACATTCGCGCAAAAATGAAATGACCACAATTTTCTCCAAAACTATAACAGATGCAAACTTGTCCTGTGTGGTGGAAATGAGATTTGATAAAGTAAGTGGAAATCCAGTAAAAGTTTCATTTGGCTACTTTGCACTCTCGAGATAATCGTCACCATGTGCCAAATGCAATATAAAAGGAATCTGAACACATTCGCGCAAAAATGAAATGACCACAATTTTCTCCAAAACTATAACAGATGCAAACTTGTCCTGTGTGGTGGAGATGAGATTTGATAAAGTAAGTGGAAATCCAGTAAAAGTTTCATTTGGCTACTTTGCACTCTCGAGATATTCGTCACCATGTGCCAAATGCAATATAAAAGGAATCTGAACACATTCGCGCAAAAATGAAATGACCACAATTTTCTTCAAAACTATAACAGATGCAAACTTGTCCTGTGTGGTGGAGATGAGATTTGATAAAGTAAGTGGAAATCCAGTAAAAGTTTCATTTGGCTACTTTGCACTCTCGAGATAATCGTCACAATGTGCCAAATGCAATATAAAAGGAATCTGAACACATTCGCGCAAAAATGAAATGACCACAATTTTCTCCAAAACTATAACAGATGCAAACTTGTCCTGTGTGGTGGAGATGAGATTTGATAAAGTAAGTGGAAATCCAGTAAAAGTTTCATTTGGCTACTTTGCACTCTCGAGATAATCGTCACCATGTGCCAAATGCAATATAAAAGGAATCTGAACACATTCGCGCAAAAATGAAATGACCACAATTTTCTTTAAAACTATAACAGATGCAAACTTGTCCTGTGTGGTGGAGATGAGATTTGATAAAGTAAGTGGAAATCCAGTAACAGTTTCATTTGGCTACTTTGCACTCTCGAGATAATCGTCACCATGTGCCAAGTGCAATATAAAAGGAATCTGAACACATTCGCGCAAAAATGAAATGACCACAATTTTGTCCAAAACTATAACAGATGCAAACTTGTCCTGTGTGGTGGAGATGAGATTTGATAAAGTAAGTGGAAATCCAGTAAAAGTTTCATTTGGCTACTTTGCACTCTCGAGATATTCGTCACCATGTGCCAAATGCAATATAAAAGGAATCTGAACACATTCGTGCAAAAATGAAATGACCACAATTTTCTCCAAAACTATAACAGATGCAAACTTGTCCTGTGTGGTGGAAATGAGATTTGATAAAGTGGAAATCCAGTAAAAGTTTCATTTGGCTACTTTGCACTCTCGAGATAATCGTCACCATGTGCCAAATGCAATATAAAAGGAATCTGAACACATTCGCGCAAAAATGAAATGACCACAATTTTCTCCAAAACTATAACAGATGCAAACTTGTTCTGTGTGGCGGAGATGAGATTTGATAAAGTAAGTGGAAATCCAGTAAAAGTTTCATTTGGCTACTCTGCACTCTCGAGATAATCGTCACCATGTGCCAAATGCAATATAAAAGGAATCTGAACACATTCGCGCAAAAATGAAATGACCACAATTTTCTCCAAAACTATAACAGATGCTAACTTGTCCTGTGTGGTGGAGATGAGATTTGATAAAGTAAGTAGAAATCCAGTAAAAGTTTCATTTGGCTACTTTGCACTCTCGAGATAATCGTCACCATGTGCCAAATGCAATATAAAAGGAATCTGAACACATTAGCGCAAAATGAAATGACCACAATTTTCTCCAAAACTATAACAGATGCAAACTTGTCCTGTGTGGTGGAGATGAGATTTGATAAAGTAAGTGGAAATCCAGTAAATGTTTCATTTGGCTACTTTGCACTCTAGAGATAATCGTCACCATGTGCCAAATGCAATATAAAAGGAATCTGAACACATTCGCGCAAAAATGAAATGACCACAATTTTCTCCAAAACTATAACAGATGCAAACTTGTCCTGTGTGGTGGAGATGAGATTTGATAAAGTAAGTGGAAATCCAGTAAAAGTTTCATTTGGCTACTTTGCACTCTCGAGATAATCGGCACCATGTGCCAAATGCAATATAAAAGGAACCTGAACACATTCGCGCAAAAATGAAATGACCACAATTTTCTCCAAAACTATAACAGATGCAAACTTGTCCTGTGTGGTGGAAATGAGATTTGATAAAGTAAGTGGAAATCCAGTAAAAGTTTCATTTGGCTACTTTGCACTCTCGAGATAATCGTCACCATGTGCCAAATGCAATATAAAAGGAATCTGAACACATTCGCGCAAAAATGAAATGACCACAATTTTCTCCAAAACTATAACAGATGCAAACTTGTCCTGTGTGGTGGAGATGAGATTTGATAAAGTAAGTGGAAATGCAGTAAAAGTTTCATTTGGCTACTTTGCACTCTCGAGATATTCGTCACCATGTGCCAAATGCAATATAAAAGGAATCTGAACACATTCGCGCAAAAATGAAATGACCACAATTTTCTTCAAAACTATAACAGATGCAAACTTGTCCTGTGTGGTGGAGATGAGATTTGATAAAGTAAGTGGAAATCCAGTAAAAGTTTCATTTGGCTACTTTGCACTCTCGAGATAATCGTCACAATGTGCCAAATGCAATATAAAAGGAATCTGAACACATTCGCGCAAAAATGAAATGACCACAATTTTCTCCAAAACTATAACAGATGCAAACTTGTCCTGTGTGGTGGAGATGAGATTTGATAAAGTAAGTGGAAATCCAGTAACAGTTTCATTTGGCTATTTTGCACTCTCGAGATAATCGTCACCATGTGCCAAATGCAATATAAAAGGAATCTGAACACATTCGCGCAAAAATGAAATGACCACAATTTTGTCCAAAACTATAACAGATGCAAACTTGTCCTGTGTGGT
Source organism: Anomaloglossus baeobatrachus (assembly GCF_048569485.1). Classification (NCBI taxonomy): domain Eukaryota; kingdom Metazoa; phylum Chordata; class Amphibia; order Anura; family Aromobatidae; genus Anomaloglossus; species Anomaloglossus baeobatrachus. Next base: position 59,998 of record NW_027441816.1, on the reverse strand, counting down.
GGAGATGAGATTTAATAAAGTAAGTGGAAATCCAGTAAAAGTTTCATTTGGCTACTTTGCACTCTCGAGATAATCGTCACCATGTGCCAAATGCAATATAAAAGGAATCTGAACACATTAGCGCAAAATGAAATGACCACAATTTTCTCCAAAACTATAACAGATGCAAACTTGTCCTGTGTGGTGGAGATGAGATTTGATAAAGTAAGTGGAAATCCAGTAAATGTTTCATTTGGCTACTTTGCACTCTAGAGATAATCGTCACCATGTGCCAAATGCAATATAAAAGGAATCTGAACACATTCGCGCAAAAATGAAATGACCACAATTTTCTCCAAAACTATAACAGATGCAAACTTGTCCTGTGTGGTGGAGATGAGATTTGATAAAGTAAGTGGAAATCCAGTAAAAGTTTCATTTGGCTACTTTGCACTCTCGAGATAATCGGCACCATGTGCCAAATGCAATATAAAAGGAACCTGAACACATTCGCGCAAAAATGAAATGACCACAATTTTCTCCAAAACTATAACAGATGCAAACTTGTCCTGTGTGGTGGAAATGAGATTTGATAAAGTAAGTGGAAATCCAGTAAAAGTTTCATTTGGCTACTTTGCACTCTCGAGATAATCGTCACCATGTGCCAAATGCAATATAAAAGGAATCTGAACACATTCGCGCAAAAATGAAATGACCACAATTTTCTCCAAAACTATAACAGATGCAAACTTGTCCTGTGTGGTGGAGATGAGATTTGATAAAGTAAGTGGAAATCCAGTAAAAGTTTCATTTGGCTACTTTGCACTCTCGAGATATTCGTCACCATGTGCCAAATGCAATATAAAAGGAATCTGAACACATTCGCGCAAAAATGAAATGACCACAATTTTCTTCAAAACTATAACAGATGCAAACTTGTCCTGTGTGGTGGAGATGAGATTTGATAAAGTAAGTGGAAATCCAGTAAAAGTTTCATTTGGCTACTTTGCACTCTCGAGATAATCGTCACAATGTGCCAAATGCAATATAAAAGGAATCTGAACACATTCGCGCAAAAATGAAATGACCACAATTTTCTCCAAAACTATAACAGATGCAAACTTGTCCTGTGTGGTGGAGATGAGATTTGATAAAGTAAGTGGAAATCCAGTAACAGTTTCATTTGGCTACTTTGCACTCTCGAGATAATCGTCACCATGTGCCAAATGCAATATAAAAGGAATCTGAACACATTCGCGCAAAAATGAAATGACCACAATTTTGTCCAAAACTATAACAGATGCAAACTTGTCCTGTGTGGTGGAGATGAGATTTAATAAAGTAAGTGGAAATCCAGTAAAAGTTTCATTTGGCTACTTTGCACTCTCGAGATAATCGTCACCATGTGCCAAATGCAATATAAAAGTAATCTGAACACATTCGCGCAAAAATGAAATGACCACAATTTTCTCCAAAACTATAACAGATGCAAACTTGTCCTGTGTGGTGGAGATGAAATTTGATAAAGTAAGTGGAAATCCAGTAAAAGTTTCATTTGGCTACTTTGCACTCTCGAGATATTCGTCACCATGTGCCAAATGCAATATAAAAGGAATCTGAACACATTCGCGCAAAAATGAAATGACCACAATTTTCTCCAAAACTATAACAGATGCAAACTTGTCCTGTGTGGTGGAGATGAGATTTGATAAAGTAAGTGGAAATCCAGTAAAAGTTTCATTTGGCTACTTTGCACTCTCGAGAAAATCGTCACCATGTGTCAAATGCAATATAAAAGGATTCTGAACACATTCGCGCAAAAATGAAATGACCACAATTTTCTCCAAAACTATAACAGATGCAAACTTGTCCTGTGTGGTGGAGATGAGATTTGATAAAGTAAGTGGAAATCCAGTAAAAGTTTCATTTGGCTACTTTGCACTCTCGAGATAATCGTCACAATGTGCCAAATGCAATATAAAAGGAATCTGAACACATTCGCGCAAAAATGAAATGACCACAATTTTCTCCAAAACTATAACAGATGCAAACTTGTCCTGTGTGGTGGAGATGAGATTTGATAAAGTAAGTGGAAATCCAGTAAAAGTTTCATTTGGCTACTTTGCACTCTCGAGATAATCGTCACCATGTGCCAAATGCAATATAAAAGGAATCTGAACACATTCGCGCAAAAATGAAATGACCACAATTTTCTTTAAAACTATAACAGATGCAAACTTGTCCTGTGTGGTGGAGATGAGATTTGATAAAGTAAGTGGAAATCCAGTAAAAGTTTCATTTGGCTACTTTGCACTCTCGAGATAATCGTCACCATGTGCCAAATGCAATATAAAAGGAATCTGAACACATTCGCGCAAAAATGAAATGACCACAATTTTCTCCAAAACTATAACAGATGCAAACTTGTCCTGTGTGGTGGAGATGAGATTTGATAAAGTAAGTGGAAATCCAGTAAAAGTTTCATTTGGCTACTTTGCACTCTCGAGATATTCGTCACCATGTGCCAAATGCAATATAAAAGGAATCTGAACACATTCGCGCAAAAATGAAATGACCACAATTTTCTTCAAAACTATAACAGATGCAAACTTGTCCTGTGTGGTGGAGATGAGATTTGATAAAGTAAGTGGAAATCCAGTAAAAGTTTCATTTGGCTACTTTGCACTCTCGAGATAATCGTCACAATGTGCCAAATGCAATATAAAAGGAATCTGAACACATTCGCGCAAAAATGAAATGACCACAATTTTCTCCAAAACTATAACAGATGCAAACTTGTCCTGTGTGGTGGAGATGAGATTTGATAAAGTAAGTGGAAATCCAGTAACAGTTTCATTTGGCTACTTTGCACTCTCGAGATAATCGTCACCATGTGCCAAATGCAATATAAAAGGAATCTGAACACATTCGCGCAAAAATGAAATGACCACAATTTTGTCCAAAACTTTAACAGATGCAAACTTGTCCTGTGTGGTGGAGATGAGATTTAATAAAGTAAGTGGAAATCCAGTAAAAGTTTCATTTGGCTACTTTGCACTCTCGAGATAATCGTCACCATGTGCCAAATGCAATATAAAAGTAGTCTGAACACATTCGCGCAAAAATGAAATGACCACAATTTTCTCCAAAACTATAACAGATGCAAACTTGTCCTGTGTGGTGGAGATGAAATTTGATAAAGTAAGTGGAAATCCAGTAAAAGTTTCATTTGGCTACTTTGCACTCTCGAGATATTCGTCACCATGTGCCAAATGCAATATAAAAGGAATCTGAACACATTCGCGCAAAAATGAAATGACCACAATTTTCTCCAAAACTATAACAGATGCAAACTTGTTCTGTGTGGTGGAGATGAGATTTGATAAAGTAAGTGGAAATCCAGTAAAAGTTTCATTTGGCTACTTTGCACTCTCGAGAAAATCGTCACCATGTGTCAAATGCAATATAAAAGGATTCTGAACACATTCGCGCAAAAATGAAATGACCACAATTTTCTCCAAAACTATAACAGATGCAAACTTGTCCTGTGTGGTGGAGATGAGATTTGATAAAGTAAGTGGAAATCCAGTAAAAGTTTCATTTGGCTACTTTGCACTCTCGAGATAATCGTCACAATGTGCCAAATGCAATATAAAAGGAATCTGAACACATTCGCGCAAAAATGAAATGACCACAATTTTCTCCAAAACTATAACAGATGCAAACTTGTCCTGTGTGGTGGAGATGAGATTTGATAAAGTAAGTGGAAATCCAGTAAAAGTTTCATTTGGCTACTTTGCACTCTCGAGATAATCGTCACAATGTGCCAAATGCAATATAAAAGGAATCTGAACACATTCGCGCAAAAATGAAATGACCACAATTTTCTCCAAAACTATAACAGATGCAAACTTGTCCTGTGTGGTGGAGATGAGATTTGATAAAGTAAGTAGAAATCCAGTAAAAGTTTCATTTGGCTACTTTGCACTCTCGAGATAATCGTCACCATGTGCCAAATGCAATATAAAAGGAATCTGAACACATTCGCGCAAAAATGAAATGACCACAATTTTCTTTAAAACTATAACAGATGCAAACTTGTCCTGTGTGGTGGAGATGAGATTTGATAAAGTAAGTGGAAATCCAGTAACAGTTTCATTTGGCTACTTTGCACTCTCGAGATAATCGTCACCATGTGCCAAATGCAATATAAAAGGAATCTGAACACATTCGCGCAAAAATGAAATGACCACAATTTTCTCCAAAACTATAACAGATGCAAACTTGTCCTGTGTGGTGGAGATGAAATTTGATAAAGTAAGTGGAAATCCAGTAAAAGTTTCATTTGGCTACTTTGCACTCTCGGGATATTCGTCACCATGTGCCAAATGCAATATAAAAGGAATCTGAACACATTCGCGCAAAAATGAAATGACCACAATTTTCTCCAAAACTATAACAGATGCAAACTTGTTCTGTGTGGTGGAGATGAGATTTGATAAAGTAAGTGGAAATCCAGTAAAAGTTTCATTTGGCTACTTTGCACTCTCGAGAAAATCGTCACCATGTGTCAAATGCAATATAAAAGGATTCTGAACACATTCGCGCAAAAATGAAATGACCACAATTTTCTCCAAAACTATAACAGATGCAAACTTGTCCTGTGTGGTGGAGATGAGATTTGATAAAGTAAGTGGAAATCCAGTAAAAGTTTCATTTGGCTACTTTGCACTCTCGAGATAATCGTCACAATGTGCCAAATGCAATATAAAAGGAATCTGAACACATTCGCGCAAAAATGAAATGACCACAATTTTCTCCAAAACTATAACAGATGCAAACTTGTCCTGTGTGGTGGAGATGAGATTTGATAAAGTAAGTGGAAATCCAGTAAAAGTTTCATTTGGCTACTTTGCACTCTCGAGATAATCGTCACCATGTGCCAAATGCAATATAAAAGGAATCTGAACACATTCGCGCAAAAATGAAATGACCACAATTTTCTTTAAAACTATAACAGATGCAAACTTGTCCTGTGTGGTGGAGATGAGATTTGATAAAGTAAGTGGAAATCCAGTAAAAGTTTCATTTGGCTACTTTGCACTCTCGAGATAATCGTCACCATGTGCCAAATGCAATATAAAAGTAATCTGAACACATTCGCGCAAAAATGAAATGACCACAATTTTCTCCAAAACTATAACAGATGCAAACTTGTCCTGTGTGGTGGAGATGAAATTTGATAAAGTAAGTGGAAATCCAGTAAAAGTTTCATTTGGCTACTCTGCACTCTCGAGATAATCGTCACCATGTGCCAAATGCAATATAAAAGGAATCTGAACACATTCGCGCAAAAATGAAATGACCACAATTTTCTCCAAAACTATAACAGATGCAAACTTGTCCTGTGTGGTGGAGATGAGATTTGATAAAGTAAGTGGAAATCCAGTAAAAGTTTCATTTGGCTACTTTGCACTCTCGAGATAATCGTCACCATGTGCCAAATGCAATATAAAAGGAATCTGAACACATTAGCGCAAAATGAAATGACCACAATTTTCTCCAAAACTATAACAGATGCAAACTTGTCCTGTGTGGTGGAGATGAGATTTGATAAAGTAAGTGGAAATCCATTAAATGTTTCATTTGGCTACTTTGCACTCTAGAGATAATCGTCACCATGTGCCAAATGCAATATAAAAGGAATCTGAACACATTCGCGCAAAAATGAAATGACCACAATTTTCTTTAAAACTATAACAGATGCAAACTTGTCCTGTGTGGTGGAGATGAGATTTGATAAAGTAAGTGGAAATCCAGTAACAGTTTCATTTGGCTACTTTGCACTCTCGAGATAATCGTCACCATGTGCCAAGTGCAATATAAAAGGAATCTGAACACATTCGCGCAAAAATGAAATGACCACAATTTTGTCCAAAACTATAACAGATGCAAACTTGTCCTGTGTGGTGGAGATGAGATTTGATAAAGTAAGTGGAAATCCAGTAAAAGTTTCATTTGGCTACTTTGCACTCTCGAGATATTCGTCACCATGTGCCAAATGCAATATAAAAGGAATCTGAACACATTCGTGCAAAAATGAAATGACCACAATTTTCTCCAAAACTATAACAGATGCAAACTTGTCCTGTGTGGTGGAAATGAGATTTGATAAAGTGGAAATCCAGTAAAAGTTTCATTTGGCTACTTTGCACTCTCGAGATAATCGTCACCATGTGCCAAATGCAATATAAAAGGAATCTGAACACATTCGCGCAAAAATGAATTGACCACAATTTTCTCCAAAACTATAACAGATGCAAACTTGTTCTGTGTGGCGGAGATGAGATTTGATAAAGTAAGTGGAAATCCAGTAAAAGTTTCATTTGGCTACTCTGCACTCTCGAGATAATCGTCACCATGTGCCAAATGCAATATAAAAGGAATCTGAACACATTCGCGCAAAAATGAAATGACCACAATTTTCTCCAAAACTATAACAGATGCAAACTTGTCCTGTGTGGTGGAGATGAGATTTGATAAAGTAAGTAGAAATCCAGTAAAAGTTTCATTTGGCTACTTTGCACTCTCGAGATAATCGTCACCATGTGCCAAGTGCAATATAAAAGGAATCTGAACACATTCGCGCAAAAATGAAATGACCACAATTTTGTCCAAAACTATAACAGATGCAAACTTGTCCTGTGTGGTGGAGATGAGATTTGATAAAGTAAGTGGAAATCCAGTAAAAGTTTCATTTGGCTACTTTGCACTCTCGAGATATTCGTCACCATGTGCCAAATGCAATATAAAAGGAATCTGAACACATTCGTGCAAAAATGAAATGACCACAATTTTCTCCAAAACTATAACAGATGCAAACTTGTCCTGTGTGGTGGAAATGAGATTTGATAAAGTGGAAATCCAGTAAAAGTTTCATTTGGCTACTTTGCACTCTCGAGATAATCGTCACCATGTGCCAAATGCAATATAAAAGGAATCTGAACACATTCGCGCAAAAATGAATTGACCACAATTTTCTCCAAAACTATAACAGATGCAAACTTGTTCTGTGTGGCGGAGATGAGATTTGATAAAGTAAGTGGAAATCCAGTAAAAGTTTCATTTGGCTACTCTGCACTCTCGAGATAATCGTCACCATGTGCCAAATGCAATATAAAAGGAATCTGAACACATTAGCGCAAAATGAAATGACCACAATTTTCTCCAAAACTATAACAGATGCAAACTTGTCCTGTGTGGTGGAGATGAGATTTGATAAAGTAAGTGGAAATCCAGTAAATGTTTCATTTGGCTACTTTGCACTCTAGAGATAATCGTCACCATGTGCCAAATGCAATATAAAAGGAATCTGAACACATTCGCGCAAAAATGAAATGACCACAATTTTCTCCAAAACTATAACAGATGCAAACTTGTCCTGTGTGGTGGAGATGAGATTTGATAAAGTAAGTGGAAATCCAGTAAAAGTTTCATTTGGCTACTTTGCACTCTCGAGATAATCGGCACCATGTGCCAAATGCAATATAAAAGGAACCTGAACACATTCGCGCAAAAATGAAATGACCACAATTTTCTCCAAAACTATAACAGATGCAAACTTGTCCTGTGTGGTGGAAATGAGATTTGATAAAGTAAGTGGAAATCCAGTAAAAGTTTCATTTGGCTACTTTGCACTCTCGAGATAATCGTCACCATGTGCCAAATGCAATATAAAAGGAATCTGAACACATTCGCGCAAAAATGAAATGACCACAATTTTCTCCAAAACTATAACAGATGCAAACTTGTCCTGTGTGGTGGAGATGAGATTTGATAAAGTAAGTGGAAATCCAGTAAAAGTTTCATTTGGCTACTTTGCACTCTCGAGATATTCGTCACCATGTGCCAAATGCAATATAAAAGGAATCTGAACACATTCGCGCAAAAATGAAATGACCACAATTTTCTTCAAAACTATAACAGATGCAAACTTGTCCTGTGTGGTGGAGATGAGATTTGATAAAGTAAGTGGAAATCCAGTAAAAGTTTCATTTGGCTACTTTGCACTCTCGAGATAATCGTCACAATGTGCCAAATGCAATATAAAAGGAATCTGAACACATTCGCGCAAAAATGAAATGACCACAATTTTCTCCAAAACTATAACAGATGCAAACTTGTCCTGTGTGGTGGAGATGAGATTTGATAAAGTAAGTGGAAATCCAGTAACAGTTTCATTTGGCTATTTTGCACTCTCGAGATAATCGTCACCATGTGCCAAATGCAATATAAAAGGAATCTGAACACATTCGCGCAAAAATGAAATGACCACAATTTTGTCCAAAACTATAACAGATGCAAACTTGTCCTGTGTGGTGGAGATGAGATTTAATAAAGTAAGTGGAAATCCAGTAAAAGTTTCATTTGGCTACTTTGCACTCTCGAGATAATCGTCACCATGTGCCAAATGCAATATAAAAGGAATCTGAACACATTAGCGCAAAATGAAATGACCACAATTTTCTCCAAAACTATAACAGATGCAAACTTGTCCTGTGTGGTGGAGATGAGATTTGATAAAGTAAGTGGAAATCCAGTAAATGTTTCATTTGGCTACTTTGCACTCTAGAGATAATCGTCACCATGTGCCAAATGCAATATAAAAGGAATCTGAACACATTCGCGCAAAAATGAAATGACCACAATTTTCTCCAAAACTATAACAGATGCAAACTTGTCCTGTGTGGTGGAGATGAGATTTGATAAAGTAAGTGGAAATCCAGTAAAAGTTTCATTTGGCTACTTTGCACTCTCGAGATAATCGGCACCATGTGCCAAATGCAATATAAAAGGAACCTGAACACATTCGCGCAAAAATGAAATGACCACAATTTTCTCCAAAACTATAACAGATGCAAACTTGTCCTGTGTGGTGGAAATGAGATTTGATAAAGTAAGTGGAAATCCAGTAAAAGTTTCATTTGGCTACTTTGCACTCTCGAGATAATCGTCACCATGTGCCAAATGCAATATAAAAGGAATCTGAACACATTCGCGCAAAAATGAAATGACCACAATTTTCTCCAAAACTATAACAGATGCAAACTTGTCCTGTGTGGTGGAGATGAGATTTGATAAAGTAAGTGGAAATCCAGTAAAAGTTTCATTTGGCTACTTTGCACTCTCGAGATATTCGTCACCATGTGCCAAATGCAATATAAAAGGAATCTGAACACATTCGCGCAAAAATGAAATGACCACAATTTTCTCCAAAACTATAACAGATGCAAACTTGTCCTGTGTGGTGGAGATGAGATTTGATAAAGTAAGTGGAAATCCAGTAACAGTTTCATTTGGCTACTTTGCACTCTCGAGATAATCGTCACCATGTGCCAAATGCAATATAAAAGGAATCTGAACACATTCGCGCAAAAATGAAATGACCACAATTTTGTCCAAAACTATAACAGATGCAAACTTGTCCTGTGTGGTGGAGATGAGATTTAATAAAGTAAGTGGAAATCCAGTAAAAGTTTCATTTGGCTACTTTGCACTCTCGAGATAATCGTCACCATGTGCCAAATGCAATATAAAAGTAATCTGAACACATTCGCGCAAAAATGAAATGACCACAATTTTCTCCAAAACTATAACAGATGCAAACTTGTCCTGTGTGGTGGAGATGAAATTTGATAAAGTAAGTGGAAATCCAGTAAAAGTTTCATTTGGCTACTTTGCACTCTCGAGATATTCGTCACCATGTGCCAAATGCAATATAAAAGGAATCTGAACACATTCGCGCAAAAATGAAATGACCACAATTTTCTCCAAAACTATAACAGATGCAAACTTGTCCTGTGTGGTGGAGATGAGATTTGATAAAGTAAGTGGAAATCCAGTAAAAGTTTCATTTGGCTACTTTGCACTCTCGAGAAAATCGTCACCATGTGTCAAATGCAATATAAAAGGATTCTGAACACATTCGCGCAAAAATGAAATGACCACAATTTTCTCCAAAACTATAACAGATGCAAACTTGTCCTGTGTGGTGGAGATGAGATTTGATAAAGTAAGTGGAAATCCAGTAAAAGTTTCATTTGGCTACTTTGCACTCTCGAGATAATCGTCACAATGTGCCAAATGCAATATAAAAGGAATCTGAACACATTCGCGCAAAAATGAAATGACCACAATTTTCTCCAAAACTATAACAGATGCAAACTTGTCCTGTGTGGTGGAGATGAGATTTGATAAAGTAAGTGGAAATCCAGTAAAAGTTTCATTTGGCTACTTTGCACTCTCGAGATAATCGTCACCATGTGCCAAATGCAATATAAAAGGAATCTGAACACATTCGCGCAAAAATGAAATGACCACAATTTTCTTTAAAACTATAACAGATGCAAACTTGTCCTGTGTGGTGGAGATGAGATTTGATAAAGTAAGTGGAAATCCAGTAAAAGTTTCATTTGGCTACTTTGCACTCTCGAGATAATCGTCACCATGTGCCAAATGCAATATAAAAGTAATCTGAACACATTCGCGCAAAAATGAAATGACCACAATTTTCTCCAAAACTATAACAGATGCAAACTTGTCCTGTGTGGTGGAGATGAAATTTGATAAAGTAAGTGGAAATCCAGTAAAAGTTTCATTTGGCTACTCTGCACTCTCGAGATAATCGTCACCATGTGCCAAATGCAATATAAAAGGAATCTGAACACATTCGCGCAAAAATGAAATGACCACAATTTTCTCCAAAACTATAACAGATGCAAACTTGTCCTGTGTGGTGGAGATGAGATTTGATAAAGTAAGTGGAAATCCAGTAAAAGTTTCATTTGGCTACTTTGCACTCTCGAGATAATCGTCACCATGTGCCAAATGCAATATAAAAGGAATCTGAACACATTAGCGCAAAATGAAATGACCACAATTTTCTCCAAAACTATAACAGATGCAAACTTGTCCTGTGTGGTGGAGATGAGATTTGATAAAGTAAGTGGAAATCCAGTAAATGTTTCATTTGGCTACTTTGCACTCTAGAGATAATCGTCACCATGTGCCAAATGCAATATAAAAGGAATCTGAACACATTCGCGCAAAAATGAAATGACCACAATTTTCTCCAAAACTATAACAGATGCAAACTTGTCCTGTGTGGTGGAGATGAGATTTGATAAAGTAAGTGGAAATCCAGTAAAAGTTTCATTTGGCTACTTTGCACTCTCGAGATAATCGGCACCATGTGCCAAATGCAATATAAAAGGAACCTGAACACATTCGCGCAAAAATGAAATGACCACAATTTTCTCCAAAACTATAACAGATGCAAACTTGTCCTGTGTGGTGGAAATGAGATTTGATAAAGTAAGTGGAAATCCAGTAAAAGTTTCATTTGGCTACTTTGCACTCTCGAGATAATCGTCACCATGTGCCAAATGCAATATAAAAGGAATCTGAACACATTCGCGCAAAAATGAAATGACCACAATTTTCTCCAAAACTATAACAGATGCAAACTTGTCCTGTGTGGTGGAGATGAGATTTGATAAAGTAAGTGGAAATCCAGTAAAAGTTTCATTTGGCTACTTTGCACTCTCGAGATATTCGTCACCATGTGCCAAATGCAATATAAAAGGAATCTGAACACATTCGCGCAAAAATGAAATGACCACAATTTTCTTCAAAACTATAACAGATGCAAACTTGTCCTGTGTGGTGGAGATGAGATTTGATAAAGTAAGTGGAAATCCAGTAAAAGTTTCATTTGGCTACTTTGCACTCTCGAGATAATCGTCACAATGTGCCAAATGCAATATAAAAGGAATCTGAACACATTCGCGCAAAAATGAAATGACCACAATTTTCTCCAAAACTATAACAGATGCAAACTTGTCCTGTGTGGTGGAGATGAGATTTGATAAAGTAAGTGGAAATCCAGTAACAGTTTCATTTGGCTACTTTGCACTCTCGAGATAATCGTCACCATGTGCCAAATGCAATATAAAAGGAATCTGAACACATTCGCGCAAAAATGAAATGACCACAATTTTGTCCAAAACTTTAACAGATGCAAACTTGTCCTGTGTGGTGGAGATGAGATTTAATAAAGTAAGTGGAAATCCAGTAAAAGTTTCATTTGGCTACTTTGCACTCTCGAGATAATCGTCACCATGTGCCAAATGCAATATAAAAGTAGTCTGAACACATTCGCGCAAAAATGAAATGACCACAATTTTCTCCAAAACTATAACAGATGCAAACTTGTCCTGTGTGGTGGAGATGAAATTTGATAAAGTAAGTGGAAATCCAGTAAAAGTTTCATTTGGCTACTTTGCACTCTCGAGATATTCGTCACCATGTGCCAAATGCAATATAAAAGGAATCTGAACACATTCGCGCAAAAATGAAATGACCACAATTTTCTCTAAAACTATAACAGATGCAAACTTGTTCTGTGTGGTGGAGATGAGATTTGATAAAGTAAGTGGAAATCCAGTAAAAGTTTCATTTGGCTACTTTGCACTCTCGAGAAAATCGTCACCATGTGTCAAATGCAATATAAAAGGATTCTGAACACATTCGCGCAAAAATGAAATGACCACAATTTTCTCCAAAACTATAACAGATGCAAACTTGTCCTGTGTGGTGGAGATGAGATTTGATAAAGTAAGTGGAAATCCAGTAAAAGTTTCATTTGGCTACTTTGCACTCTCGAGATAATCGTCACAATGTGCCAAATGCAATATAAAAGGAATCTGAACACATTCGCGCAAAAATGAAATGACCACAATTTTCTCCAAAACTATAACAGATGCAAACTTGTCCTGTGTGGTGGAGATGAGATTTGATAAAGTAAGTGGAAATCCAGTAAAAGTTTCATTTGGCTACGTTGCACTCTCGAGATAATCGTCACAATGTGCCAAATGCAATATAAAAGGAATCTGAACACATTCGCGCAAAAATGAAATGACCACAATTTTCTCCAAAACTATAACAGATGCAAACTTGTCCTGTGTGGTGGAGATGAGATTTGATAAAGTAAGTAGAAATCCAGTAAAAGTTTCATTTGGCTACTTTGCACTCTCGAGATAATCGTCACCATGTGCCAAATGCAATATAAAAGGAATCTGAACACATTCGCGCAAAAATGAAATGACCACAATTTTCTTTAAAACTATAACAGATGCAAACTTGTCCTGTGTGGTGGAGATGAGATTTGATAAAGTAAGTGGAAATCCAGTAACAGTTTCATTTGGCTACTTTGCACTCTCGAGATAATCGTCACCATGTGCCAAATGCAATATAAAAGGAATCTGAACACATTCGCGCAAAAATGAAATGACCACAATTTTCTCCAAAACTATAACAGATGCAAACTTGTCCTGTGTGGTGGAGATGAAATTTGATAAAGTAAGTGGAAATCCAGTAAAAGTTTCATTTGGCTACTTTGCACTCTCGAGATATTCGTCACCATGTGCCAAATGCAATATAAAAGGAATCTGAACACATTCGCGCAAAAATGAAATGACCACAATTTTCTCCAAAACTATAACAGATGCAAACTTGTCCTGTGTGGTGGAGATGAGATTTGATAAAGTAAGTGGAAATCCAGTAAAAGTTTCATTTGGCTACTTTGCACTCTCGAGAAAATCGTCACCATGTGTCAAATGCAATATAAAAGGATTCTGAACACATTCGCGCAAAAATGAAATGACCACAATTTTCTCCAAAACTATAACAGATGCAAACTTGTCCTGTGTGGTGGAGATGAGATTTGATAAAGTAAGTGGAAATCCAGTAAAAGTTTCATTTGGCTACTTTGCACTCTCGAGATAATCGTCACCATGTGCCAAATGCAATATAAAAGGAATCTGAACACATTCGCGCAAAAATGAAATGACCACAATTTTCTTTAAAACTATAACAGATGCAAACTTGTCCTGTGTGGTGGAGATGAGATTTGATAAAGTAAGTGGAAATTTAGTAACAGTTTCATTTGGCTACTTTGCACTCTCGAGATAATCGTCACCATGTGCCAAATGCAATATAAAAGGAATCTGAACACATTCGCGCAAAAATGAAATGACCACAATTTTCTCCAAAACTATAACAGATGCAAACTTGTCCTGTGTGGTGGAGATGAGATTTGATAAAGTAAGTGGAAATCCAGTAAAAGTTTCATTTGGCTACTTTGCACTCTCGAGATAATCGTCACCATGTGCCAAATGCAATATAAAAGGAATCTGAACACATTCGCGCAAAAATGAAATGACCACAATTTTCTCCAAAACTATAACAGATGCAAACTTGTCCTGTGTGGTGGAGATGAGATTTGATAAAGTAAGTGGAAATTTAGTAACAGTTTCATTTGGCTACTTTGCACTCTCGAGATAATCGTCACCATGTGCCAAATGCAATATAAAAGGAATCTGAACACATTCGCGCAAAAATGAAATGACCACAATTTTCTTCAAAACTATAACAGATGCAAACTTGTCCTGTGTGGTGGAGATGAGATTTAATAAAGTAAGTGGAAATCCAGTAAAAGTTTCATTTGGCTACTTTGCACTCTCGAGATAATCGTCACCATGTGCCAAATGCAATATAAAAGTAATCTGAACACATTCGCGCAAAAATGAAATGACCACAATTTTCTCCAAAACTATAACAGATGCAAACTTGTCCTGTGTGGTGGAGATGAAATTTGATAAAGTAAGTGGAAATCCAGTAAAAGTTTCATTTGGCTACTCTGCACTCTCGAGATAATCGTCACCATGTGCCAAATGCAATATAAAAGGAATCTGAACACATTCGCGCAAAAATGAAATGACCACAATTTTCTCCAAAACTATAACAGATGCAAACTTGTCCTGTGTGGTGGAGATGAGATTTGATAAAGTAAGTGGAAATCCAGTAAAAGTTTCATTTGGCTACTTTGCACTCTCGAGATAATCGTCACCATGTGCCAAATGCAATATAAAAGGAATCTGAACACATTAGCGCAAAATGAAATGACCACAATTTTCTCCAAAACTATAACAGATGCAAACTTGTCCTGTGTGGTGGAGATGAGATTTGATAAAGTAAGTGGAAATCCAGTAAAAGTTTCATTTGGCTACTTTGCACTCTCGAGATAATCGTCACCATGTGCCAAATGCAATATAAAAGGAATCTGAACACATTCGCGCAAAAATTAAATGACCACAATTTTCTCCAAAACTATAACAGATGCAAACCTGTCCTGTGTGGTGGAGACTAGATTTGATAAAGTAAGTGGAAATCCAGTAAAAGTTTCATTTGGCTACTTTGCACTCTCGAGATAATCGTCACCATGTGCCAAATGCAATATAAAAGAAATCTGAACACATTCGCGCAAAAATGAAATGACCACAATTTTCTCCAAAACTATAACAGATGCAAACTTGTCCTGTGTGGTGGAGATGAGATTTGATAAAGTAAGTGGAAATCCAATGAAAGTTTCATTTGGCTACTTTGCACTCTCGAGATAATCGTCACCATGTGCCAAATGCAATATAAAAGGAATCTGAACACATTCGCGCAAAAATGAAATGACCACAATTTTCTCCAAAACTATAACAGATGCAAACTTGTCCTGTGTGGTGGAGATGAGATTTGATAAAGTAAGTGGAAATCCAGTAAAAGTTTCATTTGGCTACTTTGCACTCTCGAGATAATCGTCACCATGTGCCAAATGCAATATAAAAGGAATCTGAACACATTCGCGCAAAAATTAAATGACCACAATTTTCTCCAAAACTATAACAGATGCAAACCTGTCCTGTGTGGTGGAGACTAGATTTGATAAAGTAAGTGGAAATCCAGTAAAAGTTTCATTTGGCTACTTTGCACTCTCGAGATAATCGTCACCATGTGCCAAATGCAATATAAAAGAAATCTGAACACATTCGCGCAAAAATGAAATGACCACAATTTTCTCCAAAACTATAACAGATGCAAACTTGTCCTGTGTGGTGGAGATGAGATTTGATAAAGTAAGTGGAAATCCAATGAAAGTTTCATTTGGCTACTTTGCACTCTCGAGATAATCGTCACCATGTGCCAAATGCAATATAAAAGGAATCTGAACACATTCGCGCAAAAATGAAATGACCACAATTTTCTCCAAAACTATAACAGATGCAAACTTGTCCTGTGTGGTGGAGATGAGATTTGATAAAGTAAGTGGAAATCCAGTAAAAGTTTCATTTGGCTACTTTGCACTCTCGAGAAAATCGTCACCATGTGTCAAATGCAATATAAAAGGATTCTGAACACATTCGCGCAAAAATGAAATGACCACAATTTTCTCCAAAACTATAACAGATGCAAACTTGTCCTGTGTGGTGGAGATGAGATTTGATAAAGTAAGTGGAAATCCAGTAAAAGTTTCATTTGGCTACTTTGCACTCTCGAGATAATCGTCACAATGTGCCAAATGCAATATAAAAGGAATCTGAACACATTCGCGCAAAAATGAAATGACCACAATTTTCTCCAAAACTATAACAGATGCAAACTTGTCCTGTGTGGTGGAGATGAGATTTGATAAAGTAAGTGGAAATCCAGTAAAAGTTTCATTTGGCTACTTTGCACTCTCGAGATAATCGTCACCATGTGCCAAATGCAATATAAAAGGAATCTGAACACATTCGCGCAAAAATGAAATGACCACAATTTTCTTTAAAACTATAACAGATGCAAACTTGTCCTGTGTGGTGGAGATGAGATTTGATAAAGTAAGTGGAAATCCAGTAACAGTTTCATTTGGCTACTTTGCACTCTCGAGATAATCGTCACCATGTGCCAAATGCAATATAAAAGGAATCTGAACACATTCGCGCAAAAATGAAATGACCACAATTTTCTTCAAAACTATAACAGATGCAAACTTGTCCTGTGTGGTGGAGATGAGATTTAATAAAGTAAGTGGAAATCCAGTAAAAGTTTCATTTGGCTACTTTGCACTCTCGAGATAATCGTCACCATGTGCCAAATGCAATATAAAAGTAATCTGAACACATTCGCGCAAAAATGAAATGACCACAATTTTCTCCAAAACTATAACAGATGCAAACTTGTCCTGTGTGGTGGAGATGAAATTTGATAAAGTAAGTGGAAATCCAGTAAAAGTTTCATTTGGCTACTCTGCACTCTCGAGATAATCGTCACCATGTGCCAAATGCAATATAAAAGGAATCTGAACACATTCGCGCAAAAATGAAATGACCACAATTTTCTCCAAAACTATAACAGATGCAAACTTGTCCTGTGTGGTGGAGATGAGATTTGATAAAGTAAGTGGAAATCCAGTAAAAGTTTCATTTGGCTACTTTGCACTCTCGAGATAATCGTCACCATGTGCCAAATGCAATATAAAAGGAATCTGAACACATTAGCGCAAAATGAAATGACCACAATTTTCTCCAAAACTATAACAGATGCAAACTTGTCCTGTGTGGTGGAGATGAGATTTGATAAAGTAAGTGGAAATCCAGTAAATGTTTCATTTGGCTACTTTGCACTCTAGAGATAATCGTCACCATGTGCCAAATGCAATATAAAAGGAATCTGAACACATTCGCGCAAAAATGAAATGACCACAATTTTCTCCAAAACTATAACAGATGCAAACTTGTCCTGTGTGGTGGAGATGAGATTTGATAAAGTAAGTGGAAATCCAGTAAAAGTTTCATTTGGCTACTTTGTACTCTCGAGATCATCGTCACCATGTGCCAAATGCAATATAAAAGGAATCTGAACACATTCGCGCAAAAATGAAATGACCACAATTTTCTCCAAAACTGTAACAGATGCAAACTTGTCCTGTGTGGTGGAGATGAGATTTGATAAAGTAAGTGGAAATCCAGTAAAAGTTTCATTTGGCTACTTTGCACTCTCGAGATAATCGTCACCATGTGCCAAATGCAATATAAAAGGAATCTGAACACATTCGCGCAAAAATGAAATGACCACAATTTTCTCCAAAACTATAACAGATGCAAACTTGTCCTGTGTGGTGGAGATGAGATTTGATAAAGTAAGTGGAAATCCAGTAAAAGTTTCATTTGGCTACTTTGCACTCTCGAGATAATCGTCACCATGTGCCAAATGCAATATAAAAGGAATCTGAACACATTCGCGCAAAAATGAAATGACCACAATTTTCTCCAAAACTATAACAGATGCAAACTTGTCCTGTGTGGTGGAGATGAGATTTGATAAAGTAAGTGGAAATCCAGTAAAAGTTTCATTTGGCTACTTTGCACTCTCGAGAAAATCGTCACCATGTGTCAAATGCAATATAAAAGGATTCTGAACACATTCGCGCAAAAATGAAATGACCACAATTTTCTCCAAAACTATAACAGATGCAAACTTGTCCTGTGTGGTGGAGATGAGATTTGATAAAGTAAGTGGAAATCCAGTAAAAGTTTCATTTGGCTACTTTGCACTCTCGAGATAATCGTCACAATGTGCCAAATGCAATATAAAAGGAATCTGAACACATTCGCGCAAAAATGAAATGACCACAATTTTCTCCAAAACTATAACAGATGCAAACTTGTCCTGTGTGGTGGAGATGAGATTTGATAAAGTAAGTGGAAATCCAGTAAAAGTTTCATTTGGCTACTTTGCACTCTCGAGATAATCGTCACCATGTGCCAAATGCAATATAAAAGGAATCTGAACACATTCGCGCAAAAATGAAATGACCACAATTTTCTTTAAAACTATAACAGATGCAAACTTGTCCTGTGTGGTGGAGATGAGATTTGATAAAGTAAGTGGAAATCCAGTAACAGTTTCATTTGGCTACTTTGCACTCTCGAGATAATCGTCACCATGTGCCAAATGCAATATAAAAGGAATCTGAACACATTCGCGCAAAAATGAAATGACCACAATTTTCTTCAAAACTATAACAGATGCAAACTTGTCCTGTGTGGTGGAGATGAGATTTAATAAAGTAAGTGGAAATCCAGTAAAAGTTTCATTTGGCTACTTTGCACTCTCGAGATAATCGTCACCATGTGCCAAATGCAATATAAAAGTAATCTGAACACATTCGCGCAAAAATGAAATGACCACAATTTTCTCCAAAACTATAACAGATGCAAACTTGTCCTGTGTGGTGGAGATGAAATTTGATAAAGTAAGTGGAAATCCAGTAAAAGTTTCATTTGGCTACTCTGCACTCTCGAGATAATCGTCACCATGTGCCAAATGCAATATAAAAGGAATCTGAACACATTCGCGCAAAAATGAAATGACCACAATTTTCTCCAAAACTATAACAGATGCAAACTTGTCCTGTGTGGTGGAGATGAGATTTGATAAAGTAAGTGGAAATCCAGTAAAAGTTTCATTTGGCTACTTTGCACTCTCGAGATAATCGTCACCATGTGCCAAATGCAATATAAAAGGAATCTGAACACATTAGCGCAAAATGAAATGACCACAATTTTCTCCAAAACTATAACAGATGCAAACTTGTCCTGTGTGGTGGAGATGAGATTTGATAAAAAAAGTGGAAATCCAGTAAATGTTTCATTTGGCTACTTTGCACTCTAGAGATAATCGTCACCATGTGCCAAATGCAATATAAAAGGAATCTGAACACATTCGCGCAAAAATGAAATGACCACAATTTTCTCCAAAACTATAACAGATGCAAACTTGTCCTGTGTGGTGGAGATGAGATTTGATAAAGTAAGTGGAAATCCAGTAAAAGTTTCATTTGGCTACTTTGTACTCTCGAGATCATCGTCACCATGTGCCAAATGCAATATAAAAGGAATCTGAACACATTCGCGCAAAAATGAAATGACCACAATTTTCTCCAAAACTATAACAGATGCAAACTTGTCCTGTGTGGTAGAGATGAGATTTGATAAAGTAAGTGGAAATCCAGTAAAAGTTTCATTTGGCTACTTTGCACTCTCGAGATAATCGTCACCATGTGCCAAATGCAATATAAAAGGAATCTGAACACATTCGCGCAAAAATGAAATGACCACAATTTTCTCCAAAACTATAACAGATGCAAACTTGTCCTGTGTGGTGGAGATGAGATTTGATAAAGTAAGTGGAAATCCAGTAAAAGTTTCATTTGGCTACTTTGCACTCTCGAGATAATCGTCACCATGTGCCAAATGCAATATAAAAGGAATCTGAACACATTCGCGCAAAAATGAAATGACCACAATTTTCTCCAAAACTATAACAGATGCAAACTTGTCCTGTGTGGTGGAGATGAGATTTGATAAAGTAAGTGGAAATCCAGTAAAAGTTTCATTTGGCTACTTTGCACTCTCGAGATAATCGTCACCATGTGCCAAATGCAATATAAAAGGAATCTGAACACATTCGCGCAAAAATTAAATGACCACAATTTTCTCCAAAACTATAACAGATGCAAACTTGTCCTGTGTGGTGGAGACTAGATTTGATAAAGTAAGTGGAAATCCAGTAAAAGTTTCATTTGGCTACTTTGCACTCTCGAGATAATCGTCACCATGTGCCAAATGCAATATAAAAGAAATCTGAACACATTCGCGCAAAAATGAAATGACCACAATTTTCTCCAAAACTATAACAGATGCAAACTTGTCCTGTGTGGTGGAGATGAGATTTGATAAAGTAAGTGGAAATCCAATGAAAGTTTCATTTGGCTACTTTGCACTCTCGAGATAATCGTCACCATGTGCCAAATGCAATATAAAAGGAATCTGAACACATTCGCGCAAAAATGAAATAACCACAATTTTCTCCAAAACTATAACAGATGCAAACATGTCCTGTGTGGTGGAGATGAGATTTGATAAAGTAAGTGGAAATCCAGTAAAAGTTTCATTTGGCTACTTTGCACTCTCGAGATATTCGTCACCATGTGCCAAATGCAATATAAAAGGAATCTGAACACATTCGCGCAAAAATGAAATGACCACAATTTTCTCCAAAACTATAACAGATGCAAACTTGTCCTGTGTGGTGGAGATGAGATTTGATAAAGTAAGTGGAAATCCAGTAAAAGTTTCATTTGGCTACTTTGCACTCTCGAGAAAATCGTCACCATGTGTCAAATGCAATATAAAAGGATTCTGAACACATTCGCGCAAAAATGAAATGACCACAATTTTCTCCAAAACTATAACAGATGCAAACTTGTCCTGTGTGGTGGAGATGAGATTTGATAAAGTAAGTGGAAATCCAGTAAAAGCTTCATTTGGCTACTTTGCACTCTCGAGATAATCGTCACAATGTGCCAAATGCAATATAAAAGGAATCTGAACACATTCGCGCAAAAATGAAATGACCACAATTTTCTCCAAAACTATAACAGATGCAAACTTGTCCTGTGTGGTGGAGATGAGATTTGATAAAGTAAGTGGAAATCCAGTAAAAGTTTCATTTGGCTACTTTGCACTCTCGAGATAATCGTCACCATGTGCCAAATGCAATATAAAAGGAATCTGAACACATTCGCGCAAAAATGAAATGACCACAATTTTCTCCAAAACTATAACAGATGCAAACTTGTCCTGTGTGGTGGAGATGAGATTTGATAAAGTAAGTGGAAATCCAGTAAAAGTTTCATTTGGCTACTTTGCACTCTCGAGAAAATCGTCACCATGTGTCAAATGCAATATAAAAGGATTCTGAACACATTCGCGCAAAAATGAAATGACCACAATTTTCTCCAAAACTATAACAGATGCAAACTTGTCCTGTGTGGTGGAGATGAGATTTGATAAAGTAAGTGGAAATCCAGTAAAAGTTTCATTTGGCTACTTTGCACTCTCGAGATAATCGTCACAATGTGCCAAATGCAATATAAAAGGAATCTGAACACATTCGCGCAAAAATGAAATGACCACAATTTTCTCCAAAACTATAACAGATGCAAACTTGTCCTGTGTGGTGGAGATGAGATTTGATAAAGTAAGTGGAAATCCAGTAAAAGTTTCATTTGGCTACTTTGCACTCTCGAGATAATCGTCACCATGTGCCAAATGCAATATAAAAGGAATCTGAACACATTCGCGCAAAAATGAAATGACCACAATTTTCTTTAAAACTATAACAGATGCAAACTTGTCCTGTGTGGTGGAGATGAGATTTGATAAAGTAAGTGGAAATCCAGTAACAGTTTCATTTGGCTACTTTGCACTCTCGAGATAATCGTCACCATGTGCCAAATGCAATATAAAAGTAATCTGAACACATTCGCGCAAAAATGAAATGACCACAATTTTCTCCAAAACTATAACAGATGCAAACTTGTCCTGTGTGGTGGAGATGAAATTTGATAAAGTAAGTGGAAATCCAGTAAAAGTTTCATTTGGCTACTCTGCACTCTCGAGATAATCGTCACCATGTGCCAAATGCAATATAAAAGGAATCTGAACACATTCGCGCAAAAATGAAATGACCACAATTTTCTCCAAAACTATAACAGATGCAAACTTGTCCTGTGTGGTGGAGATGAGATTTGATAAAGTAAGTGGAAATCCAGTAAAAGTTTCATTTGGCTACTTTGCACTCTCGAGATAATCGTCACCATGTGCCAAATGCAATATAAAAGGAATCTGAACACATTAGCGCAAAATGAAATGACCACAATTTTCTCCAAAACTATAACAGATGCAAACTTGTCCTGTGTGGTGGAGATGAGATTTGATAAAGTGGAAATCCAGTAAATGTTTCATTTGGCTACTTTGCACTCTAGAGATAATCGTCACCATGTGCCAAATGCAATATAAAAGGAATCTGAACACATTCGCGCAAAAATGAAATGACCACAATTTTCTCCAAAACTATAACAGATGCAAACTTGTCCTGTGTGGTGGAGATGAGATTTGATAAAGTAAGTGGAAATCCAGTAAAAGTTTCATTTGGCTACTTTGCACTCTCGAGATCATCGTCACCATGTGCCAAATGCAATATAAAAGGAATCTGAACACATTCGCGCAAAAATGAAATGACCACAATTTTCTCCAAAACTATAACAGATGCAAACTTGTCCTGTGTGGTGGAGATGAGATTTGATAAAGTAAGTGGAAATCCAGTAAAAGTTTCATTTGGCTACTTTGCACTCTCGAGATAATCGTCACCATGTGCCAAATGCAATATAAAAGGAATCTGAACACATTCGCGCAAAAATGAAATGACCACAATTTTCTCCAAAACTATAACAGATGCAAACTTGTCCTGTGTGGTGGAGATGAGATTTGATAAAGTAAGTGGAAATCCAGTAAAAGTTTCATTTGGCTACTTTGCACTCTCGAGATAATCGTCACCATGTGCCAAATGCAATATAAAAGGAATCTGAACACATTCGCGCAAAAATGAAATGACCACAATTTTCTCCAAAACTATAACAGATGCAAACTTGTCCTGTGTGGTGGAGATGAGATTTGATAAAGTAAGTGGAAATCCAGTAAAAGTTTCATTTGGCTACTTTGCACTCTCGAGATAATCGTCACCATGTGCCAAATGCAATATAAAAGGAATCTGAACACATTCAAGCAAAAATTAAATGACCACAATTTTCTCCAAAACTATAACAGATGCAAACTTGTCCTGTGTGGTGGAGACTAGATTTGATAAAGTAAGTGGAAATCCAGTAAAAGTTTCATTTGGCTACTTTGCACTCTCGAGATAATCGTCACCATGTGCCAAATGCAATATAAAAGAAATCTGAACACATTCGCGCAAAAATGAAATGACCACAATTTTCTCCAAAACTATAACAGATGCAAACTTGTCCTGTGTGGTGGAGATGAGATTTGATAAAGTAAGTGGAAATCCAATGAAAGTTTCATTTGGCTACTTTGCACTCTCGAGATAATCGTCACCATGTGCCAAATGCAATATAAAAGGAATCTGAACACATTCGCGCAAAAATGAAATAACCACAATTTTCTCCAAAACTATAACAGATGCAAACATGTCCTGTGTGGTGGAGATGAGATTTGATAAAGTAAGTGGAAATCCAGTAAAAGTTTCATTTGGCTACTTTGCACTCTCGAGATATTCGTCACCATGTGCCAAATGCAATATAAAAGGAATCTGAACACATTCGCGCAAAAATGAAATGACCACAATTTTCTCCAAAACTATAACAGATGCAAACTTGTCCTGTGTGGTGGAGATGAGATTTGATAAAGTAAGTGGAAATCCAGTAAAAGTTTCATTTGGCTACTTTGCACTCTCGAGAAAATCGTCACCATGTGTCAAATGCAATATAAAAGGATTCTGAACACATTCGCGCAAAAATGAAATGACCACAATTTTCTCCAAAACTTTAACAGATGCAAACTTGTCCTGTGTGGTGGAGATGAGATTTGATAAAGTAAGTGGAAATCCAGTAAAAGTTTCATTTGGCTACTTTGCACTCTCGAGATAATCGTCACAATGTGCCAAATGCAATATAAAAGGAATCTGAACACATTCGCGCAAAAATGAAATGACCACAATTTTCTCCAAAACTATAACAGATGCAAACTTGTCCTGTGTGGTGGAGATGAGATTTGATAAAGTAAGTGGAAATCCAGTAAAAGTTTCATTTGGCTACTTTGCACTCTCGAGATAATCGTCACCATGTGCCAAATGC
Source organism: Anomaloglossus baeobatrachus (assembly GCF_048569485.1). NCBI lineage: Eukaryota > Metazoa > Chordata > Amphibia > Anura > Aromobatidae > Anomaloglossus > Anomaloglossus baeobatrachus. The sequence goes on along the minus strand of NW_027441816.1, from coordinate 35,373 downwards.
AATATAAAAGGAATCTGAACACATTCGCGCAAAAATGAAATGACCACAATTTTCTTTAAAACTATAACAGATGCAAACTTGTCCTGTGTGGTGGAGATGAGATTTGATAAAGTAAGTGGAAATCCAGTAACAGTTTCATTTGGCTACTTTGCACTCTCGAGATAATCGTCACCATGTGCCAAATGCAATATAAAAGGAATCTGAACACATTCGCGCAAAAATGAAATGACCACAATTTTCTTCAAAACTATAACAGATGCAAACTTGTCCTGTGTGGTGGAGATGAGATTTAATAAAGTAAGTGGAAATCCAGTAAAAGTTTCATTTGGCTACTTTGCACTCTCGAGATAATCGTCACCATGTGCCAAATGCAATATAAAAGTAATCTGAACACATTCGCGCAAAAATGAAATGACCACAATTTTCTCCAAAACTATAACAGATGCAAACTTGTCCTGTGTGGTGGAGATGAAATTTGATAAAGTAAGTGGAAATCCAGTAAAAGTTTCATTTGGCTACTCTGCACTCTCGAGATAATCGTCACCATGTGCCAAATGCAATATAAAAGGAATCTGAACACATTCGCGCAAAAATGAAATGACCACAATTTTCTCCAAAACTATAACAGATGCAAACTTGTCCTGTGTGGTGGAGATGAGATTTGATAAAGTAAGTGGAAATCCAGTAAAAGTTTCATTTGGCTACTTTGCACTCTCGAGATAATCGTCACCATGTGCCAAATGCAATATAAAAGGAATCTGAACACATTAGCGCAAAATGAAATGACCACAATTTTCTCCAAAACTATAACAGATGCAAACTTGTCCTGTGTGGTGGAGATGAGATTTGATAAAGTAAGTGGAAATCCAGTAAATGTTTCATTTGGCTACTTTGCACTCTAGAGATAATCGTCACCATGTGCCAAATGCAATATAAAAGGAATCTGAACACATTCGCGCAAAAATGAAATGACCACAATTTTCTCCAAAACTATAACAGATGCAAACTTGTCCTGTGTGGTGGAGATGAGATTTGATAAAGTAAGTGGAAATCCAGTAAAAGTTTCATTTGGCTACTTTGCACTCTTGAGATAATCGGCACCATGTGCCAAATGCAATATAAAAGGAACCTGAACACATTCGCGCAAAAATGAAATGACCACAATTTTCTCCAAAACTATAACAGATGCAAACTTGTCCTGTGTGGTGGAAATGAGATTTGATAAAGTAAGTGGAAATCCAGTAAAAGTTTCATTTGGCTACTTTGCACTCTCGAGATAATCGTCACCATGTGCCAAATGCAATATAAAAGGAATCTGAACACATTCGCGCAAAAATGAAATGACCACAATTTTCTCCAAAACTATAACAGATGCAAACTTGTCCTGTGTGGTGGAGATGAGATTTGATAAAGTAAGTGGAAATCCAGTAAAAGTTTCATTTGGCTACTTTGCACTCTCGAGATAATCGTCACCATGTGCCAAATGCAATATAAAAGGAATCTGAACACATTCGCGCAAAAATGAAATGACCACAATTTTCTTCAAAACTATAACAGATGCAAACTTGTCCTGTGTGGTGGAGATGAAATTTGATAAAGTAAGTGGAAATCCAGTAAAAGTTTCATTTGGCTACTTTGCACTCTCGAGATATTCGTCACCATGTGCCAAATGCAATATAAAAGGAATCTGAACACATTCGCGCAAAAATGAAATGACCACAATTTTCTCCAAAACTATAACAGATGCAAACTTGTCCTGTGTGGTGGAGATGAGATTTGATAAAGTAAGTGGAAATCCAGTAAAAGTTTCATTTGGCTACTTTGCACTCTCGAGATAATCGGCACCATGTGCCAAATGCAATATAAAAGGAACCTGAACACATTCGCGCAAAAATGAAATGACCACAATTTTCTCCAAAACTATAACAGATGCAAACTTGTCCTGTGTGGTGGAAATGAGATTTGATAAAGTAAGTGGAAATCCAGTAAAAGTTTCATTTGGCTACTTTGCACTCTCGAGATAATCGTCACCATGTGCCAAATGCAATATAAAAGGAATCTGAACACATTCGCGCAAAAATGAAATGACCACAATTTTCTCCAAAACTATAACAGATGCAAACTTGTCCTGTGTGATGGAGATGAGATTTGATAAAGTAAGTGGAAATCCAGTAAAAGTTTCATTTGGCTACTTTGCACTCTCGAGATATTCGTCACCATGTGCCAAATGCAATATAAAAGGAATCTGAACACATTCGCGCAAAAATGAAATGACCACAATTTTCTTCAAAACTATAACAGATGCAAACTTGTCCTGTGTGGTGGAGATGAGATTTGATAAAGTAAGTGGAAATCCAGTAAAAGTTTCATTTGGCTACTTTGCACTCTCGAGATAATCGTCACAATGTGCCAAATGCAATATAAAAGGAATCTGAACACATTCGCGCAAAAATGAAATGACCACAATTTTCTCCAAAACTATCAGATGCAAACTTGTCCTGTGTGGTGGAGATGAGATTTGATAAAGTAAGTGGAAATCCAGTAACAGTTTCATTTGGCTACTTTGCACTCTCGAGATAATCGTCACCATGTGCCAAATGCAATATAAAAGGAATCTGAACACATTCGCGCAAAAATGAAATGACCACAATTTTGTCCAAAACTATAACAGATGCAAACTTGTCCTGTGTGGTGGAGATGAGATTTAATAAAGTAAGTGGAAATCCAGTAAAAGTTTCATTTGGCTACTTTGCACTCTCGAGATAATCGTCACCATGTGCCAAATTCAATATAAAAGTAATCTGAACACATTCGCGCAAAAATTAAATGACCACAATTTTCTCCAAAACTATAACAGATGCAAACTTGTCCTGTGTGGTGGAGATAAAATTTGATAAAGTAAGTGGAAATCCAGTAAAAGTTTCATTTGGCTACTTTGCACTCTCGAGATATTCGTCACCATGTGCCAAATGCAATATAAAAGGAATCTGAACACATTCGCGCAAAAATGAAATGACCACAATTTTCTCCAAAACTATAACAGATGCAAACTTGTCCTGTGTGGTGGAGATGAGATTTGATAAAGTAAGTGGAAATCCAGTAAAAGTTTCATTTGGCTACTTTGCACTCTCGAGAAAATCGTCACCATGTGTCAAATGCAATATAAAAGGATTCTGAACACATTCGCGCAAAAATGAAATGACCACAATTTTCTCCAAAACTATAACAGATGCAAACTTGTCCTGTGTGGTGGAGATGAGATTTGATAAAGTAAGTGGAAATCCAGTAAAAGTTTCATTTGGCTACTTTGCACTCTCGAGATAATCGTCACAATGTGCCAAATGCAATATAAAAGGAATCTGAACACATTCGCGCAAAAATGAAATGACCACAATTTTCTCCAAAACTATAACAGATGCAAACTTGTCCTGTGTGGTGGAGATGAGATTTGATAAAGTAAGTGGAAATCCAGTAAAAGTTTCCTTTGGCTACTTTGCACTCTCGAGATAATCGTCACCATGTGCCAAATGCAATATAAAAGGAATCTGAACACATTCGCGCAAAAATGAAATGACCACAATTTTCTTTAAAACTATAACAGATGCAAACTTGTCCTGTGTGGTGGAGATGAGATTTGATAAAGTAAGTGGAAATCCAGTAACAGTTTCATTTGGCTACTTTGCACTCTCGAGATAATCGTCACCATGTGCCAAATGCAATATAAAAGGAATCTGAACACATTCGCGCAAAAATGAAATGACCACAATTTTCTTCAAAACTATAACAGATGCAATCTTGTCCTGTGTGGTGGAGATGAGATTTAATAAAGTAAGTGGAAATCCAGTAAAAGTTTCATTTGGCTACTTTGCACTCTCGAGATAATCGTCACCATGTGCCAAATGCAATATAAAAGTAATCTGAACACATTCGCGCAAAAATGAAATGACCACAATTTTCTCCAAAACTATAACAGATGCAAACTTGTCCTGTGTGGTGGAGATGAAATTTGATAAAGTAAGTGGAAATCCAGTAAAAGTTTCATTTGGCTACTTTGCACTCTCGAGATATTCGTCACCATGTGCCAAATGCAATATAAAAGGAATCTGAACACATTCGCGCAAAAATGAAATGACCACAATTTTCTCCAAAACTATAACAGATGCAAACTTGTCCTGTGTGGTGGAGATGAGATTTGATAAAGTAAGTGGAAATCCAGTAAAAGTTTCATTTGGCTACTTTGCACTCTCGAGATAATCGTCACCATGTGCCAAATGCAATATAAAAGGAATCTGAACACATTCGCGCAAAAATGAAATGACCACAATTTTCTCCAAAACTATAACAGATGCAAACTTGTCCTGTGTGGTGGAGATGAGATTTGATAAAGTAAGTGGAAATCCAGTAACAGTTTCATTTGGCTACTTTGCACTCTCGAGATAATCGTCACCATGTGCCAAATGCAATATAAAAGGAATCTGAACACATTCGCGCAAAAATGAAATGACCACAATTTTGTCCAAAACTATAACAGATGCAAACTTGTCCTGTGTGGTGGAGATGAGATTTAATAAAGTAAGTGGAAATCCAGTAAAAGTTTCATTTGGCTACTTTGCACTCTCGAGATAATCGTCACCATGTGCCAAATGCAATATAAAAGTAATCTGAACACATTCGCGCAAAAATGAAATGACCACAATTTTCTCCAAAACTATAACAGATGCAAACTTGTCCTGTGTGGTGGAGATAAAATTTGATAAAGTAAGTGGAAATCCAGTAAAAGTTTCATTTGGCTACTTTGCACTCTCGAGATATTCGTCACCATGTGCCAAATGCAATATAAAAGGAATCTGAACACATTCGCGCAAAAATGAAATGACCACAATTTTCTCCAAAACTATAACAGATGCAAACTTGTCCTGTGTGGTGGAGATGAGATTTTATAAAGTAAGTGGAAATCCAGTAAAAGTTTCATTTGGCTACTTTGCACTCTCGAGAAAATCGTCACCATGTGTCAAATGCAATATAAAAGGATTCTGAACACATTCGCGCAAAAATGAAATGACCACAATTTTCTCCAAAACTATAACAGATGCAAACTTGTCCTGTGTGGTGGAGATGAGATTTGATAAAGTAAGTGGAAATCCAGTAAAAGTTTCATTTGGCTACTTTGCACTCTCGAGATAATCGTCACAATGTGCCAAATGCAATATAAAAGGAATCTGAACACATTCGCGCAAAAATGAAATGACCACAATTTTCTCCAAAACTATAACAGATGCAAACTTGTCCTGTGTGGTGGAGATGAGATTTGATAAAGTAAGTGGAAATCCAGTAAAAGTTTCATTTGGCTACTTTGCACTCTCGAGATAATCGTCACCATGTGCCAAATGCAATATAAAAGGAATCTGAACACATTCGCGCAAAAATGAAATGACCACAATTTTCTTTAAAACTATAACAGATGCAAACTTGTCCTGTGTGGTGGAGATGAGATTTGATAAAGTAAGTGGAAATCCAGTAACAGTTTCATTTGGCTACTTTGCACTCTCGAGATAATCGTCACCATGTGCCAAATGCAATATAAAAGGAATCTGAACACATTCGCGCAAAAATGAAATGACCACAATTTTCTTCAAAACTATAACAGATGCAATCTTGTCCTGTGTGGTGGAGATGAGATTTAATAAAGTAAGTGGAAATCCAGTAAAAGTTTCATTTGGCTACTTTGCACTCTCGAGATAATCGTCACCATGTGCCAAATGCAATATAAAAGTAATCTGAACACATTCGCGCAAAAATGAAATGACCACAATTTTCTCCAAAACTATAACAGATGCAAACTTGTCCTGTGTGGTGGAGATGAAATTTGATAAAGTAAGTGGAAATCCAGTAAAAGTTTCATTTGGCTACTTTGCACTCTCGAGATATTCGTCACCATGTGCCAAATGCAATATAAAAGGAATCTGAACACATTCGCGCAAAAATGAAATGACCACAATTTTCTCCAAAACTATAACAGATGCAAACTTGTCCTGTGTGGTGGAGATGAGATTTGATAAAGTAAGTGGAAATCCAGTAAAAGTTTCATTTGGCTACTTTGCACTCTCGAGAAAATCGTCACCATGTGTCAAATGCAATATAAAAGGATTCTGAACACATTCGCGCAAAAATGAAATGACCACAATTTTCTCCAAAACTATAACAGATGCAAACTTGTCCTGTGTGGTGGAGATGAGATTTGATAAAGTAAGTGGAAATCCAGTAAAAGTTTCATTTGGTTACTTTGCACTCTCGAGATAATCGTCACCATGTGCCAAATGCAATATAAAAGGAATCTGAACACATTCGCGCAAAAATGAAATGACCACAATTTTCTTTAAAACTATAACAGATGCAAACTTGTCCTGTGTGGTGGAGATGAGATTTGATAAAGTAAGTGGAAATTTAGTAACAGTTTCATTTGGCTACTTTGCACTCTCGAGATAATCGTCACCATGTGCCAAATGCAATATAAAAGGAATCTGAACACATTCGCGCAAAAATGAAATGACCACAATTTTCTCCAAAACTATAACAGATGCAAACTTGTCCTGTGTGGTGGAGATGAGATTTGATAAAGTAAGTGGAAATCCAGTAACAGTTTCATTTGGCTACTTTGCACTCTCGAGATAATCGTCACCATGTGCCAAATGCAATATAAAAGGAATCTGAACACATTCGCGCAAAAATGAAATGACCACAATTTTCTCCAAAACTATAACAGATGCAAACTTGTCCTGTGTGGTGGAGATGAGATTTGATAAAGTAAGTGGAAATCCAGTAAAAGTTTCATTTGGCTACTTTGCACTCTCGAGATCATCGTCACCATGTGCCAAATGCAATATAAAAGGAATCTGAACACATTCGCGCAAAAATGAAATGACCACAATTTTCTCCAAAACTATAACAGATGCAAACTTGTCCTGTGTGGTGGAGATGAGATTTGATAAAGTAAGTGGAAATCCAGTAAAAGTTTCATTTGGCTACTTTGCACTCTCGAGATAATCGTCACCATGTGCCAAATGCAATATAAAAGGAATCTGAACACATTCACGCAAAAATGAAATGACCACAATTTTCTCCAAAACTATAACAGATGCAAACTTGTCCTGTGTGGTGGAGATGAGATTTGATAAAGTAAGTGGAAATCCAGTAAAAGTTTCATTTGGCTACTTTGCACTCTCGAGATAATCGTCACCATGTGCCAAATGCAATATAAAAGGAATCTGAACACATTCGCGCAAAAATGAAATGACCACAATTTTCTCCAAAACTATAACAGATGCAAACTTGTCCTGTGTGGTGGAGATGAGATTTGATAAAGTAAGTGGAAATCCAGTAAAAGTTTCATTTGGCTACTTTGCACTCTCGAGATAATCGTCACCATGTGCCAAATGCAATATAAAAGGAATCTGAACACATTCGCGCAAAAATTAAATGACCACAATTTTCTCCAAAACTATAACAGATGCAAACTTGTCCTGTGTGGTGGAGACTAGATTTGATAAAGTAAGTGGAAATCCAGTAAAAGTTTCATTTGGCTACTTTGCACTCTCGAGATAATCGTCACCATGTGCCAAATGCAATATAAAAGAAATCTGAACACATTCGCGCAAAAATGAAATGACCACAATTTTCTCCAAAACTATAACAGATGCAAACTTGTCCTGTGTGGTGGAGATGAGATTTGATAAAGTAAGTGGAAATCCAATGAAAGTTTCATTTGGCTACTTTGCACTCTCGAGATAATCGTCACCATGTGCCAAATGCAATATAAAAGGAATCTGAACACATTCGCGCAAAAATGAAATGACCACAATTTTCTCCAAAACTATAACAGATGCAAACTTGTCCTGTGTGGTGGAGATGAGATTTGATAAAGTAAGTGGAAATCCAGTAAAAGTTTCATTTGGCTACTTTGCACTCTCGAGAAAATCGTCACCATGTGTCAAATGCAATATAAAAGGATTCTGAACACATTCGCGCAAAAATGAAATGACCACAATTTTCTCCAAAACTATAACAGATGCAAACTTGTCCTGTGTGGTGGAGATGAGATTTGATAAAGTAAGTGGAAATCCAGTAAAAGTTTCATTTGGCTACTTTGCACTCTCGAGATAATCGTCACCATGTGCCAAATGCAATATAAAAGGAATCTGAACACATTCGCGCAAAAATGAAATGACCACAATTTTCTTTAAAACTATAACAGATGCAAACTTGTCCTGTGTGGTGGAGATGAGATTTGATAAAGTAAGTGGAAATCCAATGAAAGTTTCATTTGGCTACTTTGCACTCTCGAGATAATCGTCACCATGTGCCAAATGCAATATAAAAGGAATCTGAACACATTCGCGCAAAAATGAAATGACCACAATTTTCTCCAAAACTATAACAGATGCAAACTTGTCCTGTGTGGTGGAGATGAGATTTGATAAAGTAAGTGGAAATCCAGTAAAAGTTTCATTTGGCTACTTTGCACTCTCGAGAAAATCGTCACCATGTGTCAAATGCAATATAAAAGGATTCTGAACACATTCGCGCAAAAATGAAATGACCACAATTTTCTCCAAAACTATAACAGATGCAAACTTGTCCTGTGTGGTGGAGATGAGATTTGATAAAGTAAGTGGAAATCCAGTAAAAGTTTCATTTGGCTACTTTGCACTCTCGAGATAATCGTCACCATGTGCCAAATGCAATATAAAAGGAATCTGAACACATTCGCGCAAAAATGAAATGACCACAATTTTCTTTAAAACTATAACAGATGCAAACTTGTCCTGTGTGGTGGAGATGAGATTTGATAAAGTAAGTGGAAATTTAGTAACAGTTTCATTTGGCTACTTTGCACTCTCGAGATAATCGTCACCATGTGCCAAATGCAATATAAAAGGAATCTGAACACATTCGCGCAAAAATGAAATGACCACAATTTTCTCCAAAACTATAACAGATGCAAACTTGTCCTGTGTGGTGGAGATGAGATTTGATAAAGTAAGTGGAAATCCAGTAACAGTTTCATTTGGCTACTTTGCACTCTCGAGATAATCGTCACCATGTGCCAAATGCAATATAAAAGGAATCTGAACACATTCGCGCAAAAATGAAATGACCACAATTTTCTCCAAAACTATAACAGATGCAAACTTGTCCTGTGTGGTGGAGATGAGATTTGATAAAGTAAGTGGAAATCCAGTAAAAGTTTCATTTGGCTACTTTGCACTCTCGAGATCATCGTCACCATGTGCCAAATGCAATATAAAAGGAATCTGAACACATTCGCGCAAAAATGAAATGACCACAATTTTCTCCAAAACTATAACAGATGCAAACTTGTCCTGTGTGGTGGAGATGAGATTTGATAAAGTAAGTGGAAATCCAGTAAAAGTTTCATTTGGCTACTTTGCACTCTCGAGATAATCGTCACCATGTGCCAAATGCAATATAAAAGGAATCTGAACACATTCGCGCAAAAATGAAATGACCACAATTTTCTCCAAAACTATAACAGATGCAAACTTGTCCTGTGTGGTGGAGATGAGATTTGATAAAGTAAGTGGAAATCCAGTAAAAGTTTCATTTGGCTACTTTGCACTCTCGAGATAATCGTCACCATGTGCCAAATGCAATATAAAAGGAATCTGAACACATTCGCGCAAAAATGAAATGACCACAATTTTCTCCAAAACTATAACAGATGCAAACTTGTCCTGTGTGGTGGAGATGAGATTTGATAAAGTAAGTGGAAATCCAGTAAAAGTTTCATTTGGCTACTTTGCACTCTCGAGATAATCGTCACCATGTGCCAAATGCAATATAAAAGGAATCTGAACACATTCGCGCAAAAATTAAATGACCACAATTTTCTCCAAAACTATAACAGATGCAAACTTGTCCTGTGTGGTGGAGACTAGATTTGATAAAGTAAGTGGAAATCCAGTAAAAGTTTCATTTGGCTACTTTGCACTCTCGAGATAATCGTCACCATGTGCCAAATGCAATATAAAAGAAATCTGAACACATTCGCGCAAAAATGAAATGACCACAATTTTCTCCAAAACTATAACAGATGCAAACTTGTCCTGTGTGGTGGAGATGAGATTTGATAAAGTAAGTGGAAATCCAATGAAAGTTTCATTTGGCTACTTTGCACTCTCGAGATAATCGTCACCATGTGCCAAATGCAATATAAAAGGAATCTGAACACATTCGCGCAAAAATGAAATAACCACAATTTTCTCCAAAACTATAACAGATGCAAACATGTCCTGTGTGGTGGAGTTGAGATTTGATAAATTAAGTGGAAATCCAGTAAAAGTTTCATTTGGCTACTTTGCACTCTCGAGATAATCGTCACCATGTGCCAAATGCAATATAAAAGGAATCTGAACACATTCGCGCAAAAATGAAATGACCACAATTTTCTCCAAAACTATAACAGATGCAAACTTGTCCTGTGTGGTGGAGATGAGATTTGATAAAGTAAGTGGAAATCCAGTAAAAGTTTCATTTGGCTACTTTGCACTCTCGAGATAATCGTCACCATGTGCCAAATGCAATATAAAAGGAATCTGAACACATTCGCGCAAAAATGAAATGACCACAATTTTCTCCAAAACTATAACAGATGCAAACTTGTCCTGTGTGGTGCAGATGAGATTTGATAAAGTAAGTGGAAATCCAGTAAAAGTTTCATTTGGCTACTTTGCACTCTCGAGATAATCATTTTTGCGCGAATGTGTTCAGATTCCTTTTATATTTTATATTTATATCCACATCAGACAGTCACCGGGACGCTTCCTGGAGGATCAGCAATCTGGACCAGGTCAGGACGGCAGACGGGCTCTGCAGAAGAGATAGCGTTATACAGGAGCCAAGGCACAGAAAGACCTTAACACCTAGCTATGAAAACACATTGATCAGGCACCGCCCATAAGTAACAGGAAGTCTTTTATACCCTGCACCTGCAATCAGCCACATCCTGTTCCAGGGATGCTGGCCCTATAAGACCAGGTGACTGATCGCGCCCGTGCGCTAACGCGCATACGTGAAACACGGGAGCCAGAGGCAAGCACAGAAGGCCGGGGACAGGGTGCAGAGGAACCGGGGACACAGAGACCGGATCAGTGGGTACGGAGCGGTGATGGGACACAGAGACCGGATCAGTGGGTACAGAGTGATGGCGAGACACAGAGACTGGATCAGTGGGTATGGAGCGGTGCCGGGACACAGAGACCGGATCAGTGGGTAAAGAGCAGTGCCGGGACACCGGAAGCACTGCTTCCACACACTGTGATCCGCTATATGTTTCACAGGATAAGGTAGGTCTGAAATTTTAGGTAGTAGGTGGTGGGCCTGACTCACAGGAGAGTGAAATCAGCGAACTTAGGCCTCTGCCAGAATTGACCATGTGTGTCATGGTAGATGTCAAAATGACTCACCGTATGGTGGTCAGAAATTTTTGACTACTGCCGTGAACCACACTGTGGTTCCCACAGCGGGAGGTGGAACTGACTGAATAGTGGACATAGTACCTGGACCTCTTTTGTGAACCACCATAAGGATAGTAGCAGGTTGTAAAACTAACTGATTAGATAGTGGACAGATCCTCTGGACTGTTATTGTGATCGACCTCGTGCATCTTGGTAGGTGGTGAAAATGATAGTGGCCTATGGAAGGCAAAGAAAAGAACTTACCAGTTAGTGGTCAGCACATTTAGCTTGTTGTTGCATCAGGCATGTGGTTAGTGGTAGATGGTGGGTCTGACTCACTGGATAGTTGTCAGAGCTATAAGCCTGCTGTTATCTTCACCATGAAGTACGTGGTACATGGCGCATTTTCCTCACTAGATGGTGGATGGTGCCCTGGACCCCCTGCTATATCCGATATGTAGTATGTGGTTTATCGTGATTCTGACTCATTGAATAGTGGCCAGAACACTAAGCCTGCTGCTGCCTCAGGCAGGTTCGTGGAAGAACTGACTCACAGAATAGTGGACAGAGCGCTAGAGGCACTGTGTATTCAGGCCTGTGGTACGTGGCAGATAGAGGTTCCCACTGACTGACTCATTACTTACAGCAAAGATGGGGCTGCAGTTGTACAATGCCCAAGCCAAAAACTAGCACTCTAGCAGGATACAGCTAAGCCCCCACTAAGTGGAGGCATCACAGGTGCAAGAGGAGCAAATCACATACACACTTCAAAAAAAATGGAGGGGGCGATTGCTGGATGGTAAAACTGCACACTGATGCCTTGCATAGAGTGCTGTTCACACATGCAGATGCACAGTCACAAGCCCGCAGCCTATTAGGTGACGCCCATACTGTTTGATCAGGCAGGCTGCCAAGCTGTACCCCATCTGTGCACCATACAGGGACAGGAACTCTAATATGCAAGGCTTAACAGCTTGTGACTGTGCATCTGCATCTGTGAACAGCACTCTATGCAAGCCATCAGTGTGCAGTTTTACATTCCAGCAATCGCCCCCTCCATTTTTTTGGAAGTATGTGTGATTTGCTCCTCCTGCACTTGTGATGCCTCCACTTAGTGGGGGCTTAGCTGTATCCTGCTAGAGTACTAGTTTTTGGCCTGGGCATTGTACAACTGCAGCCCCATCTTTGCCTTCAGTGAACACTGTTAAAAAGTACTGTATTTTTTGGATTATAAGACGCACATTTCCTCCCAAAAATTTGGGAGGAAAATGAGGGGTCCAGGCCGGGTTATGCAGGTGGCTCATGGCCACAGTTCTCATTTAAAAGGTCTTTGTAAAGGCTTGGGGGTGGCAGAGTTGCTTTGTAAGCTGCAGAGCAGGAAGCTGAGGAGAGTTCAGGCCTGTGTGGAACTATAACACAGGTCTGTGGACCCCCGGGAATAGAAAAACGGGGTATAGTAAGACCGTCTCCTACGGCAAGCAGTGCCTGTGTGACGGGCAACTGTATGGACTGAGTAACTCGGCTGTGTCCCGGAGGACATTTACCTGTTCAGCGATGACAATAAAGCTGTTTGGATCGGACTTTTTCGGGTCACTGCCTCTTTGACGTCCTGGGGGACCCCTACCCCGCTACACCATGTACAATATTCCTGATACTTCAGTGCCCCCACTGCTCTGTCCACTATCCAGTGAGTCACGACAACCAATTACCACGTTCCAGGTGCCTGATACTACACTGCTCTTAGTGTTTTATTCACTGTCCACTGAGTCAAAGCTACCATCTACCTCGTACCATATATCCGATATTACAGTGCTCCTAGTTCTCTCCCCACTATTCAGTGAATTGGAACCACTATCTACCACAAACCACATGTCTCATACCACAGCGCCCCATAGTGCTCTGGCTACCATCCAGTTAGTCAAAGCCACCATCTAATATTACAGCACCCTTAGGGCTCTTTTCTCCACCTTGCGACTCATTCTACTACAACCACCTTCCTGATACAGCAGCGGGCCTAGTGCTCCGTCCACTATTACGTAAGGTGGAACCACGTTTTACCACATGATTCATGGTAGTGGTTCACCAATGGGAAGCGGTGGACTCCGGTGGTTCACCAACGGGAAGCTGTGGACTCCGGTGGTTCACCAACGGAAAGCGGTGGACTCCGGTGGTTCACCAACGGAAAGCGGTGGACTCCGGTGGTGCACCAACGGGAAGCGGTGGACTCCGGTGGTTCACCAACGGGAAGCGGTGGACTCCGGTGGTTCACCAACGGGAAGCGGTGGACTCCGGTGGTTCACCAACGGGAAGCGGTGGACTCCGGTGATTCACCAACGGGAAGCGGTGGACTCCGGTGGTTCACCAACGGGAAGCGGTGGACTCCGGTGGTTCACCAACGGGAAGCGGAGGACTCCGGTGGTTCACCAACGGGAAGCGGTGGACTCCGGTGGTTCACCAACGGGAAGTGCACCCCGGTGGCAGGCTACAAAAGCCCAAGGTGAGCCTCGGTGGTTTGCAAAAAGGCCAAAGAATGCACCCCGGTGGCAGACTACAAAAGCCCATTTGCGCCTCGGTGGTTTGCAAAAAGGCCAAAGAATGCACTCCGGTGGCAGGCTACAAAAGCCCAAGGTGCGCCTCGGTGGTTTGCAAAAAGGCCAAAGAATGCACCCCGGTGGCAGACTACAAAAGCCCAAGGTGCGCCTCGGTGGTTTGCAAAAAGGCCAAAGAATGCACCCTGGTGGCAGACTACAAAAGCCCAAGGTGCGCCTCGGTGGTTTGCAAAAACGCCAAAGAATGCTCCCCGGTGGCAGGCTACAAAAGACCAAGGTGCGCCTCGGTGGTTTGCAAAAAGGCCAAAGAATGCACCCCGGTGGCAGGCTACAAAAGCCCAAGGTGCACCTCGGTGGTTTGCAAAAAGACCAATGAATGCACCCCGGTGGCAGGCTACAAAAGCCCAAGGTGCGCCTCGGTGGTTTGCAAAAAGGCCAAAGAATGCTCCCCGGTGGCAGGCTACAGATCAAGATCACAAGCAACAGGAACACGACCAAGAGCTGTATCCAGGAGCAGAAGCACCATGGACACGGCTAAAGCTGCAACCAGGATCATTTTCACCAGTGATAAATGCAGGAACAGCAATTAGGATCATGGACACCAGTGATAGCCAGGAGATGTACCCAGGATGACAAGCTCCATGGACATGTTAATAATTTGAAATCAGGATTTCAGGCACCAGGGACATTGCCGAAAATTGCAAACACAATCATGATATCAGGACATCACCAGTAGCTGCAGTCAAGATCAAAGTGACCAAAGACATGTCCAGAAGCTGTATCAAGGAGGATCAGGGATATGACCACAAGATGCAACTAAAGTAGGCCCTGGACATAACCAGTGAACACCTGTAGAAGGTCACAGACTGAGAACTTGGAGATGCTAAAAAACAGTGTCCAGGAACAATGAAAGTTGTGAAAAAAAGAACACTGCAGAATTATACAGGTGTCCGCACAGGACAGGCAGGGGACCACATCACAGACACAAAATGTCAAAGTTCCATGGAACCTTTGATGAAGAGGCCCAAGTGGAAGAAAATAGTTCCAAAGAGATTCCAAGAGGGCAGGAAGCCCAGCCAGCCAGGGGAAGAGTGGCAGGTGTGAGTGAGTTTGCTGGATTTAGACTTCTGTTAGCTGGGATCTAGCAGGGTGGAAGCATGAAGTTGAGCAGTCAGATGCTTTGAAGCAGTGGTGGCACCACGTTTTCATAGGATTCAAGATCAATAAGGAATAACGTTTGGAACACCATTCTAAGTCTGAACTGGGTGCAAAAACCTTAAAAAAACATCACTATGGGGATGTTCAGACTTAGAATGTTATGAGTTCAGACTTAGAATGGTGTTCCAAACGTTATTCCTTATAGTTAGTAGTTTTTCGTTTGTGAACCCTCCCCAACCACACCTATTGCCAATCCATATCATACGCATAAATAGCCTGGGTCTCAGCTTCCCATGCACGGTAAGTTTTTTTAACTGCATGAGAGGACACACACAAGCTAGGGACCCCAACGTAGAGAAATACTTTGGCGTAGTGTTGGGGCTCTATTGCATTGATCAATTCAGTAGCTAAATTTCTCTTGATTCATATGTTCATGGCAGTAATGCAGATTCCATTTTTCACATTTTCACTCTTACATATAGCTATTGGATTTTTCAAGTCAGTATTCACACAGCAGTTTCTGCTATTTCATGTATTCCCCTTACATAGTCACTGGTGTGCATACCTTATCTCCCCATAAGGATTCAAGATCAGTCACTTCTGGTAGGGCTGGAAATACGTGTAGCATCCAGCTTGAATAATGTCAGGCGGCAAATTACTGCGGCATTGCACAGTGGACACCAAAAAGGTGTTATGCCGGTTATCACTCTGGCATTAAATATATGGCAGACCTTTCTAGCTTATAAAGTGGTCTGTGGATAGATTGGCAAACAGTTTTGCAAACCAGGATCCTTTCAGCTACAGTCTCCAGCTTTCGCCACTAGGTAAGTAGGCTGGTGCATAGCCACCAGGAGTTTTTAGAGGACACCCAGGTGGGCCATTAACTAGGGACCTTAATATGGAGGTTGGAGACCAGTAGTTAATGTAGCTGGCAATGATTTGCTGTATTGTCAGTTTAGTTGTGGTATAGTGACAAAATTTTGGAAATGCCACATTGGAACGCATACTCGCACAGTGCCTCTTGTTACAGGGATCAGAACAACAAGAGTGTGACAAGATGTGGACACTGAGTAGCAGGAGGTGGATGAAGGACTGAAGTGATGCACTGTAAGCCGCGGCACAAGTCCACGTCACAGAGAGAAACAATCCAAGAAGCACCGCAGCAGCCGAGTAAGTCTGATAGAGATTCTTTAGACGGGGATGTATGATCAGATGAAGAGGATGTAATAAGAAAGGAAATATGTTTAATATGTTAATGCTGTAAAGTGTCCGAAAGCTATGGAGGGGAACCCGAAAAGAAAGGGGGTTTTCTACAAGGGGAAAGCTCAGAATAGTTTGCTATTAGGAAAAGTTGTGGCGATCAGGTTTTAAGATATGTATGTCTCTTCATTGTCACCCCCAGATTTTATGTCAGGAAATGAGATCATCAAACTATGACACTTGGAGTTGCCAAAAATTTTAGAGGATAAATTAATGAATCAAATAAAATGGGAAAGAAAAAAAGTGTCTTCGATAATTGTCTAGTCAAAGGGATGTTGTTTTTAAGAATTGTTGTAAAAGGGTTGTGATGGTGACACTTAGAAGTATGTGAGTTTTGTTCGGTTGCCTGATCTTTGCATGTAGGATGAGTCCAACGAAGAAGGTTTTCTTCAGGTAACTGAAGTTAAGTGGAGTTGGGGGGGGAGAAAATGTTTCCCCAAATCAGGGTTATAAAGACTCTGAAGAGGAATTTTGCTGTATGAGAAAAAAATGTAACAGATTTTTACAATGTTTGGGTGCGCATTAGTGTTGTAATTTCTCTATGCCGCCTTGAGGTCAGTGGGTTTTGTGGCCTTTTTGTAGGGAGATGGAGTTGGGCCCAAAGATTTGAAGGAAAAGGGGCGACAGAAGAAATTGTTACTGTCTAGAATTATTCCAAATTGTGGTGGCAATTGAGCTTTGGAAAGAGAAATTGGAAGATAGTTGGGTGTTTTTTGGACAGACAATATTAGTGTAGTTGGAACAGTGTATGCTATGATGGCTGGTAACCCGCATCGGCCTCTTCCAGCACTCAGTGCTGAGGAGCGGGAACATAAGAGCAAAATTCTGGAGGAGCACGTGCCGGAGGCGAACGAGTCAATAGCAGAATATTGTACAGGGAAAAACGAAACTTTGTTAATTTGTTCCAAATGCGAGAAAAAGTTAGAGAAGTCTGCTAACAATGTTTGACAGGTATTGACCTGGATCTAAACCTTCCAGGTGAGAAGTCCTTGGTACCGGACATCTTGAGGCGATACAAGTCAGAATGGAATAGATGGAGCAGCTTCAGGAGACAGCGAGAAGATGTGGGTCCACAGATGATGCTACTCAGGATAAGCATTGAGCTATTGGTAAGTTTTCTGTTTTGTTTTTCTGTTTTCTTATGTTTTCCTTAATGACGCTGGTGCAGTCATTTTCCTAAAGTCTTTGCACAAGTGGCCACTAATATAGTATAAATGAAAATAAATCTTGTGCTCTGCAGATAGCTCCTGTAGTTTCTTGATTGCTGCATTTTTTTGTTTTCAAAAATGTTAAACTTAATTTATAATTGTTTTTTTTTTATTCTTTTTGTGCAGAATATCAAGAATCAATGGAGGTGCATGCAGGAGCGAGATAAGAAGTTCATGGCTGAGAAGGAAAAAAGTTTCATTCTTCTTAGCTGCAGGTCTTTGTGTCCAGCCGAGAGCCCCATTAGTAAGCAGATTTATCCCATTCTTACACCTTTCAGGGAAGGTTCCAATGGACCGAATACAAGACTTTCAGAACACTCTTAGGCCTAGGACACACGGCGAGAAAAACGGTGCGAGTGGAATGCGATAAAAAATTGCATTCCACTCGGACCAATATTACTCTCTGTGCCTGCTCCCATGAGCGATTATTTCCTCGGTCCTAATCGGACCGAGAAAACAGTCGCAGCATGCTGAGGGTGCAATGCGATCCTGTTCCACTCGCAGCAATGCAATTCTATGGGGCAATAGAAACATTGCACTGCTCTTGCATTACACCGGTGTAACGCAAGAGCAGTGCGATTCTCGCAGCAGCCGGCAACGGAGGAGAGAGGGAGATAAATCCCTCCCTCCCCTCCTCAGCTCTGGTCCTCCCCTCCTCAGCACTGGCCCCCCTCCTCAGCGTTGGCCCTCCCCCCTCAGCTGTGGTCTGATCAGACCACAGACGCATGACACTCGGATCCTGCTGTGCTGCGAGCGTGAGCCGAGTGTCATGCGAGGATTGCACTAATCCCCATGTGGCCTTGGACTTAAGGCTACTTTACATGCTGCGACATCGCTAGTGATCTCATTAGCGATGTGAAATTCTAGAGCGCAAGTGCGATCTTTCGAGATCGTACATAGGTCATTTTACGCATGTGTGATCTCGACAGGTCGTACTTGCGATTTAGAATTTCACATCGCTAATGAGATCGCTAGCGATGTCGCAGCATGTAAAGTAGCCTTTAGGCCCTGTCCACACATTGCATTGTTTGATGCATTCTTGGTGCAGTTATTCGTGCAGTTTGTTGCCCAAATCTGCATGTCTATCCCTATCTCAGCAAAGTCTATGAGAATTCTGAAGTGCTGTCCGCATGTTGCTTCTTTTTTTCCTTGCAGTTTTTTTTTAGCTCTTCCAGCCATTGAATTCACTAAAAAAATGCTCTAAAAACGCCCCGAAAAACTCATAAAAAATGTATGCGTGGTTGATGTTTTTTGGTGCAGAAAATTTCTGCAGCGTGCACACATACCTTAAATTTAAAAAAATAGTTTGGTTGTCATCCGAAATACATAGAGACGTTGTCCGAAACCAAAGTTCATTTTCATCCTAAATGTCTAAAATAATTATTTAATAATTTTTCAAATATACTTCAATAAAGAAAAAAATCCCGATCGTTTCCCACCTGAAGTGAAGCGTCATCAGTGGCGGCTGTTCAGGTCTGGACGGTCCCTACTCTCCCCGCACGTCGTCCCCTCTAAGTATCCCAGCATGCACTGGGGATTCTCAAATGAAACATCATCAGAAGAAAATAAACACAGGAAGACACAGTAGAAAGGGAATGGTAGGGAATTATTAATGGACGTAGAATAGAAAAGTGATTACGTTATTAAATTAAATAAACCTACAAGTGAGTGAAGAGCATTAGATAAAGGGCAAATACGCACAAGATGCAGGAGAAACCTATAAGAGCAAAGTGCAAGGCACAATGATAGAAAAATATATAATGGGATAATATAATAGTCATTTTATTTTATTAGGTAATATTAAAAACACCTGAATAACTAACTGGTGAATATTGACATCAAATGGGTAAATTGCTAGAATAATACATAGAATATATATTAGTAACTAATGTGGTGACAATATTGTAATCGGATCTCGAGATCACATTCTATCCAAGAGGAAATACTGAATAGAGCAGAGTAATAACGCAGCAAAATGAGGTCCAAATAGGAGACGTCACAAAGGGAGAGGAGGGAAGAAATGGAGCGCGCAGCGGCAGATAAGAAAACACCCGTCAGGAAAAATTCACCTTTTAAAAAAAAAATTAAATAGATAAATATTTAAGATGTAAATGACCTTTGGTTTCGGATCTCCCCTTTATCACCCATTAACTTGTCATAAATTTGTTATTTTGTTACCTATTCTTCAGTGCTGCTGATCCATTGAATCTTTTGTGGATTTCTTGTTAATGGTAAAAAATGACAGACTTATGACAAGTCACAGGTTTTATATCCTGCACTTTTCCGACTCTTTAAAGGCAACCTGTCACCAGGTTTTTGGCCTATAAGCTGTGACCACCACCAGTGAGCTCTTATATACAGCATTCTAACATGCTATATATAAAAGGCCAGGCCGCTGTGTACAACATAAAAAACACTTTATAATACTCACCTAAACCGGTCGCTGCGGTGGATGTGGGTCATATAGGTGTCTTCGTCCTCCGGTGCCGGCGCCTCCTCTTTCGGCCATTTTCTTCCTCCTTCTCATTATACACACTCGCTGGTCCCGCGCAGGCGCACTACAATACTTAGATCTGCCCTGCTCAGGACCTGAATGCCGGTGAGTGTGGATGACGTTGGCTGCGTCATGCACACAGGCTTCAGGAGGAGGACAACAAAGATGGCTGAAAGAGGAGGCGCCGTCACCAGAGAACAGAGACCCCCATATGACCCAACTCCACCGCAGTGACCATTTAGGTAAGTATTATAAAGTGTTTTTTATGTTGTACACAGCGGCCTGAGCTCTTATATACAGCATGTTAGAATGCTGTATAGAAGAGCCCATTGGTGGTGGCCGCAGCTTATAGGGCAAAAAAAACGGTGACAGGTTCCCTTTAATGCTACTGTCGCGGGCGGAGGAGGGGACGCCGCGCTCTCCCACTGCTCGGGTCCGGCTGCCGCTGCTCTGCGGCTGCTGCTGCTCGGTGGCTCGAGCAATGGGCCGGATCCCGGGGACTCGAGCGGCGCTCCTCGCCCGTGAGTGAAAAGGGGTGGTTTGGTTTTGGGGATATTGTCCGTGACGCCACCCACGGTTGTGGTGATTGTGTGGACACCACCGCTGCTCTGGACGGGGATCCCGGGAGCGGTGACAAGGAGCAGCTTTGTTGTTATTTCTCCCCTCCGTGGGTAGGGGGTTGATTGTCCCGGGGCCCGGTGATGGGGTAGGAGTGGATGGCAGGCGGGTTGCGGGGCCTGGTGAGGTGCAGGGTCGCAGGGGCAGCGCTGTGCCGCACGGCATGGAGGTACTCACTCAGCCCAATGATGATGACACAGTTCACGGTAAAACAAGCGGCTGGATGGACGGGTCCCTCGGACGGCTGCGGTGTTGTTGTTCCCTGCAGGTTAGTGATGACTGTCTCTCCCTGCACCTATGTTCTATGTTGATTCCGATGGGTTCCCACCGGTAACCCACTCCCCGACCTGGGTGTGGGCCGCAGGAGCCCCTTTTGCCTGCAGGCGCTGGCCCTGGGAAACGGTTGCCCTTGGTGGTGGCGGTGTCTCCCCTTCACGGTTGGACGGTTGCCTTCTGTCGGGACTTGACTGTTTGGAAACCCGGAGGTCCCCTTCACTAACGGATTCCGCAACTTCACGGCGACTCCTAGCCTTGCCGGGGTCCGAAAAGCCCCTGCCAATGGTGCTAGCTTCTCCTTGTGTACCGGTCCGGTACCGCCGGGCCACCGCCCGTCCACGGTCTTTACGGCAAACTCCGATAGGCCACTCCTGCAGACGGTCACCACCGTCTGCCAACCTTGCTGTTCTGTCCGGGCCACACACCCGGACCAACTTCAGGCTCTTTAGCTGTCACTTTACTCTTTCCACTTTCACTGTCAAAACTGAACTCTTTTCTCTCCAAACTCTATCTCTCTACTTCACCTCCTTCCACTTCCTCCTCCAAACTAGACTGCCTGTCTTTCCCGCCTCCAGGACTGTGAACTCCTCAGTGGGCGGAGACCAACCACCTGGCTCCACCCCCTGGTGTGGACATCAGCCCCTGGAGGAAGGCAACAAGGGTTTTGTGTCTAACCTTGATGTGCCTGCAGGGAGTGTGGGGTATGTAGGTGTTGTGCTCTGTGGCTCTGACTTAAACGTTACGGTAAACGGTTGTGGCTTCCGCTCTCTCCCACCCAAGCAACCTGGCCCTGATGCTGCCCCTAAGCAAACAGAGAGAGAGGGGAGCCAGCACGATCTGAAAATGGCATGCATCATATAAAAAGTGCAAATTCACAGATTTATTCCAACTGTACTGTAATATAAATGAGATTTTTAGCAAATAATTGATCAATTCTTTGAGCCACCCCTGCCAACATCACGGCAAATCTCAATAGGGGGGTCCTACTCTATATTCTGTATTTCATGTGCCATGCGGCCTCCTAGATAAAGTTAAAAGCAGAACCATAATGGAGCACACATACCTGTAACCTGTATATATAACCGCTTCTATGTTGCAAAAGAGGCAATTGTGGATAGAGGCCAGCCCAGGTCCCAGCATGTGGAGGAAGCTCTACACATACCAGGACTATATCAGAACTGACCCTCCCAGTGCCAGAGAGCAACCATTGATAAAGGCGGACCAGATCCAAGTATGGTGCTTAATTAGCAATGCCTGTGGAAAGGGTGAGGCAACTGAATGTGTACAGCTACCAACAGGAGGAATATATTGCAAACCAGGATTGCCACCGGTTCCTGTGGTGGCTGGGCCCCAGCGTACTCCACTGCGGGCCCTTCCTCCAATCTGCCTCTCCAGAGGCGGCAACGGTGGAAGCTGCAACAACCATTTATTTACAGGCCACAAGTTTGTGGTTCCCTTGCAAGTTCTCAGGCATGTTCATAGAAGTTTCTATGCAAGGTGAAGGGGGTCCCAACGGGGACCAGCTGCCGGCTACGACCGGTTCCAATCAGCAGTAAATCAGGTAACTTTTCAGCAATTATTCATTTTCATTTTCAAACTTTAAAACTTTTAAACAGTGCTTTTAACACACAATGTTCACCCCCCCCCCTCTAAATAGTAGTTTCCCTGTACCTAAGTGGGGGTCTACCTAGGTTGGAGCGAGTGGACCTCCGGGGTCCAGTGTCAGTGGTGACAGGCAGCGGGGGAGAGGGAACAATCAGTCTCTCTTCCCTGTTATCGTGTGGGGCAGGCGGAAGCATAGGGGAGCAGGGCACAGGTTCATCCCTGGGCACTGGCACTGGCTCTGGCTCATGGTTGACCACCTCCATCACTTCTTCATCCACGGGTTGTGGGAACAGTATCACTGGAAGAATCACTGCGCCGTTCTGTGTAGGCCAGTCCGCTGGGAAGTCACCCATCACGGTGTGGATTACCTCTTTTGCCTTCTCCGCTGGTGGAGGAACCGTAACTTCAGCCGTTGCCCTCAATGTTGGTGGGCACCTTTTTAGATGGTCCCGGGAAATCATGGCCAAAGTGCCCCCTTGGTCACGACTGATCTGTTAGGCCTTCCCATCTTCCCATCCTGTGGGCTGTATGACATATGGGGTTTGTTCCCATTGATCATCCAGCTTGTGGGTTCTCCTCTTCCGCTTCAGCACTACATCTCCAGGCTGGAAAGGGCCAGCAGACGCCTTCTGGTTGAAGCGCTGCTCTTGCTGTTCCCGACTCCGACTCAAGTTCTTCTCGACATATTCTTGAATCTGTCGGTACTGCACCCTCCGCAGAGTTTCCCATTCAGCTGTCGAAGGGAGTGCTTCTGGGGCCTCCAATCCCATGTCCAGA
Source organism: Anomaloglossus baeobatrachus (assembly GCF_048569485.1). Taxonomy (NCBI): domain Eukaryota; kingdom Metazoa; phylum Chordata; class Amphibia; order Anura; family Aromobatidae; genus Anomaloglossus; species Anomaloglossus baeobatrachus. The sequence goes on along the minus strand of NW_027441816.1, from coordinate 11,954 downwards.
TCCACCGGTAGCCGACCGGGGTGAGCTCTCATCAGGTATGCCGGGGTGCACTTCGTTGAGCTGGAAGGGATATTGTTGTACATATCGACCAAGTCGGGTAGCTTCTCCGGCCACAGGTTCCGCTCTTCCAGCGGCAACGTCTTGAGGAGGCTCAGGACCAAGTGGTTCATCTTCTCACACATGCCATTGGTCTGGGCATGGTAAGGGGTGGACCGGATCTTCTTGCAGCCGTACAACTGGCAAAACTCATGGAACACCTCCGCTTCAAAGGCCGGGCCTTGGTCAGTAAGCACCTTCTCATGGTATCCATGTGGTCGGCAGAAATAAGCCTGGAACGCTCTAGCGGCAGTACGACCAGTTAGGTCTTTGACTGGGACAACCACCATGAACCTTGAATAGTGGTCTATGATGGTTAGAGCGTAGGTGTACCCACTTCGGCTGGGGGTGAGCTTTACATGGTCCAGGGCAACCAGCTCCAGCGGTTGATGTGTAACGATCGGGTGTAGGGGCGCCTTCTGGCTGGCCTCGTCCTTCCTTCTCAGCGTGCAAGGACCGCACTCTCGGCACCAGGCCTCTACAGACTCCCGCATCCCACTCCAATAGAACCGCTCCCTCAACAGCATCTCCAGCTTCTTCCATCCGAAGTGTCCGGCACCATCATGGTACGCTTGTAGAACGGTGGGCACATTAGCTTGGGGAATCACCAACTGGCGGATTTTCTCATGAGTCTTCGGGTTAATCAGCTCACGGTACAACTTCCCCTGGTGTAGATACAACCGGGTCCGTTCTCGCCACAGGCGCTGGGCTTCAGCCGGGGCGGCAGGGTCTATTCCAGCAGCACCTTGCTCCACCAGGATCTTAACTAAGCGGACAGCGGGCGCCTGGTTTTGAGCTTCCTGCCACTCCTGACTAGGCAGCGGGTCCAGATTCGCCCGTTGCTGGTGGACATGCACCTTCTCAGTTGGTGGCTGGTGAAATGCAGGCAACTCGATCTCCTCGAGGTCGTCATCCTCGCACCCTTCTTCTGACAAGTGGGGCATCCGAGAGAGTGCATTAGCATTAACGTTGGCACGACCGGCCCTGTATTTGATGGTGAAATCGTAGTTGGCTAGCCTGGCCACCCACTGCTGTTCCAACGCGCCCAACTTAGCCGTGTTCAGGTGGGTCAGTGGATTATTATCCATGAAAGCGGTGAACTTTGCTGCGGCCAGGTAATGGCGGAACCGCTCGGTGATAGCCCACACCAGCGCCAGGAGCTCGAGCTTGAAAGAGCTGTAGTTCTCAGGATTCCTTTCAGTCGGTCGGAGCTTTCGGCTAGCACAAGCAATCACCTTTTCCTTCCCATCATGGACCTGGGACAAGACTGCCCCCAAGCCCACATTGCTGGCATCGGTGTAGAGGATGAACGGGTTGCTGTAATCGGGATACGCCAGGATCTCCTCTCCGGTCAAGGCCGCCTTCAGTTGATGGAAGGATTCCTCATGCCTCTCTTCCCACACCAGTGGGGCTCCGATGGGTCTACCACCTTTGGTCTGTCCCACGAGGAGGTCTTGCATGGGGGCAGCCATCTTCGTGTACCCCTTGATGAAGCGCCGGTAGTACCCCACCAGACCCAGAAACTGCCTTACTTCCCTCACTGTGGTTGTTCTCGGCCAGTCTTGGATGGCAGTGATCTTCTCGGGGTCGGGGGCGACACCTTCTGCACCCACCACATGCCCCAGGTACTGCACTCTGGGTTTCAGCAGGTGACACTTGGAGGGCTTCAACTTCATCCCGTATTTGGCAAGGGACGCGAACACTTCGGCCAGGTGCTCCAGGTGGGCTTCATACGTCTGGGAGTACACAATCATATCATCCAGGTATAACAGGACGGTCTCGAAGTTTAGATGCCCCAGACAGCACTCCATCAGCCGTTGGAAGGTTCCAGGGGCGTTGCACAGCCCGAATGGCATACTATTGAATTCACAGAGCCCCATTGGGGTGGTAAAGGCAGTTTTCCCCCGGTCCTCTGGTGCCACAGCCACTTGCTAGTACCCGCTGGTGAGGTCAAGGGTGGAGAAGTAATTTGCAGTTCTCAGTGCGGCCAAAGACTCTTCAATACGGGGCAGTGGGTAAGCATCTTTATGCGTTATCTGGTTAATCTTCCGGTAATCCACGCACATCCGCATGGTGCCGTCCTTCTTAACCAGTACCAACGGGGCGTCCCAGGGACTACAGCTGTCCCTGATGACCCCTGCCTCCTTCATGTTCCTCAACATGTCCTTGGCACATTGGTAGTGTGCAGGGGGAATAGGCCTGTACCTCTCTTTGATAGGGGGGTGTTCACCGGTGGGAATATGGTGTTGGACCCCTTTAACCTGCCCAAAGTCTAGGGGATGTTTGCTAAAAACTTGCTCATACTCCCATACCACCCGGTATACCCCTTCTTAGTGATGTGTAGGGGTATCGTCAGTGCCTACATGTAGCTCATCATCTCACTCCTAGGGGGTACAATCAACGGGGCAACATCCATCACTCTCACCCCACCAATCTCTCCTCCTGTCGAGTTCACATGCTGGCGGTACATCAAGGCTCGGATCTCATGCTGCACAGCTCTCTGTCGACTACCCGCCGCCGTGGCAGCCAGCTGCTGCAGTAGGGTCAGCACATCACTCATACAGTGCTCCATCACATTGGTTCCTAGCACTATCTTCGGGTTATGATCACTGGGTTCATTCATTATCCCAATCATACCCTGGTGTTGCAGTTCAGCTCGCCCCACAGTCATGGACACTTGTTTGTATCCCACTTGGGTCAATGGGAGTCCATCAGCAGCAATCAGTGTTATTCTAGCATCTGGGGGAGCCAGCTCGTCTTTCCCCCAATACCGTTGATACAGTGTGTATGGTATAGTGGTTACCTGTGATCCAGTGTCCAGAAGAGCCATCACCGGTATGCCGTCCACAGCCACGGGAATGATAGGCCGGGCCCCGATGTACCGATCCCGCCAGTCTGGGGGACCTTGGGGTTCTACTCCTGAGGATTGGCCCGTGGCCCCAGGGGTTGCTCGTTTAACGGACACCGTCGGGAGTAGTGGCCGGGTTTGCTGCACCTGTAACAAATCGGGGGTCCATACCGTGAGTCATTGGTTCTTCTCCGCTGCATCCAGGGACGTCCTCAGGACAGTCGGCGAGTTGTATCTTTGCCGGAGGCTGGGATCTGGTCTGAGGCTGGAGTGCGGCGAGGATCTTGGCGAGGTCTCCATCCATGCGGCGGACCTGGGCAGCCAGTTCTTCCATCATGCTGCTTGGAGCTGTAGGTACGGGAGATGCTGGTAGGGCAGGGGCCACCACGACGGGGGCCGTCTCAACTGGCCACGGGGCTGGTTCCAAGACTTCCGAAGCTGGGGGTTGCAGAGCTTTAATGGCCCGTTCCTTTAACACAGCAAAGTCCACATCAGGGTGTTCTAGGGCCCACAGCCGGAGTTGTTTGCGATCCTCAGAGGACCTCATCCCCTGCACAAATTGCTCTACTAACATTTTGTTGCTGTCCGCCTCATTGATGGTGTCCACCCGCTTCAGTGTGTGGAGGGCGGTTTGCAGACGTAAAGCGTAGTCCCGAATGCTGTCCACAGGCCGTTGCTGACATTGGTAAAACTGCGTCCTCAGCTCGGCTTCGGTACGGGTCTCAAAGGCAGTCTGTAGTTTCTCAAAGATGGTGGTTACAGAGAATCGATCCCCCTCGGCCCAGGTCTCCGCCTACTGCTCAGCCGCGCCGGTTAGCTGCCCCAGCACTACCGCTGCACGTTGCTTATCAGTCAGGGGGTACAATTCTAGGAGCGGGCTAAGCTTCTTCCAGAAGACCTGTAACGCATCAGGTTTCCCTTCGTACTGCGGCAGCCAGGTAGCTCCGGGCACATAGGGCAAGGAGAACGGCATCACCTGAGCGAGAGCTGGGACCGCGGCACCCCCCGCCAGCGCGGCCGGGACCTGGGCAGGCCCATTCCCATCCACGGGTGCCACTGCGGCTGCACCCGCCGCTCCTCCAGCAGCTCTGTCGGCGCAGACATCTTGTTTCCGTCCCCCTTAGTCTCTTTCCGGCTCCTCCTCTATTGGGGCGGGGTTTTGGCCTTCGCGCCTCCACTACTCGAGGAGACGCTCGAGCGGGAACTTTTCGCGCCAAAGATGGCGGCTTCTGAAATTTTCTGGCCGGACACCTCCGGCGGTAACAAGGCGCACCTCTACCAGTCGGCAGAGCGGTAAGATCCTGTTCGTGACGCCAAGTTGTCGTGGGCGGAGGAGGGGACGCCGCGCTCTCCCACTGCTCGGGTCCGGCTGCCGCTGCTCTGCGGCTGCTGCTGCTCGGTGGCTCGAGCAATGGGCCGGATCCCGGGGACTCGAGCGGCGCTCCTCGCCCGTGAGTGAAAAGGGGTGGTTTCGTTTTGGGGATATTGTCCGTGATGCCACCCACGGTTGTGGTGATTGTGTGGACACCACCGCTGCTCTGGACGGGGATCCCGGGAGCGGTGACAAGGAGCAGCTTTGTTTCTCTCCTCCGTGGGTAGGGGGTTGGTTGTCCCGGGGCCCGGTGATGGGGTAGGAGTGGATGGCAGGCGGGTTGCGTGGCCTGGTGAAGTGCAGGGTCGCAGGGGCAGCGCTGTGCCGCACGGCACGGAGGTACTCACTCAGCCCAATGATGATGACACAGTTCACGGTAAAACAAGCGGCTGGATGGACGGGTCCCTCGGACGGCTGCGGTGTTGTTGTTCCCTGCAGGTTAGTGATGACTGTCTCTCCCTGCACCTATGTTCTATGTTGATTCCGATGTGTTCCCACCGGTAACCCGCTCCCCGACCTGGATGTGGGCCGGAGGAGCCCCTTTTGCCCGCAGGCGCTGGCCCTGAGAAACGGTTGCCCTTGGCGGTGTCTCCCCTTCACGGTTGGACGGTTGCCTTCTGTCGGGACTTGACTGTTTGGAAACCCGGAGGTCCCCTTCACTAACGGATTCGGCAACTTCACGGCGACTCCTAGCCTTGCCGGGGTCCGAAAAGCCCCTGCCAATGGTGCTAGCTTCTCCTTGTGTACCGGTCCGGTACCGCCGGGCCACCGCCCGTCCACGGTCCTTACGGCAAACTCCGATAGGCCACTCCTGCAGACGGTCACCACCGTCTTCCAACCTTGCTGTTCTGTCCGGGCCACACACCCGGACCAACTTCAGGCTCTTTAGCTGTCACTTAACTCTTTCCACTTTCACTGTCAAAACTGAACTCTTTCCTCTCCAAACTCTATCTCTCTACTTCACCTCCTTCCACTTCCTCCTCCAAACTAGACTGCCTGTCTTTCCCGCCTCCAGGACTGTGAACTCCTCGGTGGGCGGAGACCAACCGCCTGGCTCCACCCCCTGGTGTGGACATCAGCCCCTGGAGGAAGGCAACAAGGGTTTTGTGTCTAACCTTGATGTGCCTGCAGGGAGTGTGGGGTGTGTAGGTGTTGTGCTCTGTGGCCCCTGGCTTGTCCATGGCGACACACTGCAACACTTAGGTTATTGTGCTTTTTGTGCAGCTTGTGTCGCGGGTGGAGGAGGGGACGCCGCGCTCTCCCACTGCTTGGGTCCGGCTGCCGCTGCGGCTGCTGCGTCATGCTGCTGCTGCTCGAGGGCTCGAGCGATGGGCCGGATCCCGGGGACTCGAGCGGCGCTCCTCGCCCGTGAGTGAAAGGGGATTGGTTTTTGGGGATAGTTTATTGTCCGTGATGCCACCCACGGTTGTGGTGATTTGTTAACACCAGCTCTGTATGGGGATCCCGGGAGTGATGGTATGGAGCAGCTAGATGTTAGTCCTCCCCTCAGTGGGTAGGGGGTTGTTTGTCCTGGGGCCTAGTGATGAGGTGGGTGATGCAGGGCTTGGTGGGGTGCAGGGACGCGGGGGCAGCGCTCTGCTGCACGGCACTGTGGTACTCACTCAGCCTGAGACGATGACACAGTTCTCGGTAAAAAACACGGCTGGAAAGACGGTTCCCACGGATGGCTTCACTTGCTTTTCCCAGTAGTTGACGGTGACGGTCCCTTTTCCTGCACCTAAGATGATGATGGTTTCGATGGGTTCCCACCGGTAACCCGCTCCCCGGCTTGGATATGGCCCGGAGGAGCCCTACTTTGCCCGCAGGCGCTGGCCCTGAGAAACTGGTGCCCTGGCGGTGGCGGTGTCTCTCTGTAACGGTTGGACTGTTGCCTTCAATCGGGACTTGCTTGTTGGGAGACCCCGAGGTCCCCTTCACTAACGGATTTGGCAAATTCACGGCGACTTCTAGCCTTGCCGGGATCCGAAAGGCCCCTGCCACTGGTGCTGACTGTTCTTCGTATACCGCTCCAGTACCGCCGGGCCACCACCCGTCCGCGGTCCTTTCGGCAACCTCCAAACAGCCACCCCTGCAGACAGTCACCGCCGTCTGCTGACCTTGCTGTCTCTCAGTCCGGGGCACACACCCGGACCAGCTTCAGGCTTTTCAAAACTGTCACTTTACTTTCACTACTCTCACTGTCCTCCTTTACCACTTCCTTCTACTTCCTCCTCCTAAACTCATCTGCCTGGTTCTCCCGCCTCCAGGGCTGTGAACTCCTCGGTGGGCGGAGCCAACCGCCTGGCCCACCCCTTGGTGTGGACATCAGCCCCTGGAGGAAGGCAACAAGGATTTTAGGTTTGCCTTGGTGTTCCTAACTGGGGTGTAGGGTGTGGTGGTGTTATGACCTGTGACCCCTGGCTTGCCCAGGGCGTCACACTTGCAGGGTTACATGATACTTCATATACGATTTTTAGCTTTCTTGTTAGTAAATCACATTTTTTTCCTCTTTTTCTTTCCTTAACTGAAGGCGGCATATCTCCAAGGCATTCTGATCTCTCAGCAAGTCAAGAGGAGCTGCAGACCGGGAAGACCGACCCTCAGGAGCCTCCTGGACTCAGAGAACAAGCATGGCCGCCGACAGAGGAGCAACCTGTCCTCCAAGAAGCTCAGAAGAAGAGGCGATGCCCGGCAGCTTATCTGTTTTTGTCTTTTAAATGTGGTTTATACTTTTGCTGATGGTAATTTAATAAAATCTTTCTCCAATACGAGTTCTTCTTGCGTTGCCTCCAGTGAGTTCTGGCTTTGGTGATAAATATAGCACCCAACATAAATATAGCAGCAAAGCTGCAACTCAGTGGGAAAATAGCAGCAGGCAAATATAATGTGCAAAATCCGATGGCTAAATGATTATAAATAATGATGAAGTCAAATCCTCAATATATATAAATATATATTTTGTGGCAGTGAGATATAACCAAGGCAAAGACAGCACTAGGGTCATACACGTTACTGTGGGGCATATACATTACTGGGGGCATACAGCTCTGGAGGGCAAACACATTACTGGGGTGGGTGGGATACAGCTCTGGGAGCTCATACAGCTTAGTGGGGGGCACATATAGCTATGGGGGGCCCATAGAGCTCAGGGAGGCATACACAGCTCTAGGGGCACATACAGCTCATGAGGGGACATTCAGTTCTAAGTGGCCCATACAGCTCAGGAGGAGCACATACAGCTCAGGAGGGGCACATACAGCTCAGGAGGGGCACATACAGCTCAGGGGGGGGGGGCACATACAGCTCAAGGGGGGGCACATACAGCTCAGGGGGGGCACATACAGCCCATCAAGTTCAACCTTTCTCCACCAATTATACTTTTTTTTGTCACTAAATTATCTCTAACCGACAATGTTGAATACTTTGGAAATCATCCAACCCTTTTTTAAAAGCTGTTATAGTATCTGCCATTACTACCTGTTGTGGAAGGACATTCCACAATCTGACTGCTCTAACTGTAAAGAACTCTTTCCTATTTAGCCATCAGAATTGCCTTTCTTCCACTTGTTATGACTGCCCCATAGTCCTTAGTATGGTTTTTTTGGAACGAATAAGTCAAGTGCCAGTCCTTTATATTGACCACACATTTATTTATACACGTACATGAGATCTTGTCTGAAACATCGTTTTTTATATTAGCTAAGCCAGCCTGACTTTCCAACCTCTCATCATATGGATGGCCTCCATTTCTTGTGATAATCTAGGTACCACCTTTGAACTGACTAACTTCTGAACAGGGTCGGCATCAGCACCCGGCGCACCAGGCAGTGTCAGGTGCTCCTGCCCTGACACTGTACACTGACACTGCTGCACGGTGCTCCTGCCCTGACACTATACACTAGCACTGCTGCACGGTGCTCCTGCGCTGACACTGTATACTGACACTGCTGCACGGTGCTCCTGCCATGACACTGTACACTTACAGTGCTTACACGGTGCTCCTGCCCTGACACTGTACATTTACACTGCTGCACGGTGCTCCTGCCCTGACACTGTACACTGACACTGCTGCACGGTGCTCCTGCCCTGACACTGTACATTTACACTGCTGCACGGTGCTCCTGCCCTGACACTGCTGCACGGTGCTCCTCCACTGACATTGTACACTTACACTGCTGCACGGTGCTCTTGCCCTGAAACTGTACACTTACAGTGCTGCACGGTGCTCCTGCCCTGACACTGTACATTTACACTGCTGCACGGTGCTCATGCCCTGACACTGTACACTGACACTGCTGCACGGTGCTCCTGCACTGACACTGTACACTTACACTGCTGCACGGTGCCCCTGCCCTGACACTGTACACTGACACTGCTGCACGGTGCTCCTGCACTGACACTGTACACTGACGCTGCTGCACGGTGCTCCTGCACTGACACTGTACACTGACACTGCTGCACGGTGCTCCTGCCCTGACACTGTACACTGACACTGCTGCACGGTGCTCTTGCCCTGACACTGTACACTTACACTGCTGCACGGTGCTCCTGCCCTGACACTGTACACTGACGCTACTGCACGGTGCTCCTGCACTGACACTGTACACTGACGCTGCTGCACGGTGCTCCTGCACTGACACAGTTCACTGACACTGCTGCACGGTGCTCCTGTCCAGACACTGTACTGAACTCGAACCATAGGACAATGCCACCAGTCGTAGTGACCCCACCACAAACTTAAAGCTCTGTGTGCACACTGCGGTTATTTGGCGCGGATTTGCTGCAGATTTTGCTGCAAAAAAAGTGCAGCTTTTGTTCATAACCTTTCTGCAGTCCTTCCCCAGCAAAATCTATGGGAAAATCAAAATGCTGTGCCCTCACTGCATTTTTCTTCCTATACGTTTTGCTGCAGAATTTCAACTCGCGGAAAAAACGCATGCGGGTGCCGGGTACGTTTTTGACTCTGGTGCGGAATTCTGCCAAAGGGTGCAGATTTTTCTTAAGAAAAGCAAATTTCCCAGTGCGCACAGAGCCTAAAGTAGATTTTTCACTTAATCTTCGTCAAGAGTTCACTTCAGTGAAAAAAAAAACAATACAAACCCTGCTGTCCCCCCCTTCCCCGTCCATGGGTCCTACTGGCCAGTCTCTGCCGCTAGTGTCTGGTATTGACCATTTCACTGGTCACGATGACAGTGCAGCAGCCAAACAGTGAGCTCTGCCAGTGTAAACCGAACGCCCCACTTAGAGCTGCTGAGCTCACTGATTGGCTGCTGCACTGTCCTCGTGATGTCAGTGAAATGGTCAATGCCAGACTCATCAGTTGTTTCCCTGTCTATACCTCGCATGTAAATTTACCCGTGTACTTTTATCCATGTGTTATTAGACATCATGTGGATGGTGGTTTGTATGGGGCATGGTGGGCACTACAGCAGGGCATGCGATGATTGTGCAGCGCAATAAGTGATAACAAGATTAGACAATACACAGATCATCACTGTACATTCTGATGTCTGGTTTTTCTCATCCGAGTTTTATCCGTGTTCTCACAGATAGGACCCCTACCTATGAGAGTCTATGGGGCTGATCACAGATAGAGCCTGTACCTATGAGAGTCTATGGGGCTGATCACAGATAGAGCCTGTATCTATGAGAGTCTATGGGGCTGATCACAGATAGAGCCTGTACCTATGAGAGTCTATGGGGCTGATCACAGATAGAGCCTGTACCTATGAGAGTCTATGGGGCTGATCACAGATAGAGCCTGTACCTATGAGAGTCTGTGGGGCTGATCACAGATAGAGCCTGTACCTATGAGAGTCTATGGGGCTGATCACAGATAGAGCCTGTACCTATGAGAGTCTATGGGGCTGATCACAGATAGAGCCCTGTACTTATGAAAGTCTATGGGGCTGATCACAGATTGGGCCCCTACCTGTGAGAGGTCTATGGGGCTGATCACAGATAGAGCCCGTAACTATGAGAGTCTATAGGGCTGATCACAGATAAAGCCCGTAACTATGAGAGTCTATGGGGCTGATCACAGATAGAGCCCGTACCTATGGGAGTCACAGGTAACAACACACACACACCCCCACCCCCAGCAGTTCCCAGCAGACATCCCAAAAGGGAGCCAAGACAAATGATATGTGCACACAGAATGTGGTGAGCCTTCCTCATAAAGATGGCTGCAGCCGAGGTGCAAGATGCTGATGTCACAGCCACTCAACCTCCACACTAGGGGGGAGGGGCGGCTGCTTAGCATAAGACATGCACACTAATAAGGCTTGCACTGGGAGCCCATCATATAATGAGTGAAATGCACAGTGTCTGAACTGTGACCCTATAAATGACGCCAGAAATCCAGGTCAGGCGGGCAAAACAGCACTATATAGGTGCATCTCGCACGGATACACGAGACGCACAGTGTCTGAATAATTGCCTATAAATGACGCACAACACCAGGTCCAGGCGGGTCAGTTAGCACTATGAGTACATAACACATGACAGGCTCACCATTTAACCACCTGAATTCAAAAGGTCCACACACATCCTGCAAAAATGGATAAAATGTGCCATACCTCAAATAGTGAGATATTAGTTTATATTTTGGCCCCAAAATATGTAAGCTCGCAATCCGTTCGTCAAGGATTCTCACACTTGCGAGTCCCTACACTGAATTAGTTAGAAAAACTACAAAGAACTATATCAAAAAAAAACACCAAAATGGAGCCAAGACAAATGATATGTGCACACACAGAATGTGGTGAGCCTTCCTCATAAAGATGGCTGCAGCCGAGGTGCAAGATGCTGATGTCACAGCCACTCAATCTCCAAACTATGGGGGAGAGGCGGCTGCTTAGCATAAGACTAAGACATGCACACTAATAAGGCTTGCACTGGGAGCCCATCATATAATGAGTAGTGATGAGCGAGTATGCTTGTCACTACTCGGTACTCGCACGAGTATCACTGTACTCGGGCTACTCGGCGGGGGACCGAGTAATCTCGCGATACTCGTGCTGTACTCGTGGTCTTCATCCCTGCATGTTGGCGCTCTTTTGAGAGCCAGCCCTCATGCAGGGATTGGCTGGCAGACCACTGCAATGCCACAGCCCTGTTAGTTGTGGAATTGCAGTGATTGGCCGGCCTTCACAGAGTGACCGAGCCTTTATACCGGCGGGCGTGCTGTGCTCTGCACACAGCCATCCAGACAGTGAGTGCAGGGAGAGTGTTGCTGCTTCAAGGAAAGGTTTGCGGCCCTTTATAGCTATTTCCGTAGCAGGGCTGCAAACAGTGTGACCAGAAGTCCTTCTCACGACTATTATAGTTGTATACAGGCAGGCAGGGTATAGCCAGGTCGGAGTACAGTAGCAGAGTCCTTCTCAGGACTATTGTTGCTGTATACAGGCAGGGTATAGCCAGGTCGGAATACAGGCTAGTGACCAGAAGAGTCCTTGTCAGGACTATTGTAGCAGTATACAGGCAGGCAGGCAGGCAGGCAGGGTATATAGCCATTCCTAGTGGTGACCGTATACCAGCCTTCATCATCATATCTGGGGCTGGTGTACACAGTCTAAAACAGTCCAGATAGTGTCAGATTTCTCAGTAATTGTCGCTCCTAAAAACCTGTTAGGTTCT